>NC_135314.1:56649943-56953020 GCF_048772815.1 Callospermophilus lateralis
AGAGCATTCACTATAATTCCTGGTGGGCACTAGTCAATATAAAACTTTTCTGCCCAACATAGTTTTCTTCCTCCCTGATCCTCAACCTTGGAGAGATGAACCATATGTGTAGGGAGGAAAGGGCATAGAGAAAATATCTTCAATAGGGAAATAGTTCCCTGACCACACAGACTTGTCCCTCTGCCTAAATTAAACCAAGTTAGAGTTCTGGTCATTAAACCCAAGGCCCCACACATGCTAAACACAAGCTCTACCACTGACTCCCACCTTCAGCCTGGACCTGATACCGGTCTGTTGGAGATCAGAAAGGGTCCTTGTTCCCCAGTGTTGAAGATTCAACACCAGAGAAATGCTGAGGCAAATGTAGAAAGCAAGTTTTATTAAAGAAAAAGACAAAGACAGACTTCTCTGAAGAGGAAGGGCCCTAGAGTTGGGTGTCCATGGGAGGGGATGCATCTTGCTCTTTTATAGACCCCAGAACCCCTCTTTTTAATTATTTTCTCTCTTTGTTCCCTGCATACGTGACCAAGAGCAGGGACAGGGAGGTTAATTGTTAGCAACTCTGAATGCCCAGGAGCACAATCCTGAATGTTAACAATCCATTATTCTCTCTTTGATAACCAGTCCTCATTTTCTCTTGACCTCCATCATTCATTACCTACACAGATTGCCTGACCTTTGCCCCTGACTCAGTTTGCTGAGGAATGTGACATAACCTGTCCACTTAGGCCAGGAAGGGCTGCAGGCAGATTGCTTTTTGGCAAAGAAAGCACCTGGAGGGTGGTCAGCACAGTGGGCCCATTTTATAGAATTATTCTCTTAACCTCATGTTCCCACCTTTCTCATCTATCTGTCCCTTCACAGACCTTTCAATTGTTGATTAGGAGCTTGTATCCCCTAAAAGTTATGAGAAAGGTCTGACACTCAAGGTTTTCTCTTAATGGCAGGAGAACCACCTTCACTAAAATTTAGACAGAGCGTAGAAGACAAATATGAAGCCACTTTAGGATTATATCCTATGGAACTTTTTACTGTTGTGACGGTCCAGGATGGAGATGTCTGGCGCCTTCATGGATGGTGGGAGAGGGAGGTTAATGAGATGGTTTCACTTCTGGTAGACTTGTTCTATTTTTATTTACAGCATCTGCATAACACAGTAATTTTTAAAGTTATTCTTTGAATATTTTACCTTAATCACAATCACAAATACCAAATACTTGGTATTTGGCCAGGTTGTGGGGAAATGGAGCAGCATTCTCCATTACCTATCTGATCCAGAATTTTTCTGGACTGAGCTCTAGAACCAGCCCACAAATGACTTCTCATCTCCTGTTCACTGTAACTTGCCTTTATTAGTCCTTAAACAGCAGTGAAAATATGTCAGCTAGGCTTGTTCTTTTATTTTTTTAAATTCTCCCTCCCACCTTTGCTCTCTTGTTTCCTTCTTTTGTTTGATGAAGTTATATTTCTTGACAAAAGAAAGAAACCAATGCACGGCCAGCTCTACTTCCTCCCTCATATTCCTCCTCTCTTATTTTTTTAATACAGGTTCATTCTCTGTGGACATCATTTTCTGTGTCCTGTCTTCCTCTTTTATGTTATCTCTAAAACTTGATGACATGTTTTGACATAATCCATATGTTTGCAGTGGGATTATAACTTAATTTCCTTAGCTGTTGCCTGGGTGTTGACTTCTGGCTTGTTTCTGGTTGTCTTCCCATAGCAAGGACCAGACAGGCCCTCTTGTATGTGTGTATCGTATGCATCAATCATCTACCCTTACATACAGGGGTATTAAACTAAAGGGCTCTTTACCACTGAGCTATATCCCCAGCCCTTTTTTTAAAATGTAGAGACAGGTCTCACTAAGTTGCCCAGGCTAGCCTCAAACTTGTGATTCTCCTGCCTCAGTCTCCTGGGTCACTGGGATTAGAGGCATGTTACCATGCTGGGTTTATGGCAGGTCCTCTTTTAGCCTGATGTTGGAACTAATTATTTTTGCTCTCTGCTGTGTTATTTTCTTGGAAAAGTATATACAACGGAGAAATTACTGCTACCAAAGCTAGTAAGAATCTGTTAAGGACTGACTCTTTTGCCAGAGGACAATCTAAATGGATCAAACCAGTCAACAGTTGGTTCATCTAAGGATAAGATCAAAATCAGATCAAACATCATAACTGGATTTATCCAACTCCAGAAAGGCCATACAGATATGTTTTAAAGAATCACTTTTTAAATTTGGTAGTAAAGCTTTTAATTTAATCAATGTTTTTATTGATGCTGGAGATTGAACCCAGGGCCTTGGCACATACTAAGCATATAGTCGACCACTGAGCTATACACACAGTCAATTTGATTTTAAGTTTTTTTTTTTTTTTCCAACTAAAATTTTAGCTGCTTGACAGGCTTTCAGATTCTTTTTCCTATGACCATTTGACTGACTGATTTCTCTCATAATAGAACCAAATTGAGGAAATTCTTTTTTGTGACTTTTGGACTGGTGAATTTTTTTAAGCCTTTGACTGCTTTTTAATATTAAATTTTTATTACACACACACACACACACACACACACACACACACATCATACCTCCACAAAAGTAGAAGGAATAGAAAAGTGAAGTCTCAGCTGGGTGCAATGGCACATGCCTGTAATCCCAGTGACTAGGGAAGCTGAGGCAGGAGGATAGAAAGTTCAAGGCCCTAAGCAACTTAGGGAGACATTGTCTCAAAATAAAAAAATAAAAAGGGCAGGGGATGTGGCTTAGTGGTTATTATTGGTCAAGTCCCCAATACCAAAAAAAAAAAAAAAAAAAAAAAAGAAAAGAAAAAGAAAAAAGAAAGTGAAGTGTGAAGCTTCCTGCACCCATTCCAGATTCCCCAGCTTCAACAGACGCAGCTTCCCACTCTTCCTGTCTTCCTCTGCACACTTATTTCCCCCTCACTCTTGTATTTTAAAACAAATCACAGGCATCTGTGATCTCACCCATAAATACTTGAGTGAGCATCGTGTTGTGTTAAATCCCTGCAGCACAAATGTCAAGGCAAATGGGATAAAATGTCAACTAGTAAGCGAATCTGGGTGGAGGGGGACAGGTGCTCTATTTGTACTACTTTTACTTGGCAAAATTTTTTTTTTTATAAATTTGAAATTATTTCTAAATAAAAACTATAACACAAAGAATGAATGAAAAAAATGGCCATAATATCATCACAGAGAACAGATTTTTTTCTTTTTACTGTAAATCATGATTGTGGAAATTATTTTAGTATTTTTTTGTTTTATTAATTAATTTTTAAAAATTTTTGTTTTTCTTTGGTAGAAAGAAATTAATGGGGAAAAAAACCCAGAAAAATATTAAAGAGAAAATAAAAGAATCATTCGAAATTCTAACACCCAGATATAATCATTATTAAAGGATTATGTATTATTCTCCTAGTTATTAAATAGACACACACACACACACACACACACACACACCCACACACCACTAGAAAGCCCGATAGTACGAATGGGCTTATTACACAACACTGGTCTCCGGCTCCCCTCCTGGCCTCCAATGCGTGCTCTGTGTTATCTGCTGGCAGGTTCTTATGGTGAAATGCCAATGCAGCTATCTTTCTTTCAGAATCTTTCTGATCTATCACTGCTGTTAAGATGAAAGGGAATCATTTCAGTTGTCTTTTTCCTCTGGAGAGTGTGCTTTTCCTTTAGTGTATGATCTTGAAAATATTTGGTTCTGGGTAGTGGATGACAGATTGGCCCATTCATCACCAACTCTGACCTTCTACTGTGTCCTCCATGAGAGAGGCTGCAAAGCAAGAGCTACATTTCCAGACTCGCTGGTGGCTGACGTCTGCATGTGACTAGTGTGAGACTCAGAAAGTGGATGTGAGTGGGGCCCGAGCACATGGCAGATGGGTGTGGCTCCTCTGGTTGCAGTTCTAGGGTGTGGCTCGGGGTCTCAGATGTGGCATGGAAGGCAGGAGAGGCAGCAAGGTTTTTGCCCAAACAGGGCCATGGTGATTGTAGGTATGAATTGTTCCCAGTTGTGTGGCATCCAAACTTGGATCACTGGGCCTAAAACTGTAAAAGCTTCCCAATATCCTAGAACAAATCCTTTTATGCTTATGCTGATTGGAGTGGATTCTATTGTCTCCAGTGAAGAAACCTGATAGAAAAAAAAATCATTGAATCATGGTGTTTCCTGAGTATTCAAAAGCAAACCCTCTAAACTTTGGTCATCTGTAGTTTTAATGATTACCCATATTTTGCCAATATTGTTGAAGGTGATAGTTTTACATCAATTCTTTTTTTTTCCACAAGCAACCATAGCTGATATTTATAGTAGGAAATATTCTATCTATGTAATATAGGAAACTGAGACAAAGAATGATTAAGTGTCTCACTCATACATTGCTGGTGGGACTGCAAATTGGTACAATTTGGAATAGAACCACCATTTGACCCAGCAATCCCACTCCTCAGTTTATACCCAAAGGACTTAAAATCAGCATACTACAGTGATGCAGCCACAACAATGTTTATAGCAGCTCAATTCACAATAGCTAAACTATAGAACCAACCTAGGTGTCCTTCAATAGATGAATGGATAAAGCAAATGTGGTATATATATTCAATGGAGTATTACTCAGCTTTAAAGAAGAATGAAATTATGGTATTTGCCAGTAAATGGGGATGGAGTTGGAAAATATCATGCTAAGCAAAATAAGTCAATCCCAAAAAACCAAAGGCCGAATGTTTTCTCTAATATGCGGATACTAATTCACAACAAGGCGTGGGGCACTAGAGAAGAATAGCATTACCTAAGATTAGGTAGAGGGAAGTGAAGGGAGGGGAGTGGAGGTGATGTGGGGATAGGAAAGATAGTAGAATGTAACAGGCACAATTATTGAGGGTCAGACAAGATGGCTTTCGTCTTAGGGGAGAATCAGTGTTTTTGCTTTTTCCAGTTTCTAGAAGTCATCTGCATATCTTGGTTTCTATTCCCTTTCACATACAAAATCAACAGTGGTGGATGGAGTCATTTCCACATCCTATCACCCCGACACACATTCTTCTGCAAGCCTCTTCCACACTTAAGAATTCCTATGATTACATGGGGTCCACTTGGAAAATTGAGGCGAAGTTCCTATCTCAAAGCTGCTAGCAATCTTAATTCAATTAGCAACTTGAATTTATCCATTTCTTAGGATAACACTAGGTTCTGGAATTTAGTATGTGGGTATCTTCCCCCCTCCCTCAGTACTGGGGATTGAACCCAGGGAACTTACCACTGAGCTACAAACCCAGCCCTTTGAATTTTTTTTTTCTTTACTTTGAAACAGGGTCTCACTAAGTTGCCCAGACTGGCTCCTGTCTCAGCTTCCTGGGTAGCTGACTGATATCACAAGCTTGTGCCACCATGCCTATCTGGTTTGCAGTCATCTTTGGGTGATCATTATTCTGCCTGCCACAAAAATGTACTTAGGTTTGGAGATACATAGCCTGCTTCTCATCTGGTGCCCTGGAGGCTTAGCGCACAAGAATTCTTCACATCATCATGGGCAGTGAGAGCTCTCTGTGGTTCCCCAGCCCCAGGATGGATGTGGGTAAAGCTGAGAGAACTAGCAGCCCGGGAAAGGCCTACCAGTTGAGAAACTATTTTTTTTTAATGACTGGGAATCAACTCTGTGATTGGGGGCTAGATGGGGATTTGTGTGTCCCTAAGGGGTTCACGTGTCCCAAGGGGTTCAAGTGCTGGGAGCTTGGTTCCTAAAGTGGCAGTGCTGAGTGTTGTTGTGGAAGTTTTAAGAGGTGGAGCTTAGTGGAGCTTTTAGAAGGGATTAGGGTAGCTCTCATGGGACTCTGAGCTTTCAAGAGAGTGAGTTGGTTGAAGAGTGAGCTCTTAGTGTTAAGTCACTTACTTGTTGACTTTTTCTTCTTTTAAGGAATGAACTCCGTGCAATGAACCTTCCTAGACGAACTCTAGATAGGACAGAGGGGTTGGAGAGGAAGGGAGGGGGCAGGCGGTTATTAATGATGGTGGAATGTGATGATCATTGCTATCCAAAGTACATGTATGAAGACATGAATTGGTGTGAATACACTATGTATACAACCAGAGATATGAAAAATTGTGCTCTATATATGTAATAAGAATTGTGATGGGGCTGGGGATGTGGTTCAAGCAGTAGTGTGCTCATCTGGCATGTGTTCGGCCCGGGTTTGATCCTCAGCCCCACATACCAACAAAGATGTTGTGTCTGCCGATAACTAACTAAATAAATAAATATTAAAAAAAAAGAATCGTGATGCATTCTGCTGTCATATATGAATTAAAAAATTACATAAAAAAGAGTAAGCTCTTTGGCTTCCTGTTTTGAGATGTGATCTTCCTCCCACATATACTCCTGCTGTGACACCACCTGCCATTAGATTCTTTCCAGAGGCCAAGCCAATGGAACCTACCTGATCTTGGAACTTGGAACTAGGAGCTAAAAAAACCTGTTTTTTTTCTATAAAGTGAAACTGCCTTGGGTATTCTATTATAGTGAGAGAAAATGGATGAATATACACATCTCAGAGGAAGCCAGCATGGAGGCATAATTACTGAGGGCCAGACAAGATGGCTATCAGCCATGTCAACAGGAGTTGCTGGTGATGGAAGAACATTAACTCTTCACATGACAAGCTCCTGCCTCAAAGGCAGAAGAAAACCTCTGAATTTACTCCCAAATACTTAAAGTGATTTAGAAAACTCTGAAGTTATTGAGAATCCCCCCCCCAATATGACTAAGATCAAATTTCTGTCACCAGGCTGAATGAGAATCTGAGATAGAAATTAGTTTGTTATAGAAAAATCATGAAAATTCATATATCATACTTCCGATTTGGTGCTCCATATATACTGGGACAATGATGCTGTGTCAACCTTTCTGACAGAATATTGGACAGATTACTTTATTTGCAAGCACTTGGCAAACTGAAGGCTTAACGGAACTGTTATGTGTTCTCCTGGCTGAGCTTCAGTCACCTTTTTTTTTCTTCATTTATTTTTTAGTTTTAGGTGGACACAATATCTTTTTATTTTATTTTTATGTGGTGCTGAGGACCGAACCCAGTGCCTTGAGCATGCCAGGTGAGTGCGCTATCACTTGAGCCCCAGCCCCAGCCCAGCTTCAGCCACCTTTGCAGGAGGAAGAAGAGGAGGAGGAGGGGAAGGAGGAGGGGGAGGAGGAGGAGGAGGGGGAGGAGAAGGAGGAGGAGGGGGAGGAGGAGCAGCAGCAGCAGCAGCAGTAGTAGTGGTAGCTGTTGTTGTTTTTGTTTTTACCTAGGTGAGGAGAAAATGAAATCAAATCCAGGAAGGATGAGATGTGACATTCTGTTGAGATTGTTTCCACATAGTTGTTGTGATACATTTTTAAAAAGTCATTAAGCTTTTAGTTTAGTTTTTTAAAAATTTTAATTTTTGTTTTTTTTTTTAGATGTGGCCCACGCTGCTCTCCAACTTCTGAACTCAAGTAATCCGCTCTTTTCTGCTGCCCAGGTGCTGAGAAAATAGGCATATGCCACTGTACTTCTTTTATTTTCTATTTTTTAAAAGACCAGGTAAAATGTTAAATATAAATCCTCACTCAGTTCTGTTCCTTGCTCAGAGGCTGACCAGAAGTGAGGTAGCAGCTGGGCAGCGGAGACAGGGCTGATTCTCTTTCTGGGTGGAACCCATCGGGATGTGGCCACCTTCAGTGTCTCAGTTCTGCTCTCTATGCTGTCCTCTCTGGTTTTTCGTTATAAGCATAATGACCATGATGTCAAAAATCACTGACAGGAATCCCTTTGGAAAAAAGCAGTCAGAGAAAGAAGTCATGAAGAACTGTAAAGTTAGAGGCTGCAGACAGATTTACTTGCTTTATGGTTTGGTCTTGTAATAATGAAGCATTCAGAAGGATCTGAGAGACTGACAGTTGGTGAGAGCCTTTGTTTGATGCTGGAGGTGTGGGCTCTGGCACCACGGAGCATTGGGCCTTCTGACTGGCTATCTGGCTTCCTCAACGTGAGCCAAATTACTAGGCCTGTCCCATTGGCCTGGGCCCCAGAATTTATTATGGACTTTATTATGGAGAAAATTATTGTGGTCAGTGGGTTAGTCATTAAAATATGAATGGTTAATAAAAATTTTGCTTTGTATTTTGTGTCAGTCAACTTTCTGTCCCTGTACCAAAATGCCTGAGATAATGAACTTATGAAGAAAAAAGATTTCTTTTATTCCAGGCCATGTTCAGACAGACCCATCATTTTTAGGCCTCTGGTAGGGGTGCCAGATGGCAATGGTGGGAGTGTGTGGCAGAACAAACTGCTGGTCTGATGGCCAGGAAGCAAGAGACAAAGAGGAAGGGGATAATCCCCTTCAAGGGATTGTCACCCCTGATGACCTAAGTACCTCCCACTAGGCCCCACCTCCTAAAGGTTCCATAACCTTCCATAGTGCCACCTTGGGGACCAAGCCTTTAATATGTGGACCTCAGGAGGACATCCATGATCTACAGCAGAGTCTAAGCAAATGAAAGAATAGTAATCGTGACATCAGTATTTGTATTAATAATATTTATCGTGTACTTACGATGTGTCAGGTACCATGCTTAACTTACATAGTAAGGTAAGAGTTCTGAGAGAAAAGGATGATTATTACCTGCATTTTGGAGTCAAAGAAGCTAGAGCTCAGAGAGGTTGCGGTTCCCTGCCTAAGGTCACCCAGCTTATCAGTGACCAAGCCTGGGCTTCCACCTCATCTCTCTGGCTCTGTAGTCTGAGTGCTCAGGGCTGTGGGGAGCCTCAAATGAATTATGGATTTCTCTGAACCATCCCTAGGCAGAACTCCTGATAGAAATACACCTATGGAGACTGCTCAGTCGCTGGTGGCACTCTGTTTAAAGAGGCTTCTGTGCCTCACAACATTTATTGGTTCAATAGCCTTGGGTTCAAACGCCAGCTGCCCAAAGGTAGAAGAGATATGGGAGCAAGCTGATAAGCTTTTAATAGGGCGGTTCCTGCTCGCAACCCTGTTTTTGTTTATCTTGAAGAAGCTTTCTCACAATACATCCTTTTGATGTTTACACCTGTAATAAACACGTGGAGCCTGCTCTGGTGTCAGTCTGGCCTCATCAGGGCTGGCTTGCCCACTGGGTCCTGCTTTCTCTATATTTGTGTGTTCCTTTGTCTTTATTTCCAATCCCCTCATCACCCCAAGTTTGGGGGAAACTGAATAAATACTTTGATAGGGCCATCTATTTCCTTTCACTCCACTGCTGGAGGGAACTCAGTCTTGGCCTTGGGGTGATGCGTCTATTATCCCGTCTTCCTCAAGGAAAAGGAGTGTGGGGTGGGGCTCATCTGGAACCACCCTCTGACCCCAGCAACTGTCAGGGAGGCAACAAAGGACCTGGAGCTCATCCTCCACCAGGTCAGGCATGGGTCTGGCTTCAGAAAGCCATTAGGGCAGAGTTAGAGGGAGTTTCTGGACTCCTGAGGCCCTGAAAGGTCTCACATAGGGCTCTGCTCATAGGGGTGAGGGTGGAGGGATGGGAAAGGAAAATAGAGCTCAATAACACTGCTGTGTAGAAACCAGACTGCAACAATTTTTCAGTTTATATTGTCCACGGACCATTACAACAGAAGCATTTTTTGTAAGGATAAAGCTAGATACAACAATATTAATAACAGATACATACAGCTCATTCACTTTACACAGTTCCTTCCCAACAATCGGAGGTGATTCTTGTGATCCTGGAACATAAATGTGACATCACTATCATGTTCTGGAAAAAAACCCAGACATATTGCTACAGAAGGGGTGCAGACTTTCTAGATGTCACCCAAGAGCAGCAGCAGGTAGGAGACCAAGGCCAAGAAACTCACATCTTATGGTTTTCATAAATAAGAGGGGGCACATCCCTCTGATGTTTTTGAACATTTTAAATTCTTTCCATTGTCAAGGTGTTGGGCAGTTCTTTCAGACTCTTAACTCCAGTTGGCAAACTGGACGTCCTGTCAGTCTGCATACTTTTTTTTCTCTGGACCATGATTTACAGGTAGGCATTTCTACACACACACACACACACACACACACACCCCACTTTTCTTTTTTTTTAATATTTATTTTTTAGTTGTAGTTGGACACAATATCTTTAATTAATTATTTTTATGTGGTTCTGAGGATCAAACCCAGGGCCTCGCCTGTGCTAGGCCAGTGCTCTACCGCTGAGCCACCACCCCATCTCCCCACTTTTCTCTTAAAGAAGGTTTAGGTGGGCAGCTTAAAGCCTTGGTTTCATCTCTGAGCTGTTGGGTGAGATATAGCAGTGGAAGAGACTTCAGATGGGAATGACAACAAATCTGACCATGACATAACATTCTGACAAACACAATCACAGAACACACAGCTCTTCCTTCCTTTCTTTCTTTTTTAATTGACTGCCATTTAAAGTAGGGCGACTAAGTTTGGGGTGTTTGATGCGTCTGTTTTCCCATTTTCCTCAAAAGGAAAGGAGTGTGCGGTGATTCGTCATCCCTGTGATTCCAAGAGACCTCTCTCTATTCTTCCTGGCCAGGCCTTCTTCCTTTCTAGGAATGCAGTATGTTTTCCGTGACTGTGCTGCCTCCCCCGCTGATGACGAAGCTCCGTGAACTGGACACAACAAGTGCTGGGGACATCTCTTCCGGATCCTCCATCTCTGGCTGGTGGGCCCCGGCCATGGGCCCTTGCAGGCCTGTTTCCTGGGTGGTCAGCTCTGAGTCTGTCTCCCCACACTGCAGCGGGAGCAGTGCCTGGTGTCTGGTCAGGGCATCGCTGCTTCTCTGGGCCTCCAGGGAGTTTTGATGCGTGGAATTCCTGTGAGCCATGGCGTTCTTCTGAGGTTCGTCAAAGCTCAGGGAGAAGGTGACGGTGCCACTGCCGAAGATGACCTTCTGCTTGCATCTGGGCTGCTGCTGCGATTGCTGCTGCTGTGGCTGGAGGGTCAAGGGCTGCTGCTGCTGCTGCTGCTGCTGCTCTTGCTGGGTCAGGGCCAGCGGCTGCTGCTGCTTCTGCCTCTCGGGCTGCGGGAAGGGGTCTTCGCTGTTGCTCTTGCTGCTGATGGAGGAGGAGGGGAGGGATCCCGTAGAGCCCCCGAGGCTGTTGGACCGCTTTCGGGAGACATTGCTGCGGCGCAACGTGGCCCGGGCGGCCACCTTGAAAGCGTGCGCAGCGGTGCTGCAGCGCACCTCCTCGATGGTGTTCCGCGAGGGCTTGAAGAGGATGATGTAGACCTTGTTGAAGAAGATGCAGGCCAGCAAGCCGAAGCTGGCCGCCAGGATGGCGATCACCTCCACGGCAGAGACAAACTTGCCGTAGGTGCTGGCATAGGCTGGAATGAAGGAGATCCAGACGATGAAGAAGATGAGCATGCTGAAGGTGATGAACTTGGCCTCGTTGAAGTTCTCCGGCAGCTTCCGGGACTTGAAGGCGAAGAAGAAGCAGATGGCAGCCAGGAGACAGGTGTAGCCAATCAGGAAGCCCAGCGCCATGAGCGAGCCCTCGTGGCACGTGATGAAGATGATCTCATCCTCCAGCTCGTGGTTGCGGTAGCTGGAGGGGGGCGCCGTGTAGAGCCAGATCACACAGATGACGATCTGCATGAAGGTGCAGAGGAAAACCAGCAGGAACTGCAGGTTGAGCCCCCACCACTTGCGGTGGAAGCTGGTGGGGATCTTGGCTTCAAAAACCAGGAGGACGCGGTTGGTTTTCACCAGGATGCACGAGATGCAGAGCACGAAGCTGATGCCAAAAGCCGGCTGGCGCAGGCGGCACGTCCAGTCCTGGGGCTCTCCGATGAAGAACAGGGAGCTGGAGAAGCAGCAGAGCAGGGAGAAGAGGAGCAGGTAGGAGAGCTCTCGGTTGGTGGCCTTCACGATGGGCGTGTTGCGGAACTTGATGAAGACACCCAGCACGAAGGCTGTCAGGAAAATGCCCAGCACCGCAAAGAGGGTGAGCGCGATCCCAAAGGGCTCGGTCCAAGACAGAAACTCAATCTCCTTGGCGATGCAGGAAGTGTGGTTCTCGTTGGACCAGAAGTCATCCGGGCACTTGATACAGGCACTGGCATCTGTAAAAGGTCCCAGTGGGCGGTTAGCTACCGGGTGGCATAGACCGACATCTGTGAGTATGTATATGTGGCGGTGAGAGCACACAGGTTATTTGATTTGGTCGCTGTATACTTTCTTTATTGATAAAATCATTGTGATTTTTACACTATGAAAAACGACGTACCAGCCAGGCACCAGTGGTCCATGGCTGTAATCCCAGAGACTGGGGAGGCAGAGGCAGGAGGATTGCAAGTTTTAGGCTAGCCTCAGAAACTTAGCAAGACCCTGTTTCAAAATTAAAAAAATAAAAATTAAAAGGACTGAGGATGTAGCTCAGTGGTAAAGTTTAATTGCCAGTACTAACCAACCAGCCACAAAAATCCTAAAGCAGAACAAACAACTATGAACCTTTGACTGCTCTGTTAGTTGTTTTGCTTTTCCTTTGTGTGTGTGTGGGTGGGTGGGGGGCATTTGTTTCTTTTCCTGCTGTCTGCTGATGGTTTGGAGTAGAGATGGCCCTGCATGCCAAAGGTCTAGCATGGTCCATCAGCTGTGCACAGTGCAACTCAACTCAGACTGTTTATTTATTTTTAAAATAAATTTTATTGTGCACACTTGGGGTATGAAACACGATGTTGTGGGATATGTACAGACAGTAAAATGGTGACTATGATGAAGTAGATTAACATATCTATGAACTCACATTCATCTTGGTTTATTTTGCATATGTGTATGGACTCTTCAGACATGCCAGAGCAGACATTCTTTTAGATCAGGGCAGAGCATTCTATGAATATGGCCTGTGTTTGCCTCACTCCATCCACATCCATGGATTTCCAATGAGGGGACTGCAGATTTATTCAAGCAATAAAGATTTGCTAAATCTCTGCTATGTGTCAGGTAGTGTGCAGTTTGGGGCAGTGAAGGGAGCATGGATTTTGTAATTAGAGATCTGGGTGGGATCCTGGCCAGGCCATTTACCAGCTCATCAACCTCTCTGAGCCTCAGTTTCTTCTTCTTACTATGAAACCGATGATAAGCCCATTATTGTACTGACGATGAAATAATAACAATAATAGTAGTGTAGTTAATATTTATAAAGTACTTTCAATAGGCTAGTCAAAGCTTTATTTAGCAAACATTTACCTAGAACTTGCATGTGCCTTACCAATATTAATCTGTTTAATTCTCAAGACTCTATAAGACAGGCTTAATTGTTACCCCCACTTTAAGAGAACTTGAGGCACAGGAAAAACATAAAGAAGACAAATACAGCACCAGGCACCAGTGGCAACTTGTCATGGCCAATTAATTCTGGAGCCTGGAGCAGATGGTGCTTTCTATTTCAGGGTACTGAATTCCAAGAAAAGGGAAGAATGTTGGAGTGCAGTTTCAAAGTGAGTGAAAGACATGTCACAGACGTATTTGACAGTTCCTATGGAATTAAAAGGACATCTGAGATTCCTTTTCTCTTTCCCCTCTGCCAAGCACAGCGCAACACTGAAAAACTGTGCTAAACTCCACCCAGCTCTTCCATGGGCTTTGCTGACTCCAGGCCCCTGAAGTGGATGGAGCCCTTCACAGTCTCCACGAGGGGCTGTGCCTTTACCTGTCTCATCGCTGTACTCCCCATCCGCACACTCCACACACTCAAAGCAGCAGGTGGGCTCCCCCTCAATGATCCCTTTCCTGGTCCCTGCCAGGCAGTCTCTGCTGCAGTTGGAGAAGGGCACCTGGAGGGTAGAGAGCACAAACTGAGTGGCTATAACAGTGGGGTCAGGGGGTCAGTCCCACAGCTCCCTGGACACATGCAAGCGGGGAGGAGTTTGGGCACAAGGACCAGTGTAGCAGACTTCCGGTCCTTTCCAGGCAGAGGTAGGTCCAGGGGTCCTTGGTCCTGTTAGCTGTGAAAGGGAGTGATTCCTGTTTCTTCTCCAGGGATGTAAAAGCTTGAGACAAATTAAAAGATACAGGGATATCTTTACACACAGAGGCTTAGTCACAAGATTGAGGGATAAAGAGACAAGGGGAAATTTGCTTGAAAGTGAGACTCTGAACTTTGCAGTGTATTACAATTCTGCTTCTTTCCAGGGTGATTTCTGAGATCCTTGCTACAGTTCAGTGCGGCAATCAGGACAGGCATGGAAGAAACCAAAGTAAGTGGATCAGAGAGCTGTATCAGGCAACTAACTAACCAACAGAAAATGCAGGGCTCCATTACTTTCAGATAATGATAATGGATTTTGTTTTATTATATTTTCTTAATGGACTTCAGGTACACAGTATCTGATTAGTGAATCATGATCCTTGCTTTCGTCCATCATGACTGGTTTATGTTTGGCTTACTTTTAGTTAGGCATTTTTAATGTCTACTGTCCAAAGCAAAAGCCGGAAAGGGGGACAATAACCTACATCCAACTCTGCTTCTCTCTGCCCGTTGCTCCTGCATCTGCTGTACATTAATTCCCAAGAGGACATCAGCATCCTGTGTCCATTACAGGCAAACAAAAAATCAAACTTGTAAGAAGAGATCAATCTAATTTTATACAAATTATCAGAGAATGGAAAAAAATAAAGGAACATTTTCTAATTTATTCTTGTAAAGCAAATATAATAATTCTGGAAACAAAACCAGATAAGAACAGTAGGAAAAAAATTGCAGGTGCATCTCACACATTGATTATTTTAGATTGTCTTTGGAAGCAGACTGTGAGTTGAGGATTTGTGTACAAGTGATTTATAAAAAGAAGTCCTTCCACTGGAAACAGGCAAGAATGGGGGATGTAGGATGGTAGAAGGGGTGGAGGATGAGCCAAGTCTCTCAGAAAGTACTTGTGCTCTAAGAGGGGCTCTTGGACGGTGGGCTCTGCCTCAGATGGTCCTGACATGAGGAGGGGCTAGGGGGCTTCATACTTCCACACTATTGACTGGTTTGGGTTTATTGTAGGGAACTGTAAATTCTCAAGACTTTTCTGCTGCTCTGAGTCTGTGGGCAAAGTTGCTCCATTAACCTGCAGCAGAGTTTGCTGAAAAAGAGTCGTGCATTCAGGTTATGGGAATTAAAAGCATTCAGGATTTTTGGTGCACACAAGTGTAAGCAATCCTTTATTTTGTTAATGTAATAAGCTACAGTTATGAAATTTGTAGTATTTGGCTAACATTATATTCCTGTACATTTCATTGCCAACTCTACTGGATCATTATATATTATATATTTCGTGCACTGCTGCTCTAAGTTTGCTGAGATTTTATTTACGATATGAGCATTTATAGTTAGTAAGATTGCATCTTATTCAACAAGATTGGCCTATCATTGTCTTTGCTTATACTGTTCTTGTCAGTTTGGGGCCTTGAGATAATATTAGCCTCATGAAATGAGTTTAGTAGCTTTCTGTTTTGATTTATGTTAGACTGTGAGTTCCAAAATCTCCAAATAATAAAATGACTCCATAAAGTTGAAGTGCATTTCTCTCTTACATAAGTGTCTAGGGTTGTGGTCCAGAGTAACAGGGCACTCACAGTGTTGGAGACACAGACTCTTTCTGCCTTGTTTTTCTGTTACACTAGGCATTTGCCTCATGTTCCTTGATGGTGGCAGGGTGTAAGATGGTTCTAGGAGGCAAGATAGAGGAAAGGATGCAGAAGAGAGCAAAGGACACTTGCAAGCAGTTTCTCAAAGAAGGTTCCCAGAAGCCAAGGCACAACATTGCCACTTAGATCCCATTCCACAACCACACTTAGAAAAAAAGGAAGCTGGAAAATACCATCTTTATTCTGGGCAGTCATGAGTCCCAGAGTTCTATGATTAAAGAAAGAGGGAAGTGCAGAAATCAGGGGCCCCTAGCAGCCTTTTTAGCCACACCTCTTTTCTCTTCTTCATGTGGTTAATGAACAGTCTGAAGGTCACATTGTGACCCCATTGGAAAGCTGAATTCATACCCAGGTCAGTTGTCAAAGTCTACACTTTTCACCATAATAAACCCTGTTTTATACTAGTTAAGGATTAGAAGAATGTCGCCTCTGAGTCCTCCTATTTCATCCTACAACATCTGTCAGTCAAAGAGAAATCTTATCACCATAAGAGTAGGCAGAAGTGGCCACTGGAAAGATCCATTGTTCAAAAAGCCATCCAGTATCTCTAGGTCTCCCCAAAGACTTATTAGAGATACCTGTCCAATTCTGGCCAAGAAAGCTCATCTGACCTCCAAGCCCTGAATGAAGATGTCTATTTTAATTCTTATTTGTTGCAGCAAAGCAAGGGAAGAATAATTGGCAGAAGAGTGTAGAGGACAGAGCATCCAGGCCCTAGGGTCTAGTTCTGGTCCTTATACCCTCCATTGGGCCTGGGAAGTCACCTTTGCATAACTGAACCTCAGTGTCATCAACTTCAAATTGAAGGATTGGAGATAAGGGTCTTTAAAGACTTAACTCTACAGTGCTACATTTGTAAATAAATTGAGAGCATTTTTTAAGATATGATGCTAGAGGACTGGAGGACTGGAGGCGTAGCTCAGTGGTAGCAATGATTAGCATGGCTGAGGTCCTGGATTTGACCCCTAGCACTACAAACAAACAAACAAACAAAACATAACAAAAAAACCAAAGGAAGAAATGATAATGCTATATAAATATGACTTTGTATGTATATAGCATAATTCAGTTTAAACTATGCTTCTACATCATTGATCCCTTGATCTCATTTGATCTCAATAACAAATTTGTAAGATATATAAGAAATTATTTAATATGTAATTTATAGTTAAATATATTCTCACCAAAATTTTCAGAAAAGAGAGAGTAGATTAGACTCTAAGATTTGTTGGGTGCATGTTATATGTTAGCTTTGAGGAATTGTTTCTATTAGAGTTACTTTATAATTCTAGCAACTATTCAGGAACATAAATGACTGAAAGTGTGAAGATTCCCTGTGTTATTCATTCACTAATGTTTAAGCCTATGACGCACATAGTTTGGTCAGGAATTAAGATTATAGAGAACTATATAGGAAATAGCTTTCATGCAAGAAGGGAAATGAGACAGGCACCAATTAGAGATAATCAATTACATGCATTAATGGGGATGAAAGAATAACCCAACAGGGTGAACAGGTAATGGTACAGTAAGTTTAGACTTCAGTCAGTTGAAATGTGTGACAATGTAGACAAAGGTATAATTAGTGGGCAGAGGATTATAACCTCTGGAATCCCAAATTCCCATCTGGAAAAGGTCAAGACGTGTTTGTAATTGAAATCCACCCTCTCGAGTAGAAACTAATGAAGACCTGCACACTGTGGGTGGGATTCACTGTCTATAGGACACTGTCATATGTGAACCCCTCCTATGCATTGGGAAACAGTGAAATTGCAGCATCTCATCAGATACCTGTCAACCTAAGAAGCATCTGGCAACAAGATGAAATTGTGTCTTTGGTGATATTATAAGAAGTGATCCAAGGATGGCAGCAAAAAGGCAAATGCAAAGAGAAACACAGTGGCTCTCAGCCAGGTGTCCTAGGAGAGTTAAAGAGGGTGCCCACCCAGGGTCTGGTTCCTGCAGAGAAGCTGGTTCTTAGCATCCTACTACATTCTAGGCTACAGCCAGCAAACAAGGGTCACCACTTCAGTACATCACACTCTGGTTATTGATCAGGCTTCTAGATGCAGTGACATGCAGGGCAGGGAGGCCTGACTATAGTCACTGGCATCCTTCTCTTTGTCACAGGTCTCTTATGGTAGGAGAATAAATGGTTATTTTGACTTATGGGTCAGTACTAAGCTATTTGGAGGACAGAAAACCACCTCTGTGTGAACTGTCAATAGTGATAACAGCAAATGCCTCATCCTGAAGCATCCAGCTCTGTTCTGGGCTTGACTGTCTCAGTGGCAGATGCTGGTAGTTAGGGTAGGAGGTAAATCTTTGCTACATGCAAGATTGTCCCACTTATGCTGAAGAGCACCCCTGGACCCCAAGTGCTGAAGGCCTTTCATACTTCCTGGTCATTGTGACAGTCTAAAAAGCAACCCTTTCCACTCTCAAACTTATCTCCCCTATCCAGGATAAGTAGGATTTCCCCTTTGATCCCAGTTGAGAGCCACTGACTTGAAAGATGTTTACGTTTGCTTAAATATTTTGCTTTGGTTGGGGAAAGTTTTAGGCAGGGAGACTATATTACTAGCCAGGGAGTCATATCTATAGAAAGTAAAATTATTTGAATATAGTAAGAAGGCACAGGGCTCAGGTTCTGAGGCTTCTCCTGGAGTTCACAGGAGCCCTGGACACGAGGAGCTAGTGAGTTATAGAAAGGGCTCAATTCTGGAAGTCCAGGGGTGAAGCCCAAGGACAGTTTCCTGCCCACAGTGGTGGCCCCTGGTGTTCTGATGGACAGCACGCACCTCCCTGGAGAACCCACTCCACAGAATCTTCTCCTCGTTGATAAAGAGTCTTTCTCCTTTCTTGGCGTAAACGTTGTAATACCCAACTTCCTTAAACACAATGGAGCCATCCTCTGGGGAGAGGTGCCAGTTGATGATGGAATAGTTCCCTACCAGGTCACCGCACTCGTCGAAAGTCACCTGCTCCCCCATGTTGTTGGTAAAGTTCAGATGCCGTAGGTGCTTCAGGACCTAAAGAATAACAGAGCTGAATGAATATGAGCCTCAGGGGTGCCACATCTGGTTATGTAAGTGGTGTACTCAAGAAGGACAGTAAATTATGTCATTCCAACAAAATGGAATGGACACGACTTAAGGAAGAGGTGAATTTTTCTAATGTTCCTTGAGGTACCTGTACATGCCAGCAGCAGCCATGGGCAGAAAACTCTCCCCCTCCCTCCCTTCCTCCATTCCTACCAACCTACCTACCTACCTACCTACCTATCAGGACTTGAATTCAGAGGTGCTTAACCACTGAGTCACATCCCCAACCTTTTATTTTATTTTTAAATTTTGAGTCAGGGTCTTGCTTAGTTGCTTAGGATTTCGCTAAGTTGCTGAGGCTGGCTTTGAACTTATGATCCTTCTGCCTTAGCTGCCCTAGCCAATTGGATTATAGGTGAGCACCACTGCACCCAGCAAGAAACACCTTCTTGAGGATCAGAAGGAGAAAAGGATACATCTCACCTAGCCATATCTCAAAGGACCTATCTCAAAGCTTCTGAAGGTGCACCATTACCCTGAAGTACCCTGGGAGGGGAAGGATTTGTAGCCAGAGGCCCTTCCTTGCATCTTTTGAGATGAGCACTGGGAAAGGAGAGGAGGGATGCCTAAGGTCTCCAACTCTGTGCACCCTCTTTTGCTATGGTCTTGTTTCTGTGGAAGAGTCTTGCTGCCCAAAGTCACAGAGCGGGTGGAAGAAAGCAAGAAATGAGGCTCTAGTGGGGAGCCCTGGCCATGACTATTGACTGTCATGGCAGATACCAGAATTTATAAACTTTTTAAAAATGGGTTACAAGGCCTTTTCAGAAAAAGCCATTATAATGATTATTAACATATGCTAATCATTTTAAATACTAGACATTTTACTATATTTGAGGCATGATTCTAAGTAATTTGTATTTGTTATTTAATATACTTTTCACAACAAATATATGATTATCCTCATTTTATTCATGGGGAAACTGAGGCACAGAAAATTTAAGTAGTTGTCCAGGATTACAAGCCTGTGTTCTTAATTGCTCTACTATATAGCAGCATTAGTGGGCTCCAGGCCCTGTTCTGCTGTGACTGTGATATAGGTCAGGAGGAAGCAGTGGACACCAAGCTGCTTATTTTTCATGCAAAACCTGACCTGTGTCACTGTGGTATGAAGTCAGTGGAAGACAAGGTCTAGGCCATGATGTAGGGGTGCTCAATTCTGCTGCACCTCAGGAGTCTATCATTCTCTCGCTCTGAGCCCATTTCCTTCAGCTGTGTAATGAGACCCAGCCCAGCACCTGTTATTCACAGTTACCTGATGGGTGACAAACCATGACAAACCTAGCTACCCAGCCAGAGCCTTAGGAACACCCTGCATGTGCCACTCCACTCCAGAGATGATGATGATAACTCTTCTTCTTCTTCTTCTCCTTCTCCTTCTTCTTCTTCTTCATTTTTTAATTTGTAGATGGGCACAATATTTATTTATTTTTATGTGGTGCTGAGGATGGAGCCCAGAGCCTCGCACGTGCTAGATGAGGCTCTACCGCTGAGCCACAACCCCAGCCCTACGCTGCTTCTTAACAATTTATTTCTACATTGACTTTATTTTTAACTAAACATTTATTTATAGTAAGGAAAGTTAGAGAGAAGGAGTCATCTGAATTTGTACATCAGCAGCTCAAAGAAGTGTTTGGGAGCAGAGAAGGTGGGAGGAGCCTGTGTGCTCCAGGCACAGCCCTGGCCACCTCACTGGACTGCTGTTTGTGGTTACTTCAGTGTCCTCACTGCCCCCTGGCTGTCCTGACTTTTGTTCCAGGTCTGTTGGGAGGGGACTTTCTCACTCCTTGTCCCTTTGTTTCTGCAGCTAGAGCTACAGAGCCATTCTCAGAAAAGATGGAGGATGAATCCCACAAAAGTCTTGTTATTCATGTTCTCCCTCTGGTTATCAATCTTACTTCTGCCTTCATTTTTACTGAGTCCTTAAAGCACTCTGCAGAGAGGAGGCGTCCCATACATGCCCCTTTCTTAGTCCTCCACCTTTCCTTCCTTTTCCTCCTTGCACTTTGATTGAGCTGACCTCCTCCTGAACTTGTGTGTACATCCCTTTCTCTCCTCCTACATGTCTATGTCTGGCCACATCCTTCCTCCCTTTAGGGGAACATGCGGCTCTCTGCTCTTTAATGCTGTTCCCTCCTGCAACTCTCAGAGCCTCACTCCTTCCACCTACTCTGGGTCCTTTCTGATAGGGCCCATCCATTCTTCTCCAAGCCATAATAACGCTCCTCTCATTTCCTGATGGGGACCTTCCACGACTCAGATGAAATATGCTTTAAAGTTTTCCAGGTGGTCCCCAAGCCCTCCATACTTGGGTCTCATATACCTTTGATGTCTTTATGCTCATCATGCATTTCCACTGTCCCTTCCACATGCCACGCTAACTCTGTCTTCACTCTGATGTGTGTGATGGGAGATGAGAAGAGTGGAGAGGCAGGGAACTACCTCTTATTTACACATCCCATGTGCCAGCACTGGACTAATGCTTTATATACACTCTCTCACTTATTCTTCACAATTCACTAGGCACCAGCCTCAGAGATGATGAAACTGAGGCAAAGAAAGCTCAAGAAACTTGCAGAAGTCATGCAGCTAGTAAGGCTAGAACTGGGATTTAGATTTAGCTGGGATTTCTACCTTCAATAGAAATTGCTCAGTGTCCATGACAAAGATTTGTCAGAGGTCAGTAATATTTTCCCATTAACATTTTAAAGAGCATCACTCCTACTTGACAGAACAGATATATGTATGAGGGTTTATTTTAGATTTTAACTTCATAGGATTAAGGAGTACCTATAAATCTGGCAATACCTATAAATCTTAAGGAGTGTGAACGTGTTTCCAGAGGAGGTTTATGGGTGAGTCTGAGTAGACAAGGTGGGAGAATCCACCCTCTTGTGAGTGGGCACCATACAATCTGTAGGGTCGCAGGGGAACAAACACGGAAGGTGAGTTGGTGTTTCTCCCCAAGAGAGCACATACACTCACCTCCTGCCTTGGAGTCCCAGGCTCTCTGGCCTCTGGACCCCAGGATTTACACACCAGCAGCGTCTTTTCCATGTTCTCAGGCTTTCTGCTTCAAGCGGAGAGGGACACCCTCAGCTTCCCTGGTTCTGAGGCCTGAAGTATTGGACTGAACCATTCTCCCAGCATCCCAGGGTCCTCAGCCTACAATCTACCTGTCATAGGATTCCTCAGCTCCCATAATTACATGAGCTTGTTCCTAAAAAGTTCCCTCTCATATATTTATACTCATATCCTGTTGGTTCTGTTTCTCTGGAGAACCCCCTCTAATACCATAGACAATAGTAAAAGCTTGAGTAGTTAGCATAGATTTCTTTCTTCCTGTTCAGGTTTCTTGGTTCTTAACATGCCAGGCACAGGTTGCCTCTCTCGTTTTTACTGACTCCTAGTCTCTCTGATGGAACCCTCCAGACATTGGGGTAGGTGAGGGGAGGAGAGCTGGAACCATATTATTTCATAATTAGACGATTATCTATTACATTGGTCATATTAGACAGATGACTCAAAAAAACCTCTGGTTATAAGCTTTCTGCATTTCAGTTGGCTTAGAACGGATTGCCATCATATTTCTAACTTGAAAGAAGAAACCAATTAAAATCATTTTCTTGAAGATTCCAAGTTTGCACGAAGAAATCCATTGTACATACAAGACTGGACTTGTATACCATAGGGTTTCAGCTTGACTGACTGCAGCCATCTTGTGTCATAACGGCCATGATTGTTCCTAAGAAACCCTTATCTGTTTTCCCCACATAGTTTCCCAGCTATTATAAGCAGACAAACCATTAGAGTGGTATGAAGAGCTTTAAAACCTGGACCTTGGCACTGTCAATGCCAGGAATGTGTTTAATGTCTTTGACCTTAGCTTGAGATAAACCAGGTACATTCCAGCTTGGATGAGGTCACTTTTGTCCTGACCATTATATAAATGCCCTCCTCTGGATCCAAATTGTAGGGACCCACTGGTCTCACTACCATCTAAGACTATGCTTCTGTCAGTAACTCCCCAGTAAAATGCACTCTGTGCAATCTTGGATCTGCCTGTCTCTTTCTTCAGTTCTACCACACATTTAAACCAGTTCTTAAAAACTAGGACTAGCGTTTTCTATTTCTGGATACTGTTGGAATCAATCAACCAAATATTTATACAATGTCCACTGTGTGTTCTGAACCATGCTGCAGAAATAGAATACATTGTCATCCAGTCCTCAGCAAGTTCATATGTGGATTAAGGTAATAAAGTATAAGATAAATATTTAATGAAACAGCAAGATAAAACATGGTTAAGGGCTAAGTACAGAGAAAGTCAGAGAGAATAGAGATTCAACAGAGCTGAAATGGCCAACATGGACTTGAAGCATGGTAGGGATTTGCACTGGCAAAGGTAGGGGGAAGTAGGGTGTTAAAAACAGGGGAAAAAGTGTAGGCAAAGGTATCATTTCAGGAATAAACATGACATGTAATGGGGGCAGCAGAGACCAGTTTCTCTAAAACTGCATATGTGGTGGAGAATAAGGGGAAATATAGTAGAGAAGTAAAGAGAGGCCAAGGCAAAAAGTCTAGATTTCACGTCAAAATAGCATGGGGTCAGAGAATAAAAAGTGTTGATGAGAACATCTAGAAGCAGTCTAGAAACTGCTGGTGGGGATTTAAACATGTAGCTACTTTGGAAAAATGTCTTGCAGTTTCTCAAAAACTAGAATACAGAGTTACTATTCAACTCAATTTCACCCTTATGAATGTACTAAGCAGAAATCAAAATATATGTCCATACAAACACTTGTACACCAATGTTCATGGCAACATTATTTATAATAACCCAAAGTGAAACAATCCAAATGTCTACCAATTGGATGAATGAACAGATGAAAAGACATTAAATGGGATACTATTTGGCATGCATCCAAAGTACAGATGCATGCTACAATATTGATGAGCCTTCAAAATACAGTATTAGGCTACAGGAGTCACAAAAGACCATAGGTTGTACCATTTCATTTATGTAAAGTGTTCAGAGATGTCCATAAGGTGGACTAGTGATTATTTAGAGAAGGAAGTATGGGAGGGGACATTAGGGAGTGATAAAGGTCTGAGGTTTCTTT
Source organism: Callospermophilus lateralis (assembly GCF_048772815.1). NCBI lineage: Eukaryota > Metazoa > Chordata > Mammalia > Rodentia > Sciuridae > Callospermophilus > Callospermophilus lateralis. The sequence goes on from NC_135314.1 coordinate 56,673,882, forward strand.
ATGATGTGATTCTAAAGGGGGCTGTAGTCATGACTGCACAACTCTATGAATATGTAAAAACATGGAATTTAATAATTTAAATGATTAAATTATATGGCATCTAAATTATATTTCAATAAAGCAGGTTTTTTTTTAAAGGAGGTATGGAAAGGTAATTTAGAAAATTGAAATATGACTTCTTTGGGGGAGCTCATATTCAGCAGTAGGCAGGGACTGATAACAAGGTTGATTCTCAGATACTTGCCACTGAGAGGTGACCAAGGACACATGGCAAGTCTAGTTTTAGAGTGCAGCGGGGAGATAAAGGGCAGGCAGAAGCCAAAAGGTAGAAATGCAGACATCTCATCCAGAAAAGGAAGCCCCTTGGGACTTGTGTGACGGATCTGGCTTTGCATAATGTTTTACATTTTCTTCCTTATTGCAGATCCTAACCTGAGGTATTGCAGTGTTCATCCTCATAGCAGGTATGTAAATAAAGTCACATGACTATAAAATATGTGGTAGTCAAAATTTATGCTTCATCCATTGGAAACCAATGATTTGTTTATTAAGTCCTGTCCTTACGTCATTCCTATAAGTATCTTTAATATTTTTTTGATATGTTGACTTGCAAGCTTTGTATTTAAGCACTTTATTTACTGCATAATATTTTGCCTTTAATTCACATAACAGGGAAGATGGAGAGGAAAATCATTTTATCCTTAAGAACAATGATAGCGACTCTTTAAGTTGGTCATTACTGACCCAAGAAAAAAATCAATGTAAATTAAGAAATAAGTGAGATATTCCCCTCAGAGGAACCATTCTTTTGCTTTTACAACTTTAGAAGAAGGAACTGATAGTTTTATTTAAAAAGAAATATAAATGTTTACCTGAGATCATAATTCAAAATAATATACTTCAAAGTTATTTGATTTGTGGGATAATATGGGAAAAAATGAATAAATGAAGAAAGAGAAAGGAAAAAAAAGACTGGAAGGCTCATAACCAACCCAGATACCGAGAAAGACACAGATCTGAAAGAAGAGGGAATACACAAGGCATGCACATGACTAGAAGGTCACATCCTCTTTTATGTGGTCATATTCCCATCTTGTGGCCTCTGAGGGTATTTCCTCTAAAGGATTTCAAAGTGGAACTGTATGTCTCATGAGCATAAATGAGATCACCTATTTGCACACACTCTAAGCATCAACTGAACGTAGCCAAAGACAGGAGACTAGAAATCCACCACTGTAGAAGTCTAAGCTGGGCATGAAAACAGAACAAAATGATGAATAAAGAATGACCAGAGAGTATATGTGTGGGAGTCTGATTTGAAAAGACTTCCAGAAAAATTTTTAAAAAGTTTGTGGTGGACAGCGCTGATGGAGACAGAAAGTGATGACCCTCCAGGTGTGCCTGTGACTTAAGCAAAAATGCTATGCCCAAAACCAATGAGAAGATGTGTCCAAAATGGATAAATGGTTTGTAGGGAGATGCCAGGCAGGTTGGCTGCTGAGGGAAGATTTGAGAGAAGGCAGGTGCAGGATTACAGGCTGAGATATTTAGGTTAGATTGTGCAGGTGACAGGTTTCCATCAAGATCTTAATGGTGACAGCGTACTGCTGGTCCATCTGATGAACAGAGACATGGCTGAGGTCTTAAAATCTGGAATGCCCACCTAACAGCTTGGGTTATTGCAGCTCAAAGGAGACCTACAGCAAGCACACAGGACCCTGGGACCAATGCCCGGATATTATTCTTCCCTAGAGCTCTGATCCCATTTTTCTATTCATCTCTTCTTCTGTGTGAATTGTATCAGAGCATGTCTGAGCCAGAGCACATGTTTATCTGGACAAGGATCAGGTGAGTTGTCTGTAAATGGCATTTAAGTTTCATCTGCATTGCTTCTATTTCCTCTTCCTTTTGGTAACAGCATCCTAATTTCCTTTTCGGGATCCACTCTGCCCTTACTCTTGCTCAGTCCCTGTAGTGTGAGAGGACTCAGCATCAGGAATGGAAATGTGTCCCAGGAGTGGTTTGTCATCATGATTTCTGGGGCTTTCAAAGGAGGTGCTGGGAAGTAAGGAGGGCTTTTAGCAAGGGCTTTTAGCTCAGAGCTGCTGCAGAGGCTGAAAACAGCTAGCTCTGGAGACAAAGGAACAAAGAGATGGAGATGAAGCAGTTAGCAGTACCTCTGGAATGCTTCTGAGATTTTCAGCAACAGGAACCCCTACACTTCCTCTTTTTTGTTGTTTTTTTCTTTTTCTTTTTTTTTTTTCTCTCTGTGTGTGTATGTTTTGCTCCAGCCAGTTTGGTCTAGTTTTCTATTACAACTGAAAGTTCTAATCTTGACTAGTCAAACGCCCTTGTTTTTTCTTTTCTTTTTTTTTTTTCCCTCATAGGCCCAAGTTCTGGCCTTGCCCATCTGAATCTTACTTCTTATCTGGGAGAAGAGTCATTGAAAGGCCATTCCCCACTGGAAGCCTCCTTTCCCTTCCATTCCACCCTGCTCTTGCAGTCTTTCCAAGAGCTGGGGTCGTCCTTCTATGGGACATGGAAATGAAGAATGGAAAGACAATAGTATTCACCAGCCAGAGATTGTCCCTTTACCCCTCCTACTTTCAACTCCACGCCTTAGCATCCTGGTTCTGAAAGTCATTTTAATCTTTGACCTTCATTCGAGCTCCTGTATCTACTGGAGTAGAAGTTCAGAGCAGGGAAGGGAACTTTGAGGTTAAAAACTTTGGCCAGCAATGATGTTTGAGGGAGATTTTTCTACACAAGAAGAGCTGAGTACTTTCAGGTCCTGGTGCACTCTATCAGCCCAGACAGTCATTTCTTATCACCATGTGGAAATCTCTTCATCCATGGACATAAGTTGTCTACTCCTTGTTTCTTGGTACTTTTCCTGAAGGGTCTTTGATGGCTGGGTTCTGTTTACAAAGCTGTTCAGGTTATCATTTTTTTTATTGCTTAATTAGGAGCAGGGTTTATCATATTACTATGATAATCACACCTCTGTTTAGAGCTTGAAAGTTTAAAAATTACTTTCACATACATCATCTCATTTCATTTTTTTGAAGAATCATGGATGGACAGTAGGCCAGACCCTAGGTGCATTTTATAAAGGAAGGGGCTGTGACTTAGAGCAGAGTCTTGCCTAAGATCATACAGCTCAAAAATAGGGTGCTGGATGGAGCTGAATTGGGGGCTGGGTCATTCAACCCAAATTAAGGAAACTTCACCCACAGTTATGCACTCTCTTTGATGGGTTAGTTTGGAACTGAGGAAAATACACAAGGGAGTGTAAAACAGAATCTGATTGAAAGAACAAGGTTCATATGAAAGATATGAGCAGCTAGTAGGATATATCAGACTAGACTATTTTCTTCAGATGTTCTACTAAATGAAAAACATATTGTCTTTCCTATGTATAATTAAAAAATGCAAAAACAAGTCTAAACTATAAGTGTAGGAACTAGGCTTAAGTTCTGATATCTATCTGTAAATAGGTTTCGATATCTATCTGTAACTACTTCAGTGTTTCTTTTTGAAACATTCACTATCAAATCTATTTAAAAAGAGTGTTCTATGTCTCATGCATGCTTATGTGGTTGGAGGGTGGTCCACTACAGGCTGTAAGATGGCCAAAGTCATGTCTGAGCACATAAAGCTCATTTTATAGCTCTTACAATATGTAATGTAACAGGATGTAATAGGCATTCAGTGAATCCTGGTAAAGGAGCAGAATCTTTAATTTAGGCATTCCAAAAAAACATTCCACACAGCATTAAATCTTGTTGAAAACTTTTAGGGGCCATACTTTAGGCATTCTGTATCAATGGACTAATGAAGAGTTGAAGTCATGGCTTTAAACAGTTAGCCAAGTTAATCACTACCAATTTTGCAAAAGTCAGTTGCTCAGACATCTAAAAAGACACTTTGAATCCAAGGCACCCTCGAGTAGCCTCATTTAGATATTGCATTTTTGAAGTAACTCTTGTCTTGTCTGGATCAGCATGGTTCTGCTTTATTATACAGCAAACTGCTCTCTGAATGAAGGACTTACCTGCCAAGCCTCAACCTTCTTGATGTCTGCACAGGAACCATTGGTGAAGAGCCCTCTCCCTGGTAAGCAGGTGTATATATCTTGCAGGGCATGAGCAATGGAGTACACAGCTAAGTACACATTGTAGGATATTCGAAGATGTGTGTAATCCATGTAAGGTGTCTCCACACTGCTGATGTTCTCATCCCCTGTGCAGAGGGGTCGGAAAGCAGTGGAGCTGTTGCTTAACCTGCTGCCACCCTCCTCATGACCTCTCAGGAAGGTGTCCACGGGTAAAGGTCCTTTAGCACCTTCTTGGAGGTGGCAGTTAAATGTTTCTTCCCAAAACTCCTTGGCAAAACCATTGTGGACAGACTTCCTGGGATGGACTTTCTGCAGGAATTCCCGGAACCCTGGGATCTGCCCAGCCTTCAGAGCGAATCCAATGGTGCCTCCCACCACGTGGAAGTACTCAGGCATGGCGATCAAGGAGGAGCTGGCCCAGGCTTCGCTGGCCAGCCAGATCCTGCCTGTGATGTTGCGCCGGACGATCTCCTTGATGAGGGGCTCTAGGTCTGGGCCACTGGAGAAGACGACAATGACCTTGGCTGTGGAATTCTGGATCACCTCCACCACCTGCTGGATCTCTTCCTCATCAGAGTACTGGGAGATGAGCTCGCTGAAGTCGATGCAGATGTCCCTCTCCTCAGCTTCTTCTCGGAACTTCTCGATCCCTGGCCGGCCATAGTCATCGTCAGCTGCAATCGTGCCCACCCAGTTCCAGCGGAAATACTCGATTATGTCTGCCATAGCGGTGGCCTGGTGTTCATCATTGGGGATGGTCCGGAGGAAGGACTTGAACTGATTCTTGTTGCTGAGGAGTCTGCTGGAGGAGGCGTAGCTGACCTGGAAAAGAACCAAGAACTCAGAATGAGTGAGGGAGCGAGTTGAGGTGCCAGCTGAGCCTCAAGGCTGTCTCAGGGGTGGTTTTTTGAGTACACCTTAATCTCGCTATTCACTGTGGACAGGATAAAAGGGTGAGAAAAAACAGAATCCGTTCCACTCCAGTGTGAACACCCAAGCACCCGTGAGTCCATCCAGAAGCTTCCTGATTCCTAGTGGGTGATTCTTCACAGTGCTACCTTCAAAAATAGGTCCAGTCATAGAATCAATCCAACAATAATAAGGATGCAACTTTTCTTTTTTTTTCTGCAGGAGGATGGGTAGTGGGGATTGAACCCAGGGGTGCTTTACTACCACTCTACCATCCCCAGTCATTTTTATTTATTAATTTTGTTTTGAGACAGGGTCTTGATGAAGTTGCTAATACTGGCCTCTAACTTGCAACTCTCCTGCCTCAGACTCCAGAGTTGCTGGGGTAATAGGAGTGTGCTACCACAGCCAGCCTGTGCTAATATTTTCAAAGAGAGTCTCTCTGCACTATTTCATATTTCTTCTAACCTCCTTTCTGTGTTTCTCCCTGGTTATAACATACCCATGTACCCACATCTTCTGATCTGAACACTATAGCTTCCCCCCTACTGTGAGGACTACTTTGGCCACAACCCACCTCTGGAAGAATCAGGTTTTCTATGAGTTATAAGTGAAGGCTCTTTAGAGTAGCTCTAGGTGGTTCCTTTTTTCTATTCTGCCCAGTTTTCCTCTTCCTATCCTCCAGCTATTTCCCCTCCTCCCTCCTCTTACCCCCTGCCCCAAGTAATTTAGATAAAAGTAACCACAACTGCAATAATTTTTAAAACTATTTGTTTTTTAAGTTTGATTAATTAGGCTAATTAAGCTCAGTCCCCATGTACCACAGTAACAATGATGAACACCCTTAAGTGGCATCAGGAGAGCCTCTTTCCCTCTCCTGGTTATCACTGGTTCCATTGCCTTCCAGAGCCCTTTCGTTCGCTCCATTGCAGGTGATGGGGAAGCCCACTGGCAGGCTTCTGATATGAGTCTCCACAACCAATAGAGTCTGAAAAGGACCCTGGAGAAGCTCCCCACGCTCTAAGATAGAAGCAGTTCTGCATCTGAACATGGGCATACACCACCAAGGAGTTCAGAAAGTCTTGCCTTTGATGTGAAGAGATCACGAAGTGTCCAAGTACTGTTAGCCAGCACAGGGCCCCCCAGCTTCCCCCCACCCCCATATCATAGCATAGAAGGTGAGGGAAATGGAAGAGCCTGATTGACCCTGCTGGAGATGCTCCGACCCCCAGACTTCCCTAGCCACCCCAAAGTTTGAGAAGGGCCACATCTTTGACAAGCAGGCTTAAGCCCACATGCAGCACTCTGTCATTAAGGCACACCAGTTAGGGAGCAACATGTCATTGGCCCATTTCTTCTGAACAATAAAACATTTTTATCCTTAATGAAATTTCTTCTAGAAGATGAGATAGTGTTAATATCTCATTTTCTGGTTTTATAGGGAGTTTTAAAACTTCCTACTTAACAAGTTGAGAAAGCCTTTTAAATATTTCCCATCAATTAAAACAATTATTTTCTATGTTCAATGTTTTTATATAAAAATTTCCAATATGTTTCTTTTTTAAATCAATAAATAGTTTTGATTTGACTTTGAAAACATAAAAAGGGTTGATCTATGAAAGAACCAGACCAACTTTCTTAAAGGGCAAGTATGATTTTTCTGACAAGAGCTTTGATTTCAGGAGCTATAGCATGAAATCAATAATTTTTTCTTTTGTCAGAATAAGCCCCTCCTACAGGATCACAGAAATTTATGAGGTAGGTGATTTAGATGGCATTGTTTTCGAGAGCTCTGTTTGCAGACTCAAATGACAGGCAAATCTCAAACTTACCACTTTGTAAGTTCATCCATTATTGCTTGCCTCTTGATTTTCTTTTGGAAAATGGACCCAAAAGGGTATTCAAAGGATACAAATTAAAAATCAAAATATTCCTCAAGGATGTGTTCTCTTTGAGAAAGTATTTATAATATTTGACTTTGCTATTCCCCCACAAGGGGGAAAAAAAACCCTTAAAAACACATAGAACTTTTCTCCCAAGAGGGAATTTCATGAATGATTCAGAAAAACTGTTGCAACCATAATCTCTTCTAGCTGTTCTGCTTGCTCCATCCACTTGGTGGCGTGACAGGCATAAGAAATACTACGGGGCAGCTGACCCCACTCTGCTGCAGAGGTTCCTGGCCCTACTGTAGATTGGAATCAGCTGGGAGCTTTGGAAGCTCCAGGTGTCAGGTTGTGTTTCAGCTCAATTAAACTACGTCTAGGGGTGGACCCAGCCAAGCAACTCCAACTCACAGACATGGCAGAGAACCCCCTTGGTAGAAAACCTTACACTGGTTTGATTGATAACAAATACAAATTTCTCAGTTCTCTTATAATTCAAATCCAACTTCTCCTTATCTTTCATTTAAACAAAGTGGAATCAGAACCCTTCCCTTCAAGTTCTTTCTTTATTTGACGACAGTTACATATTGTTCTGGGTGACAACTTACTTAACCATGTGTTTAAATTAATGCTGAATAGTGTGTCAATAGTATTAATGCTGAATATTTATGCCCAACACATTTACAAATGTGGACTTTGTCAGACCATTTTGGCACAAAAGTTACAAAGCCAGGGCTTCCCCTTGGGGAACACCTTTAATTCCCTGAAGTAAGGATTTGGTAAATATGACAAGGCTTTCTGTCATGTCACATGCGTATAAAGGTATAATAGCTATCGCCACAGAAGCAGAGTCCTCCAGCAGAGAAATATGAATTTATCAAAGGTACATTTAAAATACAAATTTTAAATATTAAACATTGGAAAGATAAATTTAAAGTGTGATTTATAATTTGATGTAAAATTTCATATGAAGGGTATATCATAATTGAAGTGATTCTTACAAACATTTAGGTTGTTTCCAACTTTTCATTATTTTAAAGTGATGTCATAGATCTATAGATGTTTAAGAGAGGTTTGCTCTATAGTTTTATGGAGGGGGAATCAGGTAATAAGATGATATTTAGAGTTTGCTGTTACTTTTTTGAGGGCGGACAATGTAACTTTGAAGAAATGTTTATTAAAGTGTTTGTTTCAGTGAACTCTTAGTATTCAAAAATGTAACCATGTGGGGCTGAGGATGTGACTCAGTGGTAGAGTGCTTGCCTAGCATGTGTGAGACACTGGGTTCCATTAAATAAATAAACAAAATAAAGCTATTTTAAAAAATGCAACCATGTGTCCACCAAGGCTGAATTCCTGCAGGTAATTGCACAGGGAATAGCAGTTGTTCATATAAGATCCATAAATATTTGTTGAATGATTAGAATGGTCTCCATATCTGACATGTGCAAAACAATGATTAAATTTCTGTTTTGTGAGAAAATATGCTATGCTTCCCTCTGAATGAAACTTTCAACCAAAGAGTAGAGAAGTAGAGACTTGGAGGGAACAGGACCAGGGACAGATGTTTTAGGTTTGAAAGTTGAGATATACATTGTATAGACTTGTTCCTTTTAGTAAAAAAGAACAGAAGAAAGGTCATGTACTAAAAAAAAAAAATGGACTTGAAAATAAATAATTGAACACTGAAAAAAAATTGCATACTTACAAGGTACATTTAAAATAATTTTAGAAGAGTAGTGAAGGTTGACATTAGGGTCTCTAAAGTCCCCAATGGTCATGATATAGCACCCTGAATGATTGCAGATTTTTTTTTTTTTTTTTTTTTGGTCAATGTTAAGCTAGTCTCTACGCCCGCTTCTCTTGCCTCTGCCCCTAGTTCCATCTAAGAAGGTGTCAGTACCTGGGGAATGTAGAAGAGCCCCAGCAGATTGGCCACCGCTGTGGAGACGCCTGAGCCAGTTGCTCCCACCACAGCAATAGTCGAAGGGATGTGCTCCGAGCAGTTGCAGAACTCATCGAGGTTCAAAGAATCGATTTTGTTCTGGGCGACAAAACTCAGGGTGGCCTCTAAGGCCTTAGAAACGGTATTGCAAGTGTCGAATATCCTGTAACCCAGAGTCATGTTGGGAAGAAGGGCCGGGCTGCTGTTGATCTCCTCTATGGCAAATATCATAGCTTGTAACCAGCGAAACCCACGGAAATTGTACCTGGAAGAAAGAAATGGAAGAAAATGAGAGGATTTCTGTCCACCTGTGTTAGCATAAGGACTGGGCAGGGTTGGGTTTTTTCTGTTAGGCTTTGGTATTGTGCTCTTTGAGACTCAAGGTCCTCTCTGTAAAATGGGGAAGACACTTGTCCCTTGGTGGTTGTGAAGATGATGATGTGAGATAATTTGGTAAAATTCTCAGAATGGCACTTCCCACAGAGTTAGGAAAAATAATGATAAAAATTGTATTAGTAGTCCATTGAACAATTCATATCTGCTTCCTCTAGCAAAGAATTTGTAATAGTTAATGTGAGGTACTTTGATAAAAGTAAATGCATAGACTTGGTCAGGGTGTGGTGGCATATACCTGTGATCCTGGTTGTTGAGAGGCTGAGGCAGGAGAATTATGAGCTTGAGACCAGCCTCAGCAACTTAGAGAAACCTGTCTCAAAATAGCATTAAATAAAGGGCTAGGTTGGGGTGGGTAGCTCACTGAAGTGCTTGCTTAGCATGCATGAGGCCCTAGAACTGCCCCCCCCCCAAAAAAAAAAGAGAGAGATAAGAAAGTAACACATAGATTTTAAAAAGATAAAGGACAAGGGAAAATATAAATAGATTAGAATATTAATACGTGGGAACCTAAAAATAAGCTCAGTTTTGCAGAGTCACCAATTTAGACTGTGCTGTTCTTGGAGATCAAAGGGCAAGGAGAGATGATGGCACTTTTGTAAACAAACAGCTAACATAAAGGCTATAGAGAAACAGTGATCCTTCTGGGTGGTGAACAATGAGCTTTAATATTATGCACTATTGACTTATTTATACTTTCTATTAAAAAATGTGTATGCGCTACTTTTCAAAGAAGATTATTTTAAGTAAAAATTAAGCATAACAAAGAGAAATAGGGTTGGTGACACAGCTTTCACTGTCCCTGGACTAGGTTCAGAGTTAGGGCTGATTAATGTGCCGACACAGTGCACCAAGTTCCAAAGAAAAAGCCTCAGAACACGGCAGCTTCTCCCTTTATATAGTGGGTTTCATGACTCAACTCAGTGACTGGAGAAATCTAATTTACCGTAGCCCACTTTAGCATTCAGGCTCCCAAAGTTCATGGTCTGACTTTTAACGTGACATTTTCTCTTTGTCCCTTTCTTTGTGTTTCCTTCATTTATTTGTTCAATTAATTTGTTTTAAATCTGCCAAATTATTAAGAGATATTAAAAATTTTTGTTATAGAAAAACAATGCTATCTTTTATTAATGTACTTTAAAAATATATGACTTCAGGGCAAGCTTCTTGCTCGATCTTAGGTCTGTCCATTAGTGGCAAATGGACCATCTGTCCACATGGGACATGTAACAGAAACAATCAACATCAGTGAAATTCTGCACTCAATTTTTCTGCATTTATAACAAAAACGTGAAAACATTATTTAATATACTATTCTCATTAGAGCATGAACAAAAATCCAGTTTTGCTGGTTTTCATTTTAATTTTCCAGCTATCAGGAAGATCAGGAGAAGGCCTGAATCCCTTCCAGAAGTTGCAGTCTCAGAGAGGAAGTGCTGCTGTCTCCGAGAAGCTGGGTCAAAGCTTGGAGCAAGGTCATGGGGCCTGATGGACTAATTAAGGAGGCGATACATGCAGCTGCATTTACTCTGCAGAGTCAGACCCTACTGCTAAGAGTTGCCTAGTGCTGAATAACATGTTCCAGAATGGTCAGGATAAATTAGGGAGTATCAGATGGAGGGAACTGGAATGATGAGGGGTCTAGAAATTATGTCACAGGAGAATTAATGAATAAACTGAGGCTATTTGATCTAGAGAAGAAAAGATTTGATGGGACATATTTGCTGTTTTCAAATGGCAGGGAGTCTGCAGAGAGTTGGATGTATTCTGCACTGCTCCATCTGAGGTAGCAGGAGTAGGGTGTGGGCCAAGAGTGGGTGGGATGGGGGTGAAGGTGGAGTTTGTCTGCTATTGAGAAAGACTTTCTAGTAGGAATTGTTCCAAAATGCATTTTGAAGGTGCCTGGGCCTTGCTGAGTACTGAAGTTTATTTCAACTCTGAATTCCTTTATGAAAATAATAACAACAACAAAAAGAGCCGAGGCAGCCCACACTCAGGTCTCACTGACCAATTGGGGCATGTAAGGTCAGTGAGGAATATAGGTCTTCCATTAAGCGACACTGTCATCAAGTGGTGTCGCCAGGTGAACCTTATGACCTAGTTACCAAATGACTGGGCTTTAACAGGCCATCGATTTTTCTACTCAATATATTTGACATTTTTATCTTTAGCAAAAAAAAAAAAAAAAATCTTTAGAGACTAAAAAGGGAGAGGCCAACAGGCTTTTGGAAGATAACCAGAGAAAATAGAGACTCAAGTTTCAGAAAGTTATTTTGAGTCTGGTGCAGCTCAGTTCTTCTCCAACCACCCAGAAAGGGACCCAGATTTGTCTCCTTGCTTACCTGATACATTCCACGGACTCTGGCCTTGATTTCAGATCTTGATCTTTGGCTGCTACTCCAAAATGAATAGGGAAGAGTCCCCCGAGGATAATGTCCCCTTTCTTCTGGGCTCGCTGGTCGGGCCCATAGGCAGAGGAGTACCAGGCAAATGCCAAGAGGACCAAACAGCAGCTATGTGGCACCATGACTCTGCCTTCTCTCCAGGGGCGAGACAATGGTGCTAGTAGTCTGGGTCCCTTGGTGAGAACTTCCCTTTGGTGCAGTTTACACCCTGCGGTGGAGACACATGCCTACAGAACCATTAATATCACAATGGAAGCCGTGGTGTCGCCATATTCAATTCTGCCTTCTTCTTTGTGGATGTGTAAGGTGGGTGGTCCTTGCGTCTCAAGAAGCTGCATCATGTAGAGACTGTCTGTGGTGGTTTCTAAAAGAACAGAGACACAGAATGGATTCAGCTAAACTTAAATCCCATCTTGTTATGATTGTGTCAGAGGTGGCTCAGAATTTCCATTTAGAGGGACTTAGAGGTAGCAGATTGAGAAGCTATGGCGTAGAGTCACATTTTTATAGCACTTTATGTAAGCTATGGGAAATTTTAATGGGCCCTATTGTAGGGCTATGTTCAGTTATGAGAGGCTCCATATTAAAGAGCCCTGTGATAAGCTAAGGTTTCTCTCCCTGGAGGTTGCTGCTGGGTTGTAATCCATTCATCTCCTGCATAAATAATGCAGGGGGTTGGCAGCAGCTCCTTGGATCATAATATTAATGATATTTTATTCATACCCATGTTCTCATAGGAAGTCCTGAACAAATCATATTTAAGTTTAAATCTGACTTTGAACCAGTCAGAAATGTCAGAAAAGACTGTTTATTCTTTAGTTATTATGATAGCTCCCCCACCCCTTCTTGGTGTAGGTCTCTGGTTCCAGTTTGTAATGTGACACTCTGTAAGCCTTTAAAAAAAGTTATTATGAAGGACACAGATAAATCATGGGTCAGATTATGTTTCACAAAGCTCAACTGTTGGATCAAAGGAAAAGACTTTCTGCTATGGCATGATTAGCTTAGTATGCATTCTTTGCTGCACCCTGTCTCACCCACCGATTTCATGTTGATATTGGCTAAATGTAGAGACTTTCCTGTGGTTCAGGGCCAAAGCACTGAGTCGTCCCAAAGTGCTTCATCCTGAACTCACCTTCCTCTCAGACTCGTTCCTCCTTCATTGTTTTCCATTATAGAGAATTACATGCAGTCCACAAAGACACAAAATTAGAAGCCATTCATGGCCTACTTTCTCTTCTCATCATCACCCTTCATGTTCAAACAACTACCAACTATAGTTTTCTTCCTAAATCTCCCTGGAATCTCCACCCACTCTTCTTTCTGATTGTATGTGAAGTCTATCATCATTTCTTACCTGAATGTTTGCAACTATTTTTTTTTTTTTTTTGTAGTGCTGGGGATTGAACCCATAGCCTTGAGCTATACCCCCAGCCCTTAGAAACTATTGTTAACTGGCCTTCCCACCTTTGGTTTTATCCTTTGAAATCCACTTTTGTAAATCTCTGGATTTGGTAGAACAAGTGGTTTGGACACAGATTCTGAAATTAAACCTGGCTTTGATTCGTAGTTCTACTACTTCCTAGCACAACAGAGGTTACAAGTCATAACCTCTGTAATTTCAATGAAATAATTGCGAAGAGCCAATTGCTCAGTGTAACCAGTTAATTCATCACAGAAAATGGTAGCTGTGACGAATCCCTTTCCAACCTCTCTTGCTGGCTTTGCCTTTGAACTTCATGTTCAGTTTTACTGAACTTCCTTTGTTCCTCAAGGCCACTTGGCTTTTGAAATACCCAGACTTCCTACATGCTATTCCTCCTCCTTGGTCCCTTTGGTCCAAACTTTCCTTGTATAACATCTGCTTATCTTTCAGATTTCAGATGTTCACAAGTATGGGGCATGACGTGGTAAACTGTAAGGCCTTTGTGTGAAGGAGAAAAGAGCTCCTCTGGGGCAGGCATGGCCTCGCATCAAAGTACACAGATGGGGGACTGGATCTCAGCCCGCATTGACCTAACCTCAGTTGTGCAGTGAGTAATTTCAGGACTCCTTCAAGAGGCCTTCCCTGAACCACCAGGCTAGGAAGGCACACATGTAAGAGCACAGCCTCTTACAACTTGGATCTTGAAGCTCCCCTCTTGGAACAGCCATCATTCTTTATTATAGTTACATGTGGAAATGTCCATTTCTGAGCCCAAGCTCTTCACCATTGTCATCAAGTGCCTCTTATTCCATAGGAATCTCTACTGGCCATTCTAGCTGAGGGCACTTGGCCTCACATGGAAGGAGCACCCAGCAGACACTCAGCTTCCATGGAATTGACCTTGGTAATGTCTCATGACCATCTCAGTTTTCAAACTCCAGTCCTGCTTTTAGATTTTTGGCTTCATTTCTTATACCTTGGTCGTATGTTCACACATACATTCAATGAGAACATGTGCTGAGGTCTGGGTATATAAAGGTGAAAAAAAATGCATGTTTCTGTCCTTTAAGAGCTCCTGGTCCAGTGGGTAAGAGTGCTGGTGTAGAATATGAGAATTTGCATCAATACTCAGAAGTAAAAAATAAAATCATAACTTTGCTTCCTCTAAATTCAATTTTGTCCCCCATGACCATCCCAGCATTTAGTATAGTGTCTGAAATAGTAAATGTTCAATAAATGTTTGTCAGATGAATGTTTAGAAAAAAGAAGATACTTTTGTTTTCTTTCTTTCTTTTTCTTTTTCTTTCTTTTTTTTTTTTTTTTTTTTGATGCCAGAGATTGAAGCCAGGGGTGCTTAACCACACAGCCATATCCTCAGCCCTTCTGTTTTTATTTTTTATTTTGTGACATGGTCTCACTGAGTCCTTAGAGCGTTGGTAAGTTACTGACGTTGGCTTTGAACTTGTGATCCTCCTGCCTTAGCTTTTGAAATACCCAGACCTCCTACATGCTGTTCCCCCTCCTTGGTCCCTTTGGTCCAAACTTTCCTTGTATAACGTCTGCTTATCTTTCAGATTTCAGATGTTCACAGCCTCCGGAGCTGCTGGAATTATAGGTGTGAGCCACCGTACCTGGTAAAAGAAGTTACTTTAGAGAGAGACAAAAACTGGCATTTATTTCTACTTTACATGCCAACGTACATTCAACTGCATGACAGTTTGGCAAGTCCACTTTCTAGATGGGGGACTAGATCCTCTATATCTTCAGTTTACTCAAGTGAAAAATGCTGTTATTTGAATTAAGAATGCCTTAAGAGTTCACTGCTGTACTGAATTAGGCAGGAAGAGGGGACACTATAACTGGCTGGGGTAAGTCACTAAGAATTGTTAGATTTTTTCCTGTGAAAGATTAACTACTTGGAGAAGTTTATTAACTTCATTAGCCTATTCAACAGAAAATTCATGGTCAGAAGTAAAAGATGAAGGAGAGATTTCAGGTCAATTTGTAGCAGTAAACTTCACCAGTCTAATGTAGTCTTCATACCTCTCTTTATAGTTCTATTACCAGGGTCTAAATTGCTTTCAATGAGGAGAAACACTCTGGATCCTTCATCTTCTGTTATGGTTTGGATAGGAAGTGCCCACCATAAACTTGTAATTAGATTATGAAGCTGTAACCTAATCAGAGGACTAATTCATTTGAGGGATTAATAATTTGAACGGGCTACTGTACTTTGTGATAGCTAGAGGCAGGTAGGGTGTGGCAGGAAGAAGTAGGTGGGGGACCTGGGGGCCGGCCTTTGGGGGTGGGGCACCCTGTTTGTTCTCTGCTTCTGGGCTCCTGGTGAGAGGAGCGGCTTTCCTCCTCCATGCCCTTTCTACCATGATATTCTATTCCACCTTGGGCCCAGAGCCCACTGGCCCTGGACTGAACCTTAGAACCCCTGAGCCCAGATCCAGTCTTCCTCTTTATATCATTCCTGCCAGGCATGTTGGTCACAGTGATGCAAAGCTGATGAACACATTTTCCTTTCCTCCAACATTCGTCTCCCTGTCCTGTGATTCTGCCATGGCTCTCTGCTCGGCTTTCTTCCCATTGCCAGGGCCTCTGTCCCGGCTGCCACACATCCCACCTGCCCTGTTGCAACAGCTTTCTTTCCTCTCTAGCTCACTCTTCCCACTTGATAGACATCAATAATCAGGGCAGGACCCAGTAGCTTAACCACTGAAGCTCATTGCTATGTCTTTAACTTGTAGCAGTTAGAATACAAAATTTCTTGAATCATCACTAACAACACTTGAGTTTCCACATCTGTGGTACGGACTTCTAATTGTACTCCTTGTATCTGCCTTCCTTTTATGATCCAGTAAAAGAATTTTTAGCTGGACAAGTGGCTGTCCAAAATACCGACTGCATCCCAACTTCCTTTATGATTACATGTGGTCATGTGTCTAAGCCTTGGCCAATGGTATGTAAGCTGAAGTGTCCCGTGACAGTTTCTGGGAATCTAGCTGAAGAGCGTTGGTGTGCATTGTCATTTCAGTCCCCTTCCTTCATTCTGCTGCATGGAGGTGGATTTGACAACAAGCCCATCTGGAGCCATGAGCCACATTCTGGGGGATGGTGGTGTCACAAGCAGAGTATCTCATGGAGCAGGACCTCATTACTGGATTACTCCTGAACTTGTACATGATAGAGAAAAGTACTTCTGTTTTTTTAAATCCACTGTTGTGATATATTTTTTCTTACTGAAGTCATCTCTAACAGTATCTATCTGAGTTACAAGTAAACTTATTTCTTCTCTTTATTGTAATTTTATTCCATTTAAATCATTATATCGTGTTTCTCCTCCTGCAAGAATGTATTAAATACTAGGTTGATGCTAATATTTGTTCTTTCTCTCAATGGCAAATGCATGTAGGAGGAAGAAATGGCCTGTGGACTGTCTGGTTTTATGTTTAGAAGGTCCTTGCCATCTCAAGGAGTGTTAGAGTACTGATAGGTGATTGCTCATTAAGTTTCTCATCCAAGACACACAGAATTGAAGACAGGGCAGATTGTTCTATGGGTTCCATGGGTCCTGAGTTTATAAATTCATGTAGTTATTGATCTACTCAAAAACCATTTCTTGAGCTCTCAATATGCTAGACATGAGGGAGGGCAGGACACTAGGGAAAGAAAGTTGAACTTCTTTCCTTGAAGGTACTGATGGTTTTAAAGTAGACAGAGAAGGCATTATAAGGACAGGAATGCAGATGCTAGTGAGAGGCAGGAACTAAGTGTTGAGGGAGCACAGAGGATGGAGTGGTGTCGTCTGGTGATCGCCAACAGACAGAATTAAGTCACGGTGGTCTCTGGTAGCTTCCTGAGGGCAGGGCCTGTCTCTTCCTCACCATGGTAAGAGAGCACTGCACCTGGAATTTAATAGATATTTCACAAATACTTGTGAATGAATGAATGAGATGTGACCAGTACAGGTCAGGGACTGGTTGGGCAACTTCAGGACAAAACAGGGGAGGGGTCATCCCACGAGACTTAAGGTCCTGACAGGCAGAAGCTTCATCATGATCACAGTTGTACCCCAGCATCAAACAATAAACCTGGTATTGCAGAGATGCTTTAAAAATGTCTATTGAGGGGCTGGGGCTGGGGCTCAGTGGTGGAGCGCTTGCCTAGCACATGTGAGGCACTGGGTTTGATCCTTAGCACCACATAAAAATAAATAAATAAAATAAAGGCAGGCTGTCCATCTACAACTACAAAAAATAAAACAAAAATGTCGATTGAACTTGTCTTTGGCCCCAAAGTAGGTACGTGGCTCATCCAAGTTCCATAGCCAATGACAAGCTAGCGGAGGACAGAGAGGAAAGGGTAGTAGTCAACACTGCTACAGTTCAAAATACACCAAAGTAAAAACCACCCCCACACTTGCCCCTTGGTTTCAGCATTTCTGGGAATTGCATAACTCTCAGCAGAATGATTTTGCCCACATTTCAAACTGAGAAAATGGAGGCATTGATCTTCTAAAAACAAAAGCGCTCCGTAAACTTAAGGTATGCCAAGTTCAAAAGCTACAATTTCTCAATTCCTAGATTACATATAATTCCTGGATTACATACAAATAATTCTAGGTTGTCTAGGGGAAAAAAGTGGTTCTGAAGCCAGATTCTATTTCCAAGAAAGATTGTTTATCTTTGTAGGCTGAGTACACTGATTTGTCTTTGGTTTATTGTATCATAATCTTTGCCTTCTATTGTCACATTGACCATAAAAAATGCCAGCAATCGTATCACAGAAAGGTGAAATGTGTATGTTTTAATGATGTTGAACAAGGAAAAATACCTGAGAAAGTTCAACTCATAATCAAAGAACCCGTGTACCTGGCTCTGGTTACGTTTTTCTTTACCTCTTGCCAAGGACAGGTCGTGACATGGGTTTCTATCTCACCTGGTGTACATTTGCCTAAGGATTGGGGAGGGCCACCTGGTCTGCCACCCTCCGCGTGACCTTCTCCAGTTCTGTGTCAGACTTCATTGCTTCAGTGTGAAGGCGAGACATGTCTGATATTGAGATGAGGGCCTTCTTTCAGCACTGGGTGGACAAACTGCCTCGTCACACTCGGCTGCCTCCCTCAAGCCCGGCTTGTCAGCTGGCCAGCTGCCCAGGTTCTGACCCGCCATCTCCCTGACAACAGGTGTGACTTTTGGAGAGTCCATGCTTCATTTAGCCTTGGTAATGGCTTAATTGAGTCGGAAAAATGCAAGGACAGGAGCGTGATAAAAACCAGCTGAGCTGGGTTCCTGTTAGTCAATGGAAAAAGCTATCAGGGAAAGGAGGACAGAGGATGAACGAGAGTGGGGAGGGACAGCTCAGGGCACCAGCAAAGTGGGGAGAAAGACGCAGACAAAGCAAAGAAAGGAGAGAACCAGGAGAGGAGGCTGACACTCACTAATGCTCATCCCGAGCTCCTTGGTGACATGAATCCTGCCCACAGCCTGGCACTCGGAGGGGCTGCAGAGGGGTGTGGACTGATGCCTCTGTGGTCAGTGCCCATTACGTGCCTAGCGGGGTGAGAGGAGTTCACCAGACTGTCAAGGAGACAGGGAGGAGGAAAAAACAGATGGGAGTTGAAGGGGTAAAATTCAAGGCCAAAACCTGACTGGAAATGCTCCTTGTCTGCTCCAGAATCTTGAGTTGCAAATGCACACGGACTTGGCGCTTGGACAAGGCCAATGTCTGGAGCTTCATGACAGGACAGTTTCTGGGGACACAGACCACAAGTTAAGAAATTTCTTAACCTGACATGTTTCCTTCAGGTCTTAAGAAAGGACAGCTGCTTGATGTATGCACATCCATGGGGTTCATTGGAAAAGCAGAATTTTTTCTTTTTTTAATCAAGTCATGTTTCTATCAAGAAAAATATGTGAGCTTCAAGTCCTACAGGAAGGACATGTTTCTGTGCAATGATGTCCTGGTATTGCCTTTCAAAAATCACAAGGAACTTGACCACTCACTGTGGCATTCTTCAGGCTGATGTCCCAAGAGACAAAGCAAAGAAAGAGGTACCACTGCGAATTGTTCTAGGGTAAAATAAGTTTGGGAACTGATGTGTGTTCTGTGCCACAGGGCACATTTGCCTCCTGAAGGCTCTGAGAAGTCCTGCATAAATAAAACTGCTTTTTTTTTTTTTTTTTTTTTCCAGTAGGGACACGCATGCACCTCCCCCCAGGACGCTAATAATTCTGCGAAACACAGGCTTGGAAGGCAGCACTGCCCTCACGGGACACATCAAATCCTTTACCTGAGACTCTTAGCGTCTTTGTCCTGTATGATCTTTGAATGGGGAGATATTTCTGCCCTCAGTGGGCATAACTTGTTTTTTGAACTTGCAGCTCTGAAATTTCAAGGGTAGTATTGGGAAGAAGGAAGGACTGAGACAGGGTGGGTGAGGACTGACACAAATCTCAAGTCAACCTCTAGTCTTCTGGCATATAGCCTCCTCACTTACGCTCCCCCAAAATGCTTCTGCGGAGCCTAACAGACTTGGCATCAAATCTTTCTCCACCCACGTGTGGCCTCCTGGCCTTGCTTAGTGTCATGGTATGAGGCACTGGGGACACGTAGTGGTGTTCTTATAAGCTGGCTCTCCAAAGGGGGTGATGGGAAGGCCCTGACTTGCAGTGCTGTTTGGGATTCCCCATAGAGGTCAACTTTCAGACGAGAATCCAGTGTGTTCGGGGTGGTATGACCATAGACCTACCACGTCAATTCCAAACTACCCAGGGCTTAACCAACAATTTGCAAAAATCCTGGCTATTTAACCACTGTCTCTCAAGAGCCAGTAGAAGGCTGTTCTAGCACATGACTGGGTGCACATCTTGTAGCACATGGAAATACTAGTTTGTTTTTTGAAAAACTGGCCCAAATTATTTAATAGGCATTAACTTCTATCTCTCCATTGCCCTCTTTGCTTTGATTATCATAAAGCTGCAAATCAAATTTGCAAATCAAAATCTAGCTAAAATAGAAACCCAAAGCTGTATTTCAGTGTTACTCGTGGCTTTATTTTTTCTTCCTGCTCTTATTTTACCCTAATTTCCTCTCCACATTAAATTTTTCCCTTTTTATAAACAGTGATATGAATATAAATACAAAAATGGCTTCACAAATGTGGAGTTCTTGCTGGAGGCAACGAGAAGTGTCCCCAGGCAAACTTCCTGTGTCATTAACAGGAGGAGGTCTGGGAAAGCTGTTCCTGTCTCATTAGCTAGTGGGTTGATTTGAGTACACCGGGATATTAATATGAATATAAAAATTTTAGAGGTGGAGGTGACCTGGGAGATGTGTCTGGTTTACCTCAAAACCTTCTGACACATGCGTGTCTGAATCATAATGGCCATGATTTGATCATGAAGAGAAGTTGGAATTCACAACTCCCTGAAAAGGCTGCATGAGGTTTACTGGTCAAAGAGAAGACATTTTATATTTAGTAAATGGGCACCTCCACCTCCACCCGAGTTGTCAGTGCACAGAGCGTCTTAAAAACACCATTTTAGATCTTCAGAGGCCTGATCTTTCAATTATAGCATAAAATCCATCTATGCTGGGAAACCTTTTCATTTTAATTGGATCACAGGTGCACAAGATTCCATTAATCATAATCCTTGGTTGATGACACATTCTCATTCTTGGTCCATACCTGGCTCACTTTTATTCCTTTATTAAGCTACTTTTAATAATGAATCTATTATCTAAAAAAAAGAACATCAGCAGTAACCTATCTGAAGTTTCATTTTCTTTACATTTTGTTTTCCTGCCTCTTCCCACCAAAGAAGCCATCATCCAGAACCACATGTTCATCCTTGCTTCACCCCATCCAATGCTTGAAAAAACAAAACAAAACCCTGTAAACCATAATAGAGAAAGCCTGGAAGGATATACAACAAAATGTTAAAGGCAATTATGTTTCAGTGATGAAATTTTGGACTTCTTTCTAGTTTTGTTGTTTGTGTTTGAAACTTTTTAAAAAAACCTACATGTATTACTTTTTCCCCCCACTTTTGCAGTGCTGAGGATTGAACCCATGACCTTGTGCATGCTGAGTATACATTCTATCACTGAGCCACACCCCTGGGTTGTATTAATTTTTAAATCAGCAAATATGTTATTGTAAAATGCTATTAAAAGAATGGTTTTACAAATGAACATAAACAGTAAACATGAAAAACTCTGTAAAAAGTATTTTACCACCTCCTCATATGGTATACCCTTTGAAATAGATTTTGAAAAATATGCTTGTGGACACTCCTTCACATCTCCCTTCTATTCTGTTTGTCTTTACTCCCTTTCTCTTTCTCCTTTATCTTTCTCTCGATGGCAAAAGAATCTTTTAATTGAGATATAACATATACCAGACATGCACAAATCAGAAGTGAATTTCACAATGTAAATACATCCCATGTAACCAGCATGCAAATTAAGAAACCAGACCCTGGAGGTCCTACCTATACCTGTACCTCCTCCACGTCATTACCCTTCCTAAAGGGACGGGGACTGACCACTACCACCATAGATTCACCTCTCCTGTTCTCGAACCACATAAGTGGAAGTATGTGTTATATATTCTTTACCTCATACATGCTGGACAAGCCCTCTACAACTGAGCTATATCCTTAGCCCTGTATTGGTCTTTTTTGTATATGGCTTCTTTTGTCCAATATAATAGGTTTGCAGGATTTAGTTATATTATTATGTGTAATCAGTCTATTGTTTTTCACTATTGTATAATATAGTCATACCCCATTTAACAATGGGGATATGCTCTGAAAAATGTGGCATTACGTGATTGTGAACATTATGGAATGTTCTTACCAAACCTAGAAAGTGCAGGTGGATCACTTGATGTGGCCTTTTGATGTATATATGTATGAGGCTGCTGCTCACATAACATGGCCAGGTGTTTTGCTATAAAAGTTTTTTTTTTTTTAATTTAAAAAAATTTTTAAATTCATGACAGCAGTGGAAAGCATTACAATTCTTATTACACATATAGGGCATAATTTTTCATATCTCTGTATACAAAAAAGGTTTTATAAGTAGAAGGAAGACACTCTAAAATAACAATAAGGGCTGAGGATGTGGCTCAGTGGTAAACTGCCCCTGGGTTAAGTCCTTTGTACCCCAAATAAATAGATAAATAAAAATAAAATAACAATTTTTAAAAACCCAGCATGGTAAAGACCCAAAACAGTATCATCAAGTACTACCCACTGTGCATAACTGTCTATGCTATGTTTTTAGACAACTGGCAGCGAGCAGGTTTGTTACATCAACACTGGCATAACACATGGAAACGCACTGCAGTAGGATGTCATGACTGTGACAACGTTTGTTAGGTGATAGGAAGTTTTCAGCCCCATTATAACCTTAAGGGACCACTGTCACCTTTGCAATCCAGCACTGACTGAAACATTCTTGTGGTGCGTGACTGCATTTTATATGATTATGTCACACATTATCCATTCTCTCTTTTTTTTTTTAATATTTATTTTTAGTTTTTTTTTTTTTTTTTTTCGGCGGACACAACATCTTTGTTTGTATGTGGTGCTGAGGATTGAACCCCGGGCTGCACGCATGCCAGGCGAGCGCGCTACCTCTTGAGCCACATCCCCAGCCCTATCCATTCTCTTTTTAATGAACAGTTTGGGATTTTAATCAATAGTACTGCTATGAATATGCTAGAACATTCTTGAACATGTCTTTTGGTGAATATGTGTGGTATGTTTAGCTAGAAGCAGAGTTGCTGGATCCTAAAGTATCTCCAGCTTTAGCAGAAACTGTACTATGGTGGGAAAATAAATTAGTAAAAATAAAGTAGTACAAACCAAAGGGTTTATACTGATTTATTTTCCCACCATGGTACGGTAGAGTTCCTTGCCCACATTTAGTATTCTCAGGCTTTTTCAATGATTGCCTTTTGCTTTACTTTTATACGGTTATATTATATTTATCTGCATTCCTAAAAAGTATTTGAACATTTTGAGTTGTTTTGAACTTTATAAAAATATATCATACTGTATGTAATCTTCTGAGACTTAAATTTTCACTAATTATTATAAAGCTCTATGTTGCTATGTTATTATAATTTATGATTTTGTATGCTACATAAATATTCCACTATTTGAATCACAATTTAATCATTCACAATTCCATTAATGGGCATTTGGGATTTTTCAAGAGTTTGGCCATTCTTTCAAGAGTAAAGCCCTTCAAGTTTGCTTCACAAATGTGAATGGATCATAGAAAACATTTAAAATGGATAACTGCTATTAACTTCTTCCAGATTTCTAAGGCTCAACATGACATAACCTCAGTGCTCATCTCCCCATTTTACATATTTTCCTTTCAGTTGAAAAAAAAATCATGTCTATTTTTAAATTAAGGCTATGTCCTCTTGCTTAGTTTACCACTTTAATGAAGGCCCAGATACAGAAAATTCTCATTTCATGTAAAGGTAGGATTGAATCGCCCTCACTTTTTCTGGGCTTAACAACCCAAGTCTCCTTAAAATCTTTCCACTTAGGATTATTTTGTATTTTTCTAGAGATATCTGTCAACATACCATAGACCTTTTCTAACTTCATCATGTTATTTTTTAGAGTATGCTAACAAGCATTAATGCCATGCTTTGAACCTGGCCTGAGATGGAGAGGAATTGTATCCCCACCTTTATGTGAGACTCTCAGGACGTACTTGTTGGTTTTTCTCCATTGCAGCATGCTTGGCTAACTCACATCCACATTCAAGTGAGCTAGATCCTCCTTGTTGTTCTACTATACATTTGCTTGGGTATTTTTTTCAGAATTGATATTAGTATTTTTTAAATCCCCAAATACATCCCATTGCAGTTGTTCTGAATTTTATTTTTGAAAAACTATATGCTCCTGTCAAATTCATCTTGAATTTTTTTTTTGAATTTTTTCCCATTTTTGAAGGAACATGTCTCCCTGTCCAAAAATGTCAGGGAAGTTTTATAGATTTAATAGCCAGCCTCTCCAGCTTTGCCCAGAAACATCACAAACCATCATTAAAAGACACAAATCCTAGAACAGGTCCTGTTCAGTTACCTCTCTGCAAACACTCTCCATTGCTAATGACACCTAAAGCTGTCTGGAGGAAGACTGTTCCAGACAAACCTTCCCCAAATAAAGCGCCTTTAGAATTCTGTAAGCTACCTTAGAAGCTGGCTAATCCAGAATATCCTCACTCATGGTGAAACCCATCCCATAGATTTCCTCTAACATGGTAATCCTCAAGTAGAAACTTACTGTTAAAGAGCCTCCTGTCAGGCACCAGCCTGGGTGCAGGCCAGTGAGTCTTAAAATGTGGTCCCTGGACCAGCAGCAGATTACTTGGAAATTCATTACAAATGTAGATTCCCAGGTATAATCCTGACCTCCTGAATCAGAAACTCTGGGAGAGGGGCCCATCCACCTGTGGATTTTTTCTTGTTTTGTACTTGACAACTTTTTAATGCATTCATGCAATAGTGCATTGGAAAACCACTGGGCCTCTACAAAATACCTTTCCATTTTTAAGCAAATGAATGTGGTTTTTTTTTTCCACTTACACAAGCTTAGGCTTTTTAATATTTCCACAAGATAACTATCTCAACTAAACTATGAGCTCACTCTAGAGTGTGCTATGGTGATGGGCTTAGGAGACAGTTAAACACTTAAGAGATTCTAACTTTAGTGTTCCTTACACGGACACGCCCAGCATCAACTAATTTGAAAGGTCAATAAACAGCATTCAGAATGTGGCTGAATTTATGTCAACTCCACTGGAAATGGTATAGCTTTAAGAAATCACTCACAAAACACATATTGTGACTTAGACTTAACTGGGAATTTCCTTCGTCCCTCTCTCCCCATGGTGTGGGAAACTTTAAACATCAGCAAGAAATAGGAGCCATTGCTAAAGCAGATCTTTTAAGATAACAAAGGATAAAACTGACAAGTGTCCATGATAAATTATCAGTAACAGAAATGCTATGGATTTAACTGGTACTGAAGTTAGAAACCCTGGGAGACGGGGCCCAGAACCTGTGTTTAAACAAGCTCTCTGATGAATCTGATGTACATTAAAGTTGGAGAATTATTGCTGGACTATCTTTCACCTGCATCAGTTCAGGGTCATATTCTGTTCTAGGTTCTGGAAAAAAATCTAAGAATGATTTTCAAAATTAATCTATTTCTTCCAACACTATAACTTTCCCCCCAGCCTAATGTAGCAAAGCAAAAATGCATTTTTGAATAGACACATCACAGTTCCTGTCAAAGTCAATTTATTCTTTAGTTCCCTGAAGTCTTTCTCATGTAAAAATTGCCAACCTCTTATGAAATTAGTATTCTAGGAAGCACAGTTCAGAAATCATTGCTCTACAGCTCGGGTACTTTTCTGAGTCTGTAATCAGTGTACCTTTTCTGTGAACTAGAGAAGGCGGTATTACCCACAGCGACTGCTTCTCACCCTCTCTTCCAGTCCCAAAGAGGGGACTTACGTATCTGGTTATCATTCTCCTCTACCCTTCCCCAGAAGACCCCTGCCAGCTCTACTTTAGACTTAAATCTTTCATTGCTAAATTCCTTTCTCAAATTTGCAAAATGAGTACATATTCTTCACAACGAATCCATCGGTCCCAGATGATAGGGTCCAGCTGGGACCCTGTTTACATGTGGCCATTAGAAGTCACCTTCACAAATACCGTCCACCTATCCCTGCTGCTTTTCTGGTCCCCTGGGATCCCTTGCTTGCTTGCTTCCTTTCTTTCCTTCTATTAGTGCATTATAGTTATGCATAATATTGGGATTAATTTTGACATAATTATACAAGCATGGAATTTGATTGGCTCCAATTCAATCCCTATTACTTCTCCTTTCTCTTTATTCTACCCATCTTTCTTTTATTTATTTATAGTTTTGTAAAATCAGTGCATTATGGCTATAGATAAAGAAGAAATTCATATATGCCCAGAGGATAGTTTGGTCAGTTTCATTTCCACCATTCCTCTCTTTTCCTATCCCTCCTTTTCCCTCCTCAGTCCCCTTCCTCTCTTCCACTGATCTGTCTTCTATTTTCATGGGATTCTTCTCCATCCCTCCTGTGACTCCCCCCCCCCTTATTTTGTTCTAACTTTTGCAAATGAGAGAAAACATTCAGCCCTTGACCTTTTCTAGCTTATTTCACTTAGCATGATGTTGTCTAGTTTCCTGAAACCCCTTTCTAGGGATTCTGAAGGGGCTGTTCTTCAGCAGCTGGAATGGTCTTGGGCTTTCTGTAATCTGCACTTATCCAGTGTATCTCCCTGCCTGCTCCTTGCGCCTGATGAGCTATCAGGGGAGGAATAGAGGACAAGGGTCAGTCTGCTATTCAGAGGCCTCACTAAGAGCTCCTTCCACTTTGATTCTATTCCTCTTTTGAAATAAAATTCTATACTCTCATTTTTGCTTTCTTTACTCTTTATTTCCTCTTTTTCTTTCATCTTCCAGAAGTTTCCAAGATGATTTTTAAGCCTTATTCCAATCCCTTTAATGAGAAATAAAGTCCTTTGAAAGTCAAGGGTAAAGGTTAATATTTCCCTTATTCTTTCCCCCACCCCCTTTCTACTGGGAATTGAACACAGGGGCGCTTCCACTAAGCTACATCCTCAGTAACTTTTTAGTTTTTATTTTGAGACAGGGTCTCATTAAATTGCTTAGGACTCACTAAGTTGCTGAGGCTGGCCTCGAACTTGTGATCCTCCTGTTTCAGCCTCTTGAGTCACTGGGATTACAGGCATGTGTCACCATGCCTAGTACTTATTCTTATTTAGTTGTGCCCCTGTGTTGGTTTTGTTAGGTCAGGGCTCATTGTGTTGAAATAAAGGCATGCCTACTCACTTGCATAGTATGTCTGGTTGCTTTTGTGTCACAGGAGTAGATCTGAGTAATTAAGACAAAGACTGGCTCACAAAGTCTAAGATATTTACTATTTGTCCCTTTACAGAAAATAAAGAAGAAATTCACTGTTGGACCCTGCATTAAATCTAGCACAAAGAAATCTCTACTTTTGCCCTCAACTGGACACTGAGAGCTTAAATGAGGGGCTTGGTGTGAGTTAAAGGGTGCTTGATTTCACTAGCTTTCTCAAAGAGAAGAATAAGACACCAATAGTCTGTCTGTGGCCAGAGACAGAGGTCATATCTTTTCTCTGGTTGTCACCTGACTCAGGAGGCCCCAGGAGTCTGGTTTGTTTACCATTTGCTCATGACAACAGAAGAGAATGGGTTGCGTGGTGGGGACTCCCCGGCACTGAAACACTTTCAGCTAAGAGTGGGAAGTCCGGGCTGCGAATCTGAATCACCAGCACTTTTTGCACCTTTGACACTGTGGAATGGGTCAGTTCCACGGGACGCGGGTTGCTTTCTAGTGAAATGACTTGAGGGGAGGATACGTTAGGTGTGGCTTGGTTGGGAAACAGAACCATCACTACCTCCCAGGCAGCCCTGGCAGATCTGGGTGGGGCTGTGGCCACACAAAGAAGCTGCCCAGAGCTGCCAGAGAGGGAAGAAATGCTCCCTCTGGAGATGTGCTAATTCTGCTCCCTCTGAGAGGTGGGGTGGCAGAAAATCCCCCTGTGAAGTTGCCCTCTGCGTTTCTCTTCCTCATTTTCTTCTTTTCCACTTCACGGCTCCACTGCCCAATACCCTGAGGCTCAGGCAGGGAACTTGTGGAGGGAATTGAGGAGAATGTCAGAGAGAAGGGGGCTGGTGTCCAAGCCCTCCAGCCAAAGCCAGGACGGGGCTGGACTTGAAGATGCTGTTCTTTGTGCTGTCAGAAGCTGGGGCAATTCTACCTTTAATACACATTGTCTGAAGGGAACAAGGACCGGCATGAGGCTGCAGCCACAGTTGTAAAGGAGCAGCAGTCACTCCTCTGAACCAGGATGGGGAGCCGTATGCTCATTTCTGTGGCTTGGATAATCCTGTCTGGGTTCAGGCAGGATGGTGGAGGGCCTCATGTTTGTCTTCATCATAGTCACAGAGTGGCCTTGCCTGAGGTTGACGTTCTGTGAAACTGTTGATGTTTGACAACATCAAGGCCAAGCTGATGGCCCCTCCCACACCCCTGCCAACCAGTTCATCAGGGGCCTCTTTTCTCTTTATCAGTGACCATTTCACTTTCTTTGAAGTCCAAAATCACAGGAGAGCAGAGTAGGCAGGGACTCTTGAAACCATCTAGTGCAGGCCTTTCCGGTTTAAGTTAAGGAAAGGGAAATTCAGAGATGTTACCTGCCTTGCCAGTGTCACACAGCCAGTTAGTGTCACAGCTGGTGACTCCTGGAGCCCCGTAATACTGGCTTGGTCTCTTTCCAGCCTTCTCTCTACACTGCTTCTCCTCTCTCTGCTTCCAAACTACACTTCCCTTCAGTTCCTCCACTGGCCCTGGTTCTTTATTTTCTGGACCTTTCACAAGCTGTTTCCTCTGTCTGGATAGTCTTGACCCCTCTGACCTGCATCTCCTGCTTGACTCATCCCTCCTCATCCCCAGGGACTGGCTCAAACACCACTTCTCAATGAAGCCCCTCCTGACTCACAGTGCTCTGTGCCTCTGCCTGGAGCTCCTCTGACTGCCTCTTAGACTCCACGCAGCCTGGGACCTGGTCTGTCTCATTCACGGCTATATTATACTTATGATGCAGCAGATGCCTAAGAATTAATGGTTGCTTTACTTCAAGCCTGATGCAGGCCCCATGACCAGCATGCTTTTTATAGTTCAATTATAAAAAAAAGATTCTGAAATCTTTTCTCGGGGCCTAATATAAGCTTAGGTTCTGGTTGCAAGTAAAGAATACAACAGGCTAAAGTAAAAGTGCTGAGGTGTTGTAATCAGGTGGGGGATGAATTTGAAGATCCTGTCCCAATGGCATTCTTCTTGTGATTCCTATCTGGACATGCGTGTATGCTGGAAAGGCCAGGAGCCCCTCACATCCCTGAACACACAGGGGTCTTGTTCAGAGGTAGTAGCAGCCTGAAATTGCTATGCTCCAGCCTGCCAGTATTTTAGGGTAGACCACACAGCATGAAAAGGCCTATAGAGATGAGACTGTTCAGGGAATTGAGGGTGGGCATAATGGCTCTCCTCAGTACTAATGAAAACTCGAGCCTGTTCTTTCCAGAAGAATACATATATGCACAAAATTTTATCCATTTCAGGTGTTTTATGTACTGACTGAAAAAACAAGGTTAAATGACTTGACCAAAGTAGGAATAGAAGTCAAATTTCCTTATCCCTCACTGAGCATCGTTTCTCCACACCAGTGTTTATTTCATTGTTAGAGGAACAGGGCACAGACTGGATAGATCCAGATTCAGATCTCTGTTTTGACAATTCTTAGTGGTAACTCGGGGAAAATTGTTTAATCTCTGCTGCTCATCTGTAACAGGAATAACTATGGTAGGGCTTCTGAAAGGATTATATTAAAATAATATCAGTGATATTTACTAGAGCCTAGCACATGATACATGTTCAACAAACACTAGTTCTTAATATGAGGCACCCTTTATTAAATGAATTGAGGAGGAGTGACTTGTTACCTCGCCAGTGGTCCTAGAATGCTAGTGGTTCAGTTCAACCGCAGCCTGGCTACCTTCAAACAAGTGTGTGATGACCAGACAGGTCTGGGGCAGAAAACCAGACAAGTCACCTGGCAGCTGGATGAGAGAAATGGAGCCTTCAAAGATGCAGACGCATTCTGTCCAGCCTGAGTGGGATTAGAGAGGTGACACACACCTACAATGAAATCATGATCCTGACATTTTCTCATGTCTCTAAAGTGAACTGTAGGCCTGCTAATGTCACTCAGGAAGTTGTAGATGATCTGAACTAGTAAGGAAGGTGTACGGAAGAAATGGATTCCAAATGTGCAAATTCCCGATCCTTTAAGTATAAAGCTGAAAAACAGGCAGAGGTGACAGCTTGGAAACGCGTTTGTGAGGAATCCAAGAGTAGAGAAAACCCTTTAACTGAAGAAGCCTAGAGGAGGGGACAGGATTGCAAGGAGTGGGAGAGGGTGACTGCAGTTTGGCTCTGCCTCTCTCCCTTGGGACCAGCTGCTGCCCTTCTCTTGGCTTTGGTCATCCTACTGGATGACCCAGTTGGGCAGCACTGGTGCGGTAGGTCTCTGGAAGCCCCTTCAATGTAGGTGAAGCCTCATTAGAAAGATCGGCTTAGAAGTGAACAGTTTCCCTGTCCCCTCTCCTCGCCTTGTTTTGGGGTCAGGGTCTCCCTTTACCCATCCACCCACGTGGCCGGGGGATTGCTCAGAGAGGAGCCGCTGCAGGCCAGTTCCGTTCTCCGCGGTCAGCAACCCCTGGGCCGCTGCCGCTTAGTCCTCCGCGGTTCCGCCCGCGCCGGCTGCGCCCGCATCGCTGCGGGACCAGCTGCGCTGGAGCAGAAAGATCGCGGCTCGATTTGCAGCCCCAGCCGGGCCGTGGCGTCAGCAGGGAGGACAGGTTGTTTTGATTTGTCCTTCTCTGGTTCCTGGCTGCCGCTCCCATGGCGAGCTGACGCGGGATTTTCGCTTTACAGATCCACAAGGGCGACACCAGAACGCCTGGGCTGGGCTTGGAGGACCAGCCCCATGCCCTCGATTCCTTAAGATGTTATTGCATTAAGACCAGAGAGGCATTTCTGTGCCTCTCTGAACACCTTCATGATAAATCTCCAATTTTACTAACGGGTAACTGAGACTCAGAGATATGAGACTTGACTTACTCAGATCACAGGGCCAGAGACCAGCGGCGATGAGTGCAGATGGCTGGACTGTGCACTCTGGTTCACAGATGTCATGGTGAGGAATGGAAGCCTTCTTATGTCTAATTTTTAACGTGGAAACTTAACATAAAAAGTAGACCACGATGGAAAGACCCCCCCCCCCCCCCCGCAAAAAACATTAAGATGTGTCTGAATAACACAGATTCTTAATTTTGGGAAGGATATTATAAGTCTTTTAGCTCACTTCATTTTATAGCAACTTGAAGGACACAAGGATAGATTCTGGTGGGCCTCGCTCACTCCCATAGCTGTTATTAAGTAAACAAAGAAACTCACCTTAAAAGAAATGCAAATGAACCCCATGATGGATAGGAAAGAAGGAAATTTTGCTATTAGTGTTTACAGATTTTGAGGGTGGGTGAATGCAGTTGGGAAAACTTACAGAAGTGTTTAAAATGTGATTTTAATTTAAGACTGTTTACAGTAAAACACACATTTAGTGTAGGGTATCTATGTTGTGGAGATTATTAAATTTTAAGCCCAAACTGGGAGTATTTCAATCTTGAAGAGACTTCACTGCATGTAGGCAAAGATGTATAAATAAACTGTTGTAACCCTAAAAAATCAGTATTAGTTTGGATTATAATAAGACGTTAAACATGTGACTGAGACGTTCAGAAAGGATAGGACATCGGAAGACCAAGGTGATGGGATGGGTGGTGACAGAAAGAAAGCGCAGGCAGGGGGGCTGGTCAGGTGTCACAGTGGGAGGAGAGGGTGGTGAATGTTCATGAGGGGCAGTGCAGTGGGGATTCTGGGCCCCTGTCAGGCAGGTTTCCCTCTCATCATGGTAGCTGTGAGCATGGGTCAGTTCAGCTCTGGCAGCACAGATAAGGGGGCAAGGTTTACCTCACAGCGTTGTGGTACTAACACACGTAAAAGTGTCTGGTACAACGGTCCCCAATAGACAAATGCAGCGCCTGTCCTGGTCCTTCCCAGCCCCTTGCTCTTCCAATTAACCAGTCCTTCATTCCCTCCTCTTTTGAGGGTCTCAATTCCAGCCAGAGACAGATGGGTCTATCTAAGTGAAGCACAAGAGGTGTGATCTCATTTAAGAAGCCCAGATTTTCTCTGCACCTGGCAACACTATTTCTAACATCCAATAGTGCAACTCCACGTTCAACTAGGGAGGATGGGTATACAAAGATGGTGCAGTCTCAGAGCAGAATACTATGCAGACTTCAAGAACAAGTCATCAAACTACCTAAAGATGGGAAACAATAGTTATGACATGCTGTTAAATAAATTAAAGAACAAAGAGAACAGTATGGACCGTGAAACCCATTTGCTTTTGAAAATGTGAATAGATATGGAAGAAATAATGTAGAATGATTAACACCCCTGGGACTGAGGCTGAGAAGAGATGACTATGTTAAGCCTGTGATGCACAAAGAATATTACTGACACTCGAGGATTAAGTGGCTTGCCCAGCATTAAAAAATATACAGGGTTATATTATACTGGCAAAGCCTCTGCTGGAACCGGTTCTCAGATTCCCAGGCTCAGTGTTTTTCCACTGGACCATTCTAATCCATTTCTGCAGATAGCTGGACACACATCCCAGGAAGGGGGTGTGGTTTTGAAGTAGCCATACTGTCACAGTCATTTCGTCCTTTAGATGCCCTTCGTTTGTTTTGTTTTTACTTTCAGAAACAGTGCAGAGAAATATTTCCCCCTTCCTAAGTCTTCTTTGGGAAAAGTGGCATGGGCAAGATGCTGGTCCTTTATCCTGTATATGCAGGATATTAGAACTGGTTAGAACAATTATCTAGCAGATGAGAAAATCAAGAGTCAGAGACAATTATCTTTACCTACAGCTGGACTCTCCCAAGGGCAGAGAACTTCTTCCAGTTCCAGTGATCTCATTTTGTAGAATCTACTCCAAAATAATGATATTGTCTTTTAAAGCATATATATTTAGTTGTAGTTGCACACATCACCTTTATTTTATTTATCTACCTCTATGTGGTGCTGAGGATCAAACCCAGTGCCTCACACATGCTAGGAGAGTGCTCTACCACTGAGCCACAACCCCAGCCCTGGTATCGTCTTTTAAAGGCAATTTCAGAGAAAGCCTGACCTCAGGGTTGGAGATGTAGCTTAGTGGAGTGGAGTGCTTGCCTAGCATGTACCAGTTCCTGGGCTCAGTAGTCCTCAGTACTGCAAAAACAAAATGAAACACCCAAGCCCCCCAAAATAAGCAAACAAAAACAATCAACTAACCAAACAAACCAACCCCATCCCAGACCTGGGAGAAAGCAGCCAGCCAGCGCTCCCTTTCTGCTATGATTCTAAGTAAATGCACTGGAGCAGGAAGGAGGAATTTGAATAAATGTGGATTCAGGTGTTGGTGTGGAGACCATGCTCACTTAATGGATACAAAAGGAAGTGGGAGAAGATGAAAGTTAATGGATAAATAAGTGGGGGTTAGTGGCAGGTGAAAGGTATTTTATATTTGCCACTGTCATTTGTTACATCCTCTCAACAAACTCCACAGATATTATCCCTATTCCCAGGATGAACTCTGTGAGAATCAGAGAAGTGAGGAGACTTGGGCAAGCCACACTAATAAATGATGGAGAAAGAATTTAAACCTACATTGCACTGTTCCCAGGAGATGTGGCAGGTGGACTGGAGATTTTTATTGTTAATTTTTATTATTACTGTCTTTCTAGTGGCAACAGATCATAAAGATTCTATATCTTTAATAAATGAAGAGTCGATGAATTTGGGTTTCAAGTTCAAGAATTTAGAACTTTCTCTGAACCTCCGTAGGTCCTCACTCTGCCTCACTGTGGACCCTCCAGGCACAGGTTCACTAAGGGTGGTGACAGTCCGGAGTCAGGATTGTGGGGAGACTGGGCCCTAAGATGGCAGCAGGAAGAGTAAAGATTAATGGATCTCCACGGAGGGGAGGAAGGGGATAGGAAAACAGATGACAGACTTAAAGTCCCATTTACCAAAGGGTTGCTGGTCAAATTGCACATGGAAACACTGGGTGAAATAAAAGTAAACATTTCTCTTTACTGCAGAACTTACCAGTCTAATGACCTAATATACATGGTAGAATCTCCAAAAAGAGGATTTAGCAAATAAAATGGAAAGTTACAAAGAAAAACAAGGTCATTCTGTTCATTTTCTTGTTCTTCTTTTCTTCTCAAAGTTCTGGAAGTTCTGCAATTCGTGATTTATTCAACTCATTTGTGGTTAACCATGGTCATCAGGGATGTCAGTGACTAATAGGGATGATGCTTGGTATTTCTCTAGAAATTTTCAATCTGTGTCACATTGGATTCCTAATATTTGGAAATGATATTTGTTCTACCTGGCACTCCATTGGCTCCTGGCATATCATAATAAGCTGCCAACCTCTTCTAGAGGCCACTGGGTAGAATGCGGCATTGGCTGAGGACTGAGAATGGAGGAAGAGCAGGAAGGAGTGGTCAAATGGCAGCAAGTTCTGGGAAGGAGGCACAGTGCTTCCCTTTGTGATTTACATCTGAATGACCATCATTCTGTGTCTCATCCTGTCTTGGGATCAGGTGTCTCTTTCTCACTCCTAAAATCATTTTTATTGAAGTCTAGCTTATATTTAATCAGTTGCACAATTCTCTACCTCCCCTTCTCATACTGGAGATTGAACCCATCTCCAAGTCTTTATCCTGCTTCAGCTATGACCATGTCCATTGTTCCCAACCTCCAGGCCTTTGTTCATGTTGTTCCTCAGGATGGAATCTGCTTTTCTTCACTCTTTGTTCATTCTTTGGATTTCAGCTCATATGCCAATTATTTGAGAAACTCTCCTCTGAATTCTCCCTACCTCTTCCCCTTCCATCCACACAAAATTGGCTCCCCTCAGCTACATGACCTCGTAGGATTATACTTTCCCTTCATTGCCTTCAGAACAAGTTCTTGTTGAATATTCCTTACTGTAACTACGAGTATACTGCCTGTACTAGTATACTCATGTCTACATGAGGCATGAGGGTTCTGTCTGGTTGGCTCACTGTTGTACCTGCAATATATGGCACACTGCCTGGCACAAAGTAAGCACTCAATAAATACATGATGAATAAATGAGTACAAGTAAAATAGCAGATATTCCACCTATAATAATAGTAAAATTCCACCTATAATATATGTATGGATAACAGTAGCTCCTTGTTGATGTAGGATGCATCCATGTGTCCAAAGTTCCCAATGAGGTTCTTGTAACTCATGGAGTCTATAAGTTCCAATTTTTGTGTTAATAATATAAAACAAAAAAATAATAGGTAAACTTTACTGCATACTTTTTATGTGCCAGGCTGTATTGAGTGCCTGAACTTTAGCCCTTCCAACCACTATTAGAATGGTACAGTGATTACTTCTCTTTTTATACATAACTATACCTTTTAATATTTCTTCCCTTATGTATCACAGGAACTCCTGAGAAGCCTTCCAGATCTCAGATTCTCCTATTCTGTGAAAGATGGTTTGATAAGTTCCAAATTCCCAAAGAACTTCCAAAGAAACTGACCATATCCTAAATATTGCAAATAGACAACCCAGACTGAAATCATTGATCACACAGCCTCCAGGAAGGCAGAAATCATGGTGATGGTGTTTCAAACTGTTCCACTAGCCCTTTATGATTCCTCTTGCCCACACTTGGGTACTGGGAAAAATTCAGGTAAAATTGTGATCAGGTCCCAGATAAGGCATCCTTGAGAAGACAAACCAAGGGGAGCAGAAGGCAAGAGAAAAGCCAGTTAGGCTTTGACTATGTGACCGTCACAAACTGACTGTCTGTAGAAGGCTGCCCATCAAGAAGCAAGATTAATTTGACAAATATACTTAAATAATCAAGCCTAACATTTGTATAGGACCTGACAGTTTGCAAAAGAGCTTTTATGTCCCTGACCTAATTTGATTCTCGTAACAGCTTATGAAAAGTGGACATTATGAACATCCCATTAAAGATGAGCAAACAGGCTCAGGGACAGTAAGAGCCTGGGATTTACCATGTGGCCCAGAGTCCTCAGAGGACAGCCTGGCTTAGTTCCAACAGCTATGGGTCCCCAGTGCTCCCAACCCACCTCCCCACACACACGTCCTTCAGAGGAAGTCTCTCGAGTGCTCATTGGTCACTTCCAACGTGGGTCTCCTCATGACAATTTCTGAGCTGTCCAAGAAAACCAATTATACCTGACTTCACACCCAAATCTTGACTCTGCTTAATCATTACCTGTTCACCAGACTGGCAATTTTGACCTACTTTAAAAAATCCAATCTCCTCTATAAGGTGGAAATACTGGCAAAACCAATGATATTCAAAAGGAAGGAATATATAGAGAAAAGTCCTGAGTGATGTTCAGCAAATATTGATGACGTGGACTTTTAGATACTTCAAAAAGTCTTTTTTAAGTTTTGCTATTTTCTGCATTATCTGAAATCTAATAAGCCACATTTCACTTTACCGAGAAACAAAAGAAAGAGATTTCTTGAGGCAAATTCTGGAAGCAAATGTGCCAAAATATTAAGAGTGGCTAATTCTGAGTTGTGGGTAGAAATGCAGCCATTTTCTTTTTTTCTGTTTTCCTTCCTTCAACTCCTTAACAATATTTTGAGCAACATGAACACATCATGGAATAAGCAAAAAAGTTTTTCCAGGGGCTTCAGTTAAAGGGAAACCATAATCATTTGGCTATGTGCACACCAGCCTGTGGGCTTAAAATAAGTCTGAAGCTTATTTTATGCCTCATTTGCTGCCCACCTGTGCAGGTGTGCCCCGGGTGCACTTCTGGAGGCAGAGGACTGTAATTAGAGCATAGCACAGCTTTCTCAAACATGTAGGCAAGGTCTCTTTGTCCATTAGCCACAGTCTGGTCTTGAGAGTCCTCTGAAGGCCCATGTGGACAAAACGTGGTATTCTTGGGGAGGTGGGGCATAGGGAAGGTCTTTAAGTCATTGAAGGGGTGCCTGTGAAGGGGACTGTGCCCTTCCTTTTGCTTTCTGGCCATGAGATGAGTGGTTTTGCTCTAACACATGCTCCTGCTGAGATGTGCTGCTTCCTGATAGGCCTATAGCAAAGAAGCCTGTCAATCATTGGCTGGAACCTCCAAAGCTATAAACCGTATAAACCTTCTCTTTTTATAACTTGATTATCTCAGATGTTTTGTTACAGTGACAAAAAGCTGACTGACTAATACCTCATCTATTATTTAAGGCACAGGATGCAGCAATATCTGGAATAGTAGCAAAGGCAAGGATAAACTGACTTCTTCTACCTTCCTTCTTACCAGTTCAGCATACTTGGGTTTATGTCCTTTGAATGTGTGGCATGGATTAGTCTTTCAGTGATGCATTCCACACTCCTGAGGTTAATAAGTGACTGTGAAGAAAGAAAGTCATTTACCATGGTTTTGTGTTTTTTTTTTTTTTTTTTTTTTTGTGACCCTTAGTCCAGTCAATGAAAAAAAGAGTATATAATGAATGTTTTAAAACAAGGAATTTGCCTTACTACCCCTTGCCCCATGTCTAGCTAGAGGACATGGTCTTTACTCATTCATTTTTATTCCAAAGACTCCTTAGCAGCTACAAGAGATTTTATCTGGCTAAATTCTAGCTATTAGAACCCAGATTGTAAAGCATTACTATGTAGTTCAAGTACACAGTGAATGACAGCTGGGTTCATTTGAATAATAGTTACACCGTTCCCTGTGGCCAGAGCTGGGCCTCAGATGTGTTCAGTCTGTGGTGTTA
Organism: Callospermophilus lateralis; assembly: GCF_048772815.1. Lineage (NCBI taxonomy): Eukaryota > Metazoa > Chordata > Mammalia > Rodentia > Sciuridae > Callospermophilus > Callospermophilus lateralis. The sequence continues at coordinate 56,711,583 of NC_135314.1, forward strand.
GATGACCTCCATGACCAGCCCATCTCTAACCTGCTCCTTCAGCTCCTTGAGGGTTATGGACATTCTGGAACAAAACAGGATAGTGCTATTGTGTCCTTATCCTCTTGTTTGATCCGTCTAAGTGAGAGATTATGCAGACATGGTACAAGGGTTCTGGGCTGGGAGCTAAGAGAACTGGATTTCCTTCCAAATATAATTGCTCGTCCCTACCCCCTTGTACCTCGTTAAGTTTGCCATGCTTTTAAAGAAGTTCTAAAGAAATTTTTTTGTTGTTGTTATTAGAAGCCAGCACAAATCAAAAAGACTTTTGTGATTAAAAATGGATATTCTCCATTAAAGAATCTTCAAATGGATACTGCTGGCAGAAAAAAGAAAAACAGGGCCATAAAGTAGCATCAACAAACCTAAAAGAGCAAATGACAGAATCTGGCATTGAGGTCAGAAAGATGGAGGGACAGGGAAATAGTAAACAGTAACAAAATCCAGGCACTTCCCAAAGTCACCTTGGAGTTTCCAAGTGAGAGGGTGACTCAGGGTCAAGTACTGAGGAACTAAGTGTCTTGAGATGATGCACTGATATGAATCTGGAACAACTGGCAGATCATGGCCAGGAGAAACAACCATGGGGAAGAAGTGAGAAACTATAGCTGGAATATTTAGGAGCCAGCATGAGCAAGTCATCCCAGAGGGTCCTTGACTTCTCTGTGCTATGTCATTGCTATGGCAGATGAAAGTGAGTAATGATTTCAGTAATTCAAATAGGTGTTTTTGACACTGGCTATCCAACTGTGCCCAAACAGTGAGAAAAATGATAGAAGGATCTGGATGGCCTGGAGGTGATCTGTAAGCCACAGGGTTCGGTGATCACTAAACATGTTCACAAGATCCAGGAGGACCAAGATCCTTGTACCCATAATTCATATGGGATATGGGCCCGATATGTACTTCAGTCTTAGACAAGTTAGCCTATCCCGGGAGAAGGCAAACAGGACATTGAAAGCTTGGAAATGAAGTCACAAGGAGGAAGCAACTTTGGGAACCAACCTGCGGGTTTGCCTGGAGAAAAGAACTGAAGTTGGGACACCACTGGGGTCTTCAGGATCCTAAAAGAGGCCTTAAGATTTTTTTTTTTTAAATGGATATGGGCAAGAGGAATGGACATACAGAAATAAATTCCAGGGAGACAGATTTTGATATGATGTAAAGAAGAATCCTCTAATCATCAAATTTGTACAACAAAGCACTAGGTTTCCAACACAGCATGAGAATATATTTCCTATTACAACCACGAGGAGTGTGCCATAGTGGAAATACATAGGAGGGTGTAAAAGTGTCCAGAAAGAGACTGGATTATCAGGTGTGAGAGGGCAGAAAGGGCACCTGGCCCTGGGTAAATGTGGACAAGAGACCTCCATGTCCTGCTAGAAGTTATGTGGTAATTTACTTTCTTGGAACATTAAGTATTTTTTTTTTTAACCTTTAGTCTCACAAGAGTCAATGCATCACACAGAACAATGTAACAATTTGTTTAAAAATTGTCTGTAGCAAATATGGGGTCAAAACTCCTCACAGGGATAAAAGTCTCTTTGGATTCTATACACTTGTCCATATGAAGCTCCTTGAGTTTACCCAGAGGCAAGAATCTACACAAATCCAAGGAAAACTTTTCAGGCTTATAGAGTAAACATGGTAAAAATGTTTATATGTTTTGATATAAGATAATCAATTGGATTAAGTGTCTTAATGTCAAATAAGAATAAAATAAATGAAAGCCATTCCTCTGGTTACCTCTGGCAAGTCATTCCTACTTCATGGACTCAGCTGGACCCATGAGGATCACCTCCTTGGTTGCTTCCGGCTCTGACGTGTTGTGCACTAGTCACCAAAGCCAAGGTAGCTTTCAGACGTGAAGTCCCAGGGAGTGAGCCAGCCCTGGGCAGGGAGGTGCCTGACTGGGAAGGAGCATGGGGAACTTAGGCCCATTCAAATTCTTCTGCGGTTTTTCATGCTGTTGATGCTTTTATGACAGTCCCCTCTGCAGAGTTAGGTTTGACCTCCTGAGCTCATCTACTATTGCTCCAGCTTCTCCTCCTGCCAACTCACTGACCCTGAGCCCAAGTCAAGGCATCTCTGGCAAGCGTCATGGTCCTTGAAGTGAATGACGTGCCTTGAAACCTTATCTATTTAAGGTGCCTCTCTTTTCTTGTCTATTTTAATATAAACCCAGTTTTTCTGCTTGATAGAAAACTTGCCTTAAGTCTCTTACTTCTTGGACCTGGGTTTTCTGGCATGCCCAACACTTTCTGCCTTACCTTGTCAGAGGCCCATCTCTTTGTGGGGCAAATCTTCACAAGGAACTGTCCCTTATATGGCTGCCCTACCATCCCCTCCCACAAGCTTCACAGGTCTTGCTGCTATCCTGCCCCTCTTTGCTCTTTGTGGGCTGCAGACTCAATGGCCCACCCAGCCTGACACATTTGCTTATTTCTTGTCCCCTTTATACTTTCTCATGTGTTCCTTCCATTGTTCCATCCTGAGTCTCCCATTGCCCCCTTATCTCCTTCTCCTTGGTTCTCCCATGTTACCGCCATGTGTCACTCTCCAAGGGCAGTACTTGTGGTCACTCTGCAGTCTTTCTCCTTCCCTCTCAGAACACTTGGATATTTTTTAAAATTATTATTTTTTATTTTTTATTATTTCTTACATACATCACTTGGATATTTTGTTTCCTTGGCTCTGAACTGACACTGTTGGGCATCAGGACAGTGGTTTTTTTTTCTTTTTCTTTTTCTTCCCCCCCTCCCCCATGTATGACTTCAGGACCAACAGCAGCAGCAACATCTAGAAACTTCTTAGAAATGCAAATTTTCAGACCTTCTGACTCACAGCCTCCAGGGCAGGACCCAACAATGTGTGATTCTGATACTCACCTGAGTTTGTGAACTATTAGTGCTGTGAGAGGTGGTTTTTCACTGGGGACTAAGAACTACCAAAATCCTGCCTGTAGGTTTTCAGAGAAAAATGCATGTACTGAGAATATCAGGTGGTCCCCATACCGCACTCCAGTGACCGAGGGGGACCACATGGAAGGGGCTTTTTTCCCCCCACTGTGTTAGTGGAAAGAAACTAGATTTCAAGCATGCTATCTTTCCTTTTCTCCAAAGGGAAACCCTAGGTTCCCTCTTTTTGATCCAATATGCGATAGGCATGCTCCAAAATCCATGGCAACTCAGCATTGGAGGGAGAAGTAGAATTTGCTTTCCATATACCCCAGGCCTCCAGAGGCCAAAAGAATAGTCCTAGATCTCTGTTGCCCCTGGGGAGAAAAGTATTCGACAAAATTCTACATGCATTCATGGTAAGACCTTAGCAAACTGGGAGTTTAAAGAAACATCATTAATATAAAAATAAGTGCCTATGAAAAAAAATCTATGCCAAACACCACACTTATTCCTGAAATATGAAAAAAAACTTCCCTTTTAAAACCAGGAATAAGACAACATGTCCTATCATCCCTTCTCTTTAACATCTTCCCAGAGATTTTAGCCAGTTGAGTAACCTAACAAAAGTTTTTAAAGGTGTAAGGTTGAGGAGAAAAACGGTTAAGTATAGACAACATGATACTCTCATAATCTACAAATAATTGAAATTAATCAGAGAGTTTAGGAGAGTTGCTAGATATGTGATGTAAAAATAATTTGTTTTTATTCTAATTATCAATAAGAGAAATCTATGCTGGGTAAATGACACACTGTAAAAGGGACACTTGGTAAAAGAGATGGCATCGTGCACTGGTGGAAAGAAGGGGAGGCTGTTCAGCAACGGTACTCATAGTAACAAAGAGTAAGTTTCTCAGGAATGAAAAGAACTGAAGATGTGCAAGAACTTTATAGAGAAAAAAATAAAATGTTTAAAGACATTCAAGAAAGTCTAAATAAATGCAGAGGTCTCCTGTATTCATGCATGGTGGGGGGAGCTCAATATTGTTAGGAAATCAACTCAATATTGTTAGGAGGCATCTATGATTCACTACAGTTGAATAAAAAAATTCCCCATTGGTGTGTGTGTATGTGTGTGGGGGGGTGGGGGGGGTTTCATGCCCACAACTTAACTAGTTGGGTTTTTTTTTTTTTTTTTTGGTACTAGGGGTTGAACCCAGGGGGTACTTAACCACTGAGTCCCTTCCCTGCCATCCCTGGTCCTTTATTATTATTATTATTATTATTTTAAATGTTTTTTTATTTTGAGACAGGAACTCTCTAAATTGCTTAGGGCCTTGCTAAATTGCTGAGGCTGGCTTTGAACTTGCGATCCTCCTGCTTCAGCCTCCCAAGTTGCTGGGATTACAGGTATGTGCCACTGCGCCCAGCTTAGTTGGTTCTTAAAAGTCCTATAAGCCAAGCTTGGCAGCACATGCCTATAGTCCTATCTACCTGGGAGGCTGAGGCAGGAGGATCACTTGAACTCATGAGTTCGAGACCAGCCTGGGCAACATAGTGGGGCCATTCAAAAAAAGTTATAAGGACCAGCAAAGGGCTGAAAATAGTGGATATTCCTGGAAAAAGAGGCTCTTCTCCACTGCCCAAACTTAGTACTCTACTGGATAATTGAAATAGTTGATAATAGCAGGGAAGACAAACAGTACAGAGCAGAGAACCCAGAGACAGACTCACGCATACATAGAAACTTGATAATGGTCTGTTGAGCTGTGTGCTGCTTGGAGGAAGGGAAGCTGCTTGGTACCAGCACTGGGACAGCGGGTTGTCCAGGTAAGGGATACAAGAAACTGTATTCAAATCAGACACAAAAATCAACTGTACATATTTTGAAGATTTAGTGTGATAGGCAAAATTTCAAAACATCAAGAGGAAAATACAAAATGTCTTCATAACTTTAAGTCTAGAAAGTTTTCTTAAATTAAAAACACACAAGTTAGAAAAGAAAAAAATTACACTAAATGAATTACTGCTGTTCACAGAAAGATTCTACCAAGTGAAGAGACAGCCACAAACCAGAAGGGGAGAGTTTCAACAATGTAACTGAAAAAGATTAATTTCCAGAATAGATAGGTTTCCATTGAAAGACAAACAGAACCCTTCCAATGGCAAAACAATGGGCACAGGACGTCAACAGGAATTTTTTTAGAGGAAAAAAAAGAGGATTAGACAAAGAAAAGAAAAGCACATGCTCATAGGCAATCCAATTAAAACCAAAACATTTTGGAAACAATTCAACTGTTTGCAAGGATGTGACTAAGGAACACTCTTTTACACTAATGGAGGAGGTTTAAATTGGTAAAACATGTTGGAAATCTATTGCATATTCTGACAAACACAAAGATGTCCATACTCCACGCCACACATGTTTATTCCTAAGTATAATTTTCTAGAGATTCTTACACATGTGCCAAGGAGTCATAAACAAAAATGTTCATACTATTTTTTATAACATCAGGAAACTTTAAATACCAATTGTTCCACTGACAGGAGAATATAAAAAAATCTTGGTACACTCATGCAGTGAAATTCTATTTTGCAGTGAAAATGAATGAACCACAGCTATAGTCACTTAAGTGGATTAATCATACACACACATATACATACATAAACTTTAAAAGGGATATTGAGAAGAATGCAAAGAGCATGACTCTTATTTTTACAAAATTCAAAAAAATGCAAACATTAAGCATGATTTGTTTAAACACACAGGTGTTTCTGGTATAATGTAATACATTCATTAAAAAAACAACATTCACATTCTGTAAAATCAAGCATTAAAAATAAAAAAGATTATCAACTCTCCCCCCGCCCCAGAACTGGGGATTGAACCCAGGGCCTCATGCATGCTAGGTAATTGCTAAATAGCATGCACAGCCTTTTGTAAAATTTTATTTTATTTTGAGAAAGGGTCTCACTGAATTGCCTGGAATAGCCTTGAATATGTGATCCTCTTGCCTCAGCTTCCAAAGTAGCTTGGATCATAGGTTTGCAACAATGTGCCTGTCCTATGGACTATTTAAACAACAACTACAAAAAAAAAAAAAAGGAAAGAAAAGAAAAAATCCCATATAACTTTGTGACCAGAATATTAGTAAAGCCAATAAAAAGCCTAATAAAACATTAAGATAATTATAAGACACATTAAATTCTTAATAAATACTACTTTAAATATAAAAATTCATAGAAAAGATAAAGATAAGCTTTTTTTTTTTTTTGAGGTGCTAGATATTAAACCCAAGGTCTTAAAACATGCAAAACACATACTCTACCACTGAGCTACAGCCTCAGCACCAAAGAGATTTAAGGAGGAAATTTAAGGATTAGGAAGCTATGTTAGGACAAAATGCCTGGAAATCGGGAAGAACTGTGTAAGAAGCACTTCAGAAACATTGCAAGGCCAAAGTGAGCCAAGTTAAGAACCTGTGGTAGATGGTTCAGGTACTGAACTTGGCAGCTTAGTGTACTCTGTGCCAGCTGTAGTTCCCTGGGATCACAGAGTGTTCGGGTTGGAAAATATCTTTCATAAGCCATGGAGTTTCTGTGTGTATTATCACAATTCCCTTATTTACCAATTGCAGACAAGTTGATGTGAATTACAGCAAGGTAGGTTGTATCATAATGAATATAACAACTGAACACACATATGACATAAAACTATAAAGAAAGGGTATGCGAAATACAAATTCAGAAATAGTTACCTCTTTGTAAGAAGAGAATTGATTAGAGGAACACAGGGGCTCCAAAGAATTAATTTTCTTAAGCTGGATTATAGATTCACAGGTATCCATTTTGTTATTCTTTAAACTATGCATATATATTACATATGATTTCTAGTATAAATGACATGTTTCAAAATAAAGAATTAAGCAAACAATGAGTATTTTCATACAAAATGTTAGGAAGATATGAAACGAACAATCGAGAACTGAAATTAGCTCAGTAACCTACTAAGAAATGAAACTAGATTTGTCTTGTTTGTTTAAAAACATTTGCTAAGAAAAAAAAAAAAAGAAAGCAATGTAGAAAATCAAAAAGAAGGAACAAACGTTAAAATCATCCAACAAGTCCATCACCATGAGATCTTCATTTGGTGATGATATAGACATAAACATAAATCATTTTACTGAACTGGGATTATATTATATATTCTGTCTTACTCCCTGATTTTTCATACAACATGTACTTATTATCATAAATACATAGTCATATTTTAAAAAATATTTATTTCTTTTAATTGTACACAATACCTTTGTTTTTATTTATTTATTTTTATGTGGTGCTGAGGATCGAACCCAGGGCCTCACATGCCCTAGGCGAGCGCTCCACCACTGAGCCCCAGCCCCAGACCACATAATCATATTCAATGACTTCACTGTGGTTCACAGTAGGTATGAGTCAAAATTTACGTAGATAATCATCCACTATTGGGCATTTTAGATATTTTTTCTTCTTTTTTTTATTATTGAAATAATATTTCAATTAGCATATTTCTAAATATTTCTTTAACATTAGGATTCATTTTGAGAAGAGAAAATGTGTTATGAACTCCTTTGGAAGTGTTGAACAGGGATAATTTGCTCTTTATAAAAATACTTGCTTTTTTCAAACCAAGTTTTTTGAAGTAGGAAGACTGCTAATGATGTTTTGTGTCAGTATTTTATCTTCAGAGGTTTAACTTCTTCTATAATTGATTATGTTGTAAAGAAAAAGCAGAGTCTGAGGTACCATAGGATTCTCAGCAGTCTGAGTGGTGAGACTTGTTTTTAAAAGATCTGAACAAATGCTTCAGAAAAGGCACAAATCAAAGGCTTGAATGTCCAGACAAGGATTACCAACCGAAGAAGCCAACAAAGATTATAAATAGATGAGAGGAGATGTGGAAATGCAGAAATGGGGAAAGGAAAGGGGTCAATAAAGGAAGTCTGCAAAGACATGATCAGAGCCAGGACAGCAGAAAGGCTGCGAGAGAATGAGGCACTTTTCAAAGTGCCTGAAGGAAAGGAGGTGGTGGGGAGAGTGTAGAGGATCATATGAGTCAACTTGAGGCAGCTGGTGGGTGACCTGGCCAGGAAACTAAAGCACACTGGGTCAAAGAGAAAAACAAACTCACACAAAACTGAATTAAGAAAAAACCAAACCAAACCAAAACAAAACAAAAAAACCAACAAAGTTTATTGAAGAGACTGAGGAGATACAATTCAGTGTCTGAAGAAATGGTCGGGGGGTGCGTTATAAATATAAAATGGGAGCACTGGTAAATAAGAACAGTGGTCACAGAGCTATAATTTAAAAACTGTGGGATGTCCTTACAGGATGAGTGAGGGTAAAGCAAGACAGCTGCCACTCTGGAGGAACAATTAAGGGTTGCTGGGATTCACCAAACCAGGCAGTGGGGGGAGGTGGAGAGGATGCTTAGTTTAGATCAGGAAAAGAATTTGGATCCAACAAGCTATGAATTTCCTACCTGACCCACACGAGGACCCACGGTGCCAGAAATGAACTCTGTTTTGTGCAAATACTTCCAGCAGGAATGATTAGCTCCCAAGCTCAGTGCAGCAGGCAGGTGGACAAAAAGAACTACTGGAGTTGTCAGCATAAAACACCACCAGAGGACATGCCAACCAGGAGTTCTGAAGACCCCACCTCTAAGTGAGGAGATGTTGTCCAAGGTTGCAAGCCTTCTGTTATGTGATGAAGTTCTAGGGTTCTGGCCTACGGCATGGGGACTACTACAGTTAACAAGGTGGTACTGTATATTTGAAGCTTGCTGTGAGAGTAGATTTTAAATGTTCTTCCCACACATCCAAAATGGTAACTAGGCGGCGTGATAGATTTGTGCACTAACTTGACCATAGTTAGTTGACTGATCACAATATACATGTTTATCAGATCATCACAATGATGGGATGTCAATTATACCTCAATAAAGCAGGGGGCATAACATGAAGACAGTTTTTTTTTTTTCTATTTAAAATAATAAGAAAAAACAAAAAATATAAAGATCTAAATTTCAATTAAAAAGTAATGATTACAGGGCTGGGGATGTGGCTCAAGCGGTAGCGCGCTCGCCTGGCATGCGTGCGGCCTGGGTTCGAACCTCAGCACCACATACAAACAAAGATGTTGTGTCCGCCGAAAACTAAAAAAAATAAATATTAAAATTAAAAAAAAAGAGAGAGAGAAAGCTCTATAGTTCAACATCTTGGGCAATTTACTTAAAATCTCTTTACCTAATAATAATACTGCTCTGTGTCTTCTTGGGATTATAGTAAGGGTTAAGTGCTTTTCAATAACCTGTACTTAGAACAGTGCCTGGCACATAGTAAAAAAAAAAAAAAAAGGTAATGATTACATAGCAAGAAAAAGAAAAAAATTAGTCTTATTTCAAACCTTGCATCTCACAACTCTTCATATTTTAAATGTATAATATATATTTGTATTTCCAGACCTATAACATTTCTCTTTGAATGTATTTTATAAGTATCTGTTTTTACAAAAAAAATGGATTTAGTCTGAAACCCTATGTTACTTACTATGCCTTAAACACATTCCTATACCACTGAATATTGTTTTCTACACAATTTATAATGACTGATTGCTTGGCATTTCACTGGCTCCATGTATCATAATTTATTGAGCCAATTCCCTTTTGTTGGACATGAAACCTGCTTCAAATTTTTCTTATTATGAATATTGCTATTCTGAAGTTACTTAGAGGAAAATCTTTGTACATATTAATGATAATTTTCTTCATACTCAGACATGGGAATTGTTAGACTAAAGGATAGGAACATTTTAAAAGCTTTTCATGGGTATTGTTAAATTTTCCCAACAAAAAATGTTTATTAATTTATACTTTCAGAGCAGGTTGTAAATGAACTTATGGAAAACTTATCATGTTTTTTAAAGAAGGGGAAAAAATCCCAGAAATTAAATTTTGATTGTGGGCTTTGGAATTACATGAACTGAATTTGAATAAAGACTATTCTACTTACTAGTCAAGAGACCAGTAAGTTACTTAACATCAGTAAACCTCAGTTTCCCCAAGTTCATTGGGATGATGTCTACCTAAAGCTAGGATTAAACAAAACAATGTATAAAAATACTTAGCACCATGTCTGGCATGTTGCAAGCACTAAATATAGAGTAAATTCTTCACAATTATTATCCTCCCTAGGAGTCTACTATGAAATCTATCAAGAACAGCACATGAAATTAGGCACCAAAGAGAAGGAATTCAGACCACAGGAGACCCTGAAGGAAAGCATCAAGACCTCCACACTGCTGCTTCATAAATTTGGATCAGAAAAAAGGCCTTCTGAACAAGAGAACTCATGACTCTAATGCTGTCACAGTGGGGGGTCAGTGTAGCAGGGTTCCACAAGGTGCTCTAACCAACACAACTTGCACTATGTGGACAGGCAGGAAAGGAAATCTTGCCCTTGCTCCAAGGCCCAGCTGCTCTGTAGACTGTTACAGGGAAACTATGACAAGTTTGGGGAAAATTACAAAAAGGAATGTCATGAACCCTGCGATATGTAAGTTGGGTGCTGTCATCGAGAGTTGAAAACACCACCCAAGCAATAATAGACATAATGATCTCAAGAAGGAGGAAGGGAGAAAGGGAGGGAAGGAAGAGAGGGAGGGCAAAGAGGAAGATGAAGGAAGAGAAGGATAAGAAGGAAGAAACCACCAAAGTGCACAGACCAAATGAGGGAGTCTACTGCGCTGGCCCAAATGTACCTCCAGAGGAGGAAGTAGTTTCACAGATGTGCAAGCTGGGCCACGGTCAGGCAGGAACTCTAGGCCTATGTGTGGATGATGACAAGAATGTAGGGTGAAACTGAGAAACATAATAATGATTTAAAATCAGCATACTACAGTGACGTAGCCACTTCCATGTTTACAGCAGCTCAATGCACAATAGCTAAGCTATGGAACCAACCCAAGTGCCCTTCCACAGAAGAATGGATAAGGAAAATGTGGCAGATATACACAATGGAATATTACTTAGCCATAAAGAAGAATGAAATTATGGCATTTGCCAGTAAATGGATGGAACTGGAGACTTTATCATGCTAAATGAAATAAGCCAATTCCCAAAGAATTGAATGCTGAATGTTCTCTTTGATATGCAGGCTAATATACAATAAGGGGGAGGGAGGGAGGAATAGAAGTACTTTGGATTAGACAAAGGGAATGAAAGGAAGGGAGGCAGGATGAGATAGGAAAGACAGAAGAATGAATTCGACATAACTTTCCTGTGGTCATACATGAATACACAGCCAATGTAATTCCATATCATGTACAAGAATGGAAAGTTATACTCTATGTATGTATAATATGTCAAAATACATTCTACTAACATGTATAACAAAAAGAACAAATACAAAATTAAAAAAAATAATTTGAGTATACACAGAAGGAGGGAAGAGTGTTCTAGAAAACCCTCAAGAAGAACAAAGGTTCACAAGACATGGCTGGGACCTCTGGGCCAAGAGCAAGGGCTCATGGAAAAGTTTCTTTTCTTGGTTTTGTGAACCAACAAGGCAAACACTAACAAACCACCCATGGCTGGAATGCAGGGAAGGAAGGGGTTGAGAAGAGATAGAGACGGCTTATCCTCTGCTCTCTTGTTGGTGTGACCTGACTATATCAAGGTAGGATGGGACAAAGTGATAGGGGTGGCGGAATAGGAGGGGAAAACAGTTGGAAGTGGGGGTGAAGGAGGCAATCACCCCATCCCACTGCTCTTCCAAGGGAGACTCAGAGATGCATGAGATGAATCCTGCCTCCCAGGAACTCCAAATCCAGTTAGAAAGAGAGAATCCCTTGTTAAAGCAGGCACACGATAAATGGCCAAGTAGGAGCAGTAGGCACTGCTGGGTGTGGCCTGTGAGCAGGTGGGAGCTGGAAAAGCTTCCTGGTCCAGAAGGTCTGGATTGGCCTCAGAGAGGGGAAGTTCAAGACTGTGTGAACTTGGCAGAACTGGTGACAGGTACTGCCGCGTGAAACAGGACATTGAAATGGATAGAGCCTGGCCATGGGGCCAAGAAGACTCATTTCCACCACTTGCAAACTGGGAGGTCCAGGATCTCAGGCCCATCTCTACACCCTCCCTTCAGGGCTCTTTGGAGGACAAAAAAAAAAAAAAAAAAAAAAAAGGAATATAGTAACAACTGGCACATGATAAGTGCTCAGAAATTGATGGATAATTTTATTATATCACTATTCCTAGAAATGAGAAGATAGGAGAATGGTAACATAAAACACAACCTGAAAACTTCCAGGAATAAAAGGGTTGAAATTAACAAGGGACCATATTAAGAGTGATTAAAAATTAAAGAAGGGGTACATGGAGCAGGGCTGCTCAAGGGGGGTGCATGGACCAGCACTGCCAGCATCACCTGGGAGTTGTAGCAACCACAGACCTTTGGCCCCATACCAGTCCTTCTTAATCAGAGTTTCTGGGGATGGAGCTCAGCAACCTAGCTGTTATAATAATCCCCCTTAATGTTTGGAAGCCCTGGGCTTCCAAAGGAGGAGGATTTGAAAACATTTCTTGGCCAAGAGATTAATTGAAAATACACACTGCTCTCCAGTTACTGTGACCTCAAAGATTAATCTTTTCTCATGTGCAAGAGGATTATTTAGAATTTATAGAGAGAAACTTGGAGATTCTTAAGGAAAGCAAAACTACAGAAAACAATTAAGATTGATGCTAGGTGCTGAATCTAGCCACTCTAAGTGGATAAATAGATTTGTGTTGGTTCTATCATGTTTTGGGGCTAATTAAGTCACAAAAAAAAATCCCTCTAAGTTTTAGAGCTTTGAATATTTTGGAACTGTAGACCTATATTAATTCATTTAACTCACATAAAAACCCTGTGTGATAGAAACTATTATCATCTGCAATATATGAGGAAAGTGGGGCATGGAGAGATTTCCATACTGGAGGAAGGATTTAAACCCAGGCGGAGAGACTCAGATTACATGATTTCAGCTGTTGGTCTATACTGCCTCATATCCACCATAATATGTTTACCCATTCCCTTATTATTGGACACATAGGTTATTTCTAGTGTTTCATTTTCAAATATACACCATGAAGAGAACCTTTGGACATGAGTCTTAAACCAAATTTATGTGATTTCTTTATTATATGTTCCCAGAAATGGAATTCCTTGGTCAAAAGTTGTGAATAGTTTTAGGGCAATTGTTTTCTAGATAATTTACTATAAGGGAAAGTGTTTTGTCTTACTCCACTAGCTCTGTATTTACAATCTTAGTATTCTTGGTAAGTAAACTGATATGAGCTTATAAAGTTGCTTATGCTTCTTTCATTCAAATAAAGTTAGCACATTTTTGCGATTCCCCACTTGTGTTTTTCCCACTTGTGTTTTTTGAAAACTGCTATGTCCCTTATTCACTTTTTAAAAACCAAGATCTTAATGTTCTTCTTACTAAATCCTACCAGCTCTTTCATATTGAAAATTATAACCTTTTGGCATGTTTGGTGCACATTAAGTTTTTTAGTTTATTTTCTTTTTAATTTAATTTGACTCAATATATATGACTATTTAAAATGTTTATGTAATAAAATTGATTGATATTTTCCTCCATAATTCTCTGCTGCTTTAACACTTAGAACTTCCTCATTCTTTTATCTACTGCTCTTCCTTCCAAAAGATAGAAACTTCCCAAATAAGTTACAACCTGACTGGGTGTATTTACAGTAGGAAGCTCACTTCTTTAGAGAGCTGAATAAGCCTCATTCTTGAAGGTGGATATCCTTGGAGTTCCATGCTGCCAGATGCAGGAAGAGCAGAAGGCTAAGAGCTAACCGAGTCAGCCTCATTAAACAGGCTGGTCTTTTCCAGCTAGGCTGTCTTGAGCAAGCCACCCATCTCCAGTGCCCCGTGGCCTAACTTATAAAATGAAGATGGTAATGCCCATCCTGATCATCTCTCTTATTTAATTCCTGCTTGGTTCTGAGGATAAAAGGAGTAAGAGGGTGCTTTATCACTCACCGACAGTCCACTTTTGAGATTTGCTGGATTTTGAGGCTTCAACATTGAATAAAACATGTTTTCTGTGCATTAGCTTATGTAGGTCTTTTTTTAAAAAAATAAATCTTTGAAATATATTTTCTATAATATATTTCCTATAAAATATTTTCTATAAACATATTTAAATATTATCTACAAATATATTTCCTAAATAAATATATTTCATACAAATGTGATTACAGTTAAAAATAAGTCATTCTTAAAAAAAAACCAAAAAAACAAGGGCTGGGGCTGGGGCTGTGGCTCAGCAGTAGTGCACTTTCCTGGCATGTGTGAGGCACTGGGTTCGATTCTCAGCACCATGTAAAATAAATAAAGGACTATAAATAACTAAAAAAAAAAAAAAAAAAAAATTAAAAAAAGGCAAAACACTGAAAGGTTATAATTGCCAAAGATTTTGTATATATTCTATGTTTTTAAAAATATTTTTTAGTTGTAAATGGATCTTTCATTTTATTTATTTATTTATATGTGGTGAGGGTCAAACTCAGGGCCTCTCACATGCCAGGCAAGTGCTCTACCACTGAGCCACAATTCTAGCCCCACAATTCTATGTTTTTGAAAAATATTTTTTCAGGAAAGTAAATTTAATTTGAGAACTTCCTATTACCACATAATATCAGATTATTAACTATTTCAATTAAAAAGAGCAAAGAGATCAGAATATATAGATAAGTTCTGAGATAGCTTCTTTTACATGTATCTGTCAGGATAACTTTGGTGGTCAGTTATGCATTGATAGTTGTATATCAAGAATGAAGGGTAGACAGTGCTCATATCAATCTTTTAATAATCAACAGTATAGTTAATATTAATAAGCTTAGTTTGTCAATAAGGAATATGGGGCATAGAAAGGTTAAACAATTTGCCCAAGGTCATGTAGCTAGTAAGCTGTGAAGCTGAGATACAAGCCCAGGTTATCTAACTCCAGAGCCCAGGTTTTTTTTTTGTTGTTTTTTTTTTTTAACCACTATACTGCTGTGTCTCTCAAAAGATGGGAAAATTTTTGCTGATGGTTGCAAAGGGCATAAGCTTTTACTTAAAATATTTTCATTTTTAAGAGTGTAGAAAGAGGCCACTTGGCCTCCTCATTCCCTTTTTCTCCAAATCCTTCAACCAACAAAAAACCGCACAGAAGGGCTCCTGTGGGCAGAGCCTCTGGGCATTTGCATAAACAGACCCAGATGCCCACCTGAAAGAACTAAGGCTCTTATGGATGGGGGTGGTGGTGTCTGATGCTATGATGCAGAACTTAGGTATGAGGGTCCTTCTTGTCCCACCCCAGCTTGTCTCTGAACAGCTGGACCCCAGCCTCCTCCACTTTCTCCCCACCCTCTGCCATAGTGCACGGTGCCAATCTGATGTCAGACATGCAGAAGGAGCTCAACTGATGAACTAAAGACCAAAGGCTTATGTCAAGTCAAGCAATATTTATAAAGACTATATGAAGACTAAGATAATTCTTTCAACCATCAACTTCTATTAAGAGGAGGAAAATAGAACATTTTTCCTAAGGACAAACAGTTCACAGAGATTGGGGTGAATAATTACCCTCTCTTTGAGTCTGCCTATTTCTTTCAGAATGAAAATAAAAAAGATCATCAGGGACTCTACCACCATAAAATACAGGAGAAAGAAATGAAATAACCCCATTCTTGGGTAGTAATTTTGCTTGAGTGCATGAAAAACTTGTTGACAGAAGAGTGACAGTTTCCTCTCTGCGGGCATCGTTTTACCTTTGCTCCATCATCTCTGATAAGCATTTACTGAGGGTGGAGGAAAACAGGTTTCCAGGGGGAAAAATCAATTACAGAGAAATACATAAAAGCAAATTAATTCAGGTTACTTAGCCTAAGAAATCTTTACTCTTCCTGCTTTTTCAGTGTACAGAAAGACCTTGGGGACCAGTTAAGCACTTAGCCACACTCCAGGCCTTATGTTAAGCATTTTCCACATATTGCTCATTTAATTCCCACAACCAAACTTTGAAGGAGACATCACCATAGTTTTACAGTATCCAAGAGCTGTCTACCGGTACAAGTTAAGGCTCAGATATGTTAATGTCTACTCAAGGTCACAGAGACATAAAGCACACTTTTAACCAAACCAGACTGTCCATAGCAGAGGCTGACCTTCATTTTTCTCATTTTGCTTTTATCCACCTCACTCATTTGGTTTTGCCTGCTTAAAATGTCTGCTCATTTCTGTAACTTCAAGTTGTTCAAGGAACTGAATCCAAAACCACATATCATCAGCACTTTCCAGTGTCTACCTTTGGTGGAAGCAGGTATAAATCTCCTAGCAACTTTTCAAAAATGCCATCACAGATCTGGATTGATTTCTGCCTTCTGAGTAGATAGTGTGGTTATCAAGCGCGCACTACATTCTGACATAGGGACCACCTAAGCCCTCTAATTCCCAATGATTTCAATAAGTTCACGGAAGCATCTCAGCCGATGTTTACTGGACTGTGCAAGGACGCTTGAGAAAGAAAAGGAGAAAAAAGTAAGTGAGGTTGATGTGAGGAGAGAGTTGCACTGGGCGTGAGTGAGGGTTATACATGACCCTTGACAGAAGTGACAAAGAGGTGAGGTCTAATATTCATTCACTCGGATCTGGATCCTATGTTATATTCTGACACAGAAGTTGTCAAAGGATCTTCTGAATCAGAAAGACAGTTTTTTGGGTACTAATCAAGAACTCCAGGTTGATATCTAGCTTCCTTTTTTTCTTTAATCCCAAGATTATTTGGATGACAGAGCTGAAGGAGGACAGACCAGAATCCCAGGCCTCTTCCTCCTCCTCTCAGACCACATGCAGTGAGCAGCTGAGTTCCATGGTCCAGTCTATGCTGAAGAAACATTGAGCATTTTTTTCTCATGGCCACTGCCAACGCCATCCTGGTTCAGGCCATCATCACCACAGTCTAGCTGGTTATACATTTATGTGGTCACTCTGCTTTAGATGTACCCCCTTCCTCCTGCAGGCAGATGATTGCCCTCTGTTAAATGCTAAGTCACTCCTGTATGGAAAACCCACCAGCAGCTACTTTGTCCTAGGATCAATAATGAAAATAACAGTCAACGATCACTGGGTGTAGTCTGTGTTGGGTACTGTGTGTCC
This sequence comes from Callospermophilus lateralis, assembly GCF_048772815.1. NCBI lineage: Eukaryota > Metazoa > Chordata > Mammalia > Rodentia > Sciuridae > Callospermophilus > Callospermophilus lateralis. Next base: position 56,728,774 of record NC_135314.1, read on the forward strand.
TGAGTCAATCTTTGCAGTGATCCTATGAGGGGAATTTATACCTTTGTGACAGTTACTAACAGAAGCTACACTGCTTGACTGAGGTCTCTTAGCTAGAAAGTGGCAGAACTTAAAACCTGGGTCTCTATGACTCTCAGTGTACACTGTAATCATCTTGCTAGCCTGTCCACCTTTCTAGTCTCATGGCTCCATGAGTCCCTCTTTACTTCTTGAACCACTTGCAAGTCTTAGAACTTGATGTGCTGTTTCATGCCTCTGGGGTTGGTTTGTTTTTGTACACAAACCTCTCTCCCCTAATGCCCTCTTCCCTTTATCTACCTGCTGGAATGTCTCATCCTCCAATATTCAATTCAAGTGTTACCACCTCTTTGAACCATTTCCTGACCTCCTTCTTTGGTTGGTAGAATTGACTACTCTTCTCCCTATGATGCGTCCATTAAAGCACACACAGTACTCACTAGCCTTACATGAATGAGTACAACTCCTCTCTTAGACTTTGAAGAACTCCTTAAATGCTGGGATTGTGTCTCCCTAATCCATTTTATCCACAGTATCTAACACAGTTCTGGGCACAGAGTTTTACCACAAATATTGTTGAATGAGTGAAAATATTTGTTTGAACATGAAACACATTGCTTGGTTAGAACATCCCATGTACTACATGTTGAGATTTATATCTTCACTTACAGCATTGATGCAGTTGGTAATATGTATCTTTGTCCTTATTAAAGAATTGTCTATGAGGCTTTGAAGAAGTACTGTAGATTCAGGGTAACTAAAAATTTTGACAGGGCTGGCTCAGTGGTGGAGCGCTTGCCTTGCACATATGAAGCACTGGATTTGATCCTCAGCACTACGTAAAAATAAATAAAGTATTGTGTCCATCTGCAACTAAAAATACTAAAAATATATATTTTTAAAAAATTTGAAGCCCTCCCTGTCAAGAATATTCAAGGGCTGAGAATGTAGCTCAGTGGTAGAATGTGTACTTTGCATGTATAAGGTCCTGGGTTCTATCCCCAGCATTGGGGGAAAAATTGTCATCCTCCTAATTAGAATGGGAATAGAGATAGAAGGAAGATGTTACAGTCCACCTGCCACAACTGTTTATCACCTGGGAAGCTATTCAGTGATAACACTGATCTATCAGTGAGTAAGTCAAGTTTGGCATCAGGGATATCTACATATTCACATTGTCAGTGGCGGTCTGGATGATTAGCACTCAACCTTCAATGTGTGTATTTTATTGTATGTAATAAAACAAAATTATAAGAATTAAGTTAATCTAAACATTTAACTTAAAAGCAAGAACACAGCAATGAAGAGCCACGATCGATCACTTACTGACAACACTCGTGGGCTGTGATAACAAAGCATTCTTTCCTATTGTGTCAGAAATGCCAACTCTGCACATGTAGTGTGGTAAATGCTACATGGCAGCCAGTCTTCTTGATGACCAGTAGCCAAATGCAATGTCTACCTGATCTTACCTAACCTCAAAACCAAATATATCTTGGTCATTCTCAACCACCCTTGAACCTTGGCCCACGGAAGACCTACTTGAGAAATCCTTCCCTGATCTCAAGTTGGATTTATATATACCCTCAAAGAACTTCGTTTCTTTCCTTTGCAGACTTTATCTTAGTTTGTAATGATTAATTAATACTTAAGTGATTTAACTAATAGCTGCCTCTCTAAAGCATCTAGCCTGGTTTTACTCACTTTTGTTCCTGGTAACTGGCACATGGCAAGACACTCTATACACATTTTGGAGGAATGATGATGTTTCACTTCTTGTCCAACCACTGTCCGGTTCACTTAAGGATTATACCCAAATCCTTGTCAGTCTTGGACCTGCACTCACCCCATTCCTCTTCATTATTCCCCTATCCCATCACAAGGATGAGTCTTGACTTTCTAATCCTTTCCTCCCCATTTACAAAGTCTTCTTGAAAAGGAGAGCTTCTAACCAGCCTGAACTTTCTGACGTGCATGATCTCCAGTTCAAGGCGGTGCCAATGGAAAAAAGGGAATAAAATTAAGGGAAATATGACAGTGCAGCATTGAGGCTATTTTAAACAGTCTACACAGCTCTGAAAGAACCTGTCAATTTAGTAAAAACAATTTCAACCACTCTGTTTTATCATATAGACAAAAGGAGTGGATTTGTTGAATTTTTTTTTTTTCACACTTTAAGATGTTTTGGCCTAGCATAGAAAAGGTCTTGGAAAAGAGTTTATTTTTTTATGCAGGGGCTGTTCCTAAATAACAGGGCCCTCCTCCAGTATTCTTCTCCACTGGGGGTCTTGGTCTGTCCTCCTTGACTACTTCTCAGTTCCCCTCCAACTCCTGCATCTTCCCCTCCCCCTTCTCTACCACAAAGCTATGTCTCTGAGCTCCTTCCCTGGGTAGCCTTCAGAGGCTACTATAAATTATTCATCCTCCCAGGGTCCTATAAAGGGAAAATCCAAGGCACACCACTCTGGGGTGGAGAGGGGAAAGGCAATGGGAAGGTATATTCGTGGCAAAGTGCTGCTTTGAGGAATAGGAACCCGTGTGGGGTTAAATTCTGGAGCATTTCAGGAATGATTCCTCATTAATTCCTCTCAGTACTGAAATCTGCTTCAAGTGCACTTGGAAAGTCCAGTGTAAGGGAAAGAACTGGTGGGTACGGAACTTGTCATGGAATTCTCCTCAACGTGCCTTTCTTCAAATTGCTGGAAGAATGAAGGCAACTAAATGAGCTGTCTTCTCATTAGTGGGCTCCCTACCCTGAAGACCACCTCTCTGAAAGAGGCTGGAGAGTGCAGAGGTGTTCTAAGGAGGAACACTGGGGATTGAAGAATGTGGGCAGTGGCAGTGACATATCTTCTTCATTAGACAGGAGGTGAATAAAGAATCAGAAGGAAGGGACAGAAGGAGCAGAGCTGGACAGCATATGGATAAAGAAGGAGGCATACATACAGGCCAATCAATGCTAGTACAGGTATTGTCCCTAGATGGTGAACCCTGCATTATTTGGGGATTTAAAAAATGCACATATATTGCAACTGAAAACTACAATCTCAGAGTAATAATAGAAGACTGCATCAATCTGGTACTTTCTTTTTTCCCCCCTCCTCAATGAATACGGGGCTGATACCGTAACTTGGTGCTACTGAGGTAAGGTCTCTAAGGCATCTGGCGGCTTGGACCAGGATTCCTGCGAAAGAACTCATGGCCCAGACAGATGGGTGCGGATGCTGTGGCCCTCCCTTCCCTACACACATATGAACTCTAGAAAGCAACTTATCCCCTCGTTAACACACGCAAAGTTTTTTTCTGACCTAATTTCTGCAGAAATAAGGCAGAGGCACGACACCAAACTAATAGCTGCGTCTTAGTGCACACTCCCATTCATTCGCGAAGACAACCCCACAGCCCTTCTGGGGGGTCACTAAAGAGTCCCGCACAGGAAACCTTGCTCCTGTAACCTGACCCTGGTTTCCCCCCACACCCAGCACCCAATGCCCCCAGGTCCAAGATGCTTGGATGTGCGCCCCTTGTTTAGTCTCTCAGCCTCGTAGCCCCCAGACTCCGTCAGAGTCCCTCCCTTCCTGGGGGTGCTTTCCGTCACTCAGCTCTCCTTGCGTTCCCCGGTCCTACCTGGCGCCGCTGCTGGGGCTCCTTCGCACAGGGGCAGCTCTGGTCTCTCGGCTGCGGGTCTCCACGAAGATCAGCTCAGGACTGAGCTCAGGGTGGCGCGAAGGTCCTGGTCCCCAAGCCAAGGTCGCAGTCTTGGAGGGGCGCGCCACTACCTGGAACTCTTGGCGCGCTCTCTCGGGTCGGGCTACAGGAGCCCCCGCAGACCCTCTGGGCGGCCGCGGCGCCCGGGCCTCAGAGCTCCGCCCCTCTCCCGCTCCCGCCCGCCTGCCCCCTCGGGGTCCGGGACTGCCGATCCCCGCTCGCTCCGAGCCCACTCGCGGGCTGCTCTGTATCACCTGCCACCGACAGCTCGGACTCCCTTGCCGGCTCCTTGGCCAAAGGGAACTGAGCCGACTTCTCCTGAGCCAGGAGCTGTGGGGACGCTTCCCTCCTCCTAGGCCACCAGTCGGGTCTGGTCCCCAAGGGACCGCAGGCCTAATACTCAAGTCCTCTTCTGTGTCTTCAGTGCCGCGCGGGGGGTTCCTGGCCCTCAGATAGCAGATACCGCCCCTGTGAGGGAGAAAGCTTAAGATTTTGGGGGCTTGCAACGCCACCAAGGTCCTATATGCCAAGGGTGGGATACATTTTTTTTTTTTTCCTGATAAAAGGTCAGACAGTCACAGTATAATACATTTAAATCCCGTGCCCGAACTCATACTCATTCTGCAAGACACAGGTCCAGGGTTGCCTGGGCCAGCTGCTCACAAACAGCTTCTGTGCAAATGGATGCGCACCCCTGGATGCCTGGCCTGGCCGCTGCGCCCCTCCCTCTATTCTACCCAACAGTGTACTCCTGGAAAACCCGCACCAGCCTAACTCATCCCTGTCTCCATCACTGGCACCGGGCCTGCCACCCATCACAACACTGAAATATTTTCTGAATAAGTAGAAAATTAATTTCTTTGGTAGAAAACCAGTCTTTGTTATTTCCCCTCGAAGCTAATCTCCATCCCCTTTAATGCAGTAATTCCACCGTTGGAGAGCAAAGTAACAGGTGCCAATGCCTGTGGCAGGATCATTTATGACTGAAAATAATATTAAAGGCCACAAAAAGCAAAGAGAACAAACTGTCACCAGTAAGAAATTGGTTGAATAAATGGCAGCGTGACCTAATAGGATATTATACAATCATTAAAACAGTAAACATCAAGACAGAAGTGCCTTGGATCCTTTTTAGAATAAGGAGGTAGCGTTTATTTATTTCTTCAGGAAAAAAGAGGGGAGGGATACAAGAAATAACTTTATAAAAGTGTTTACAAAAAAATTAAGAAAAAAGTAGAAAATTGAATCATTACCATGCTTTATAACTTCAAGTTAAAATGCACATTCCTTCTCTGTAAAAATGAAGATAAACACCTACCTTAAGAGGTTCTTTGTATATTGAACGAGAAATTTTTTAAAAGTATCTGATACATGGTGGATACTCAGCAAGAAGTTCCCATTTCCTTTCTTCATAGAACCACAGACTCACATCCAGAGTGTCAGAAACATCTTCATCATTGCCCAGTTCTGTCCATTTGGCTTATTTTCCCTCAAATGCCGGGTAGAAGAAGGAGCTGAGAAAATGTTCAAACCCTGGAGTAATGTGAAGGGAGGAATCTAGCTAATAAGAGTAAATGCAAGTCCTCCCTGGGCTCCCCCCACATAACACATGTTTGCAATGGGATATTTGGTTCAGTGGCAGTAAGTATCAAAAAGTTTGGAGATTTTAGTTGCCTACAAGCATAACCTTGTCAGTGCCCAAGGGCTGAATTAATTCAACCCCAAACCCTAAAGATCCCACATCTAGGCTGAACTAATATTCTTTTCAACAGTCAGTTTACACCTAGGTATAATATTCAAATCTGGGCACTGTCTTTTAAAAGAGTGTCACTCTGAAGAGATTTGTTACTTCCATTTTAAAATGAAGAAATGAAAGCACACAGAGTTTACAGTGTCAAGGACCATGCAGCTAGGAGTCACAGAGTCAAGGGTGCAATTGCAGCCAGCACACGGTCCAGGGGCCTGGTCACTTTGCCAACATGTTCCAGTGTGTACATCTTCCACAAGAGATGGTTTTGAGTGGCACACAGACAATTACATTTAGTAGCAATGGTTTGCAAGATGAAAAAAAAGTTATGTCCCTTCCAATTCTCTTGTTCTTTTGGCTTGTACTAAGGAAGAAGAATAATTTTTGTGGTATTTATTTTTACATCTCTATAACTTTTGCTAATTTCCTTTCTTGTTTGCTTTTTGTGATGCTGGGGATAGAGCCCAGGGCCTCACACAAGCTGGACAAGCACTCTACCCTTGAGCTACACCCCAGTCTCTAATCTCTTATTTCAACAGAGCTTGCTTCTCTTTCGGGGCCTTTGCTAGGCAACAATTCTTAAGTAGAATTTAATATCATCATTTTCTCTTCCATCTCCTATTTCCTATGCTGTTAATTTCTAGATATAGGTTTTCCATTTAAAAGGAAATGGAGCTTCCATTTAATGTATATGTACTTAGTAGGGGGAAATGGGTAGTTTAAAGGGAAGATATTAAGGAACTAATAGGACCACTGATATTTGAAATTTGGAAAATTCTGCCTTACATTCCCATATGACCAGGTGGTATGGTGAGGAAGTTTCAGTCCAAAATGAAGGACAAATTTCTAACAATCAGAGCTATGTGGAAGATGGTGAAGGTCCACAGTGTGTGTGTGTGTGTGTGTGTGTGTGTGTGTGTGTGTGTGTGCAGTGGGGGTTAATCACATTCCCTTCACTACAGGGCTTGAAGCAGAGGTTAGAATGCTTGCTGCTCAGAAATAATGCTATGGGAACTCCAGTGTGATAGGCTAGAAGCTTTAAAGTTCCTGCCAACCAGGAGAATCTAATTCTTGACAGCAGAGCTTCCCAATAGCCTGACTTCTGGAAAGACAGATTTTGGAGTAAATTACATTTATCACTTTGAGGACAATTCTTGAAGGTGAGTTCCAAGCTGTCTTTGAACGACAACAGTATCTATATGACAACTGTACAATTCAACCGAGTACAAGAAGATCAAGATATACACATACACAAACATACCTATGTATTGACTTCACCCCTCAGTTCCTGGCTCATAACTCCTTCCCCAAGATGGGTTGTAAAATCCTAATCTTCCCCTGCCTTTAGCTAACCACAAAAAAATTCTCTAACTTCCCCATTTCATAGGGTCCTGCCCCATCCCCTCTAGGAAGCACCACTGAAAAATCTAAGCAGACTGGCCTCGCTGGGTTTCCCTGCCCATTCTATTAGCAATTACGCCTGTGCAAGGAAGTCTATAAGTACCTCCAAAGTATGGGGTTTAGAAGGCTTCCAGAGAGATGAAGATGTGGAAGTTCCTAGAGGCTGGCATGTCCAGGGAGGCACAGAAGCTCTGCAGCCCTTTCCCCATCCCTCACCCTATGCCTCTCTTTATCAGAAGTCTTTGCCATTTCCTTTATAGTAAACTGGCAAATGTAATTGTTTCCTGAGTTCTGTGAACCCGAGGAGGGGGTTGTGGGTACCCTGATTTATAATCAGAGAGTCAGAAGCACAAGTAAAACAACCAGGGGTGTGCAGTTGGCATGAAAAGTCGGGTGGGGAGGCTCTGGGCATGTTGGAGCATACTGATAATCCTGGCTACTGGGAGGCTGAGGCAGGAAGATCACAAGTTTGAGGCCAGTCTCAGGAACTTAGCAAGACCCTATCAGAAAAAGAGGGAGGGAGGGAAGTGGAGTTGGATGAGCATTCTTGGGGGCTGGCCCCTCCATCTATCTCTGCTATCTCAAAGTAGGTAGTGCCAGAATTTAATTGAGTTAGAGGACACCCAGCTGCTGCCTGCTGCAGAATTGCTTCCTCACTGGTGGGGAGAAGACCCTTTGGGGGGCGGGGCAGTCAAAGAAATTTTCAGTGTTGAGTGTAGTGTGAGGACAGAGAAAAAATAGTCACTGTTTTTCTGACTGTTTTTTTTTTTCCTAGAAACACAGACCTGCTGAGAACAGAAAGTCTCCTGGGAGCTTAGTTGGCAGATAAAATAGAGAAAGAAGGCTCTTCAGACAGCCCTGTGGCAGGACTCATGGCTGGCACTGGAGTTAACCGTACAGAGGGAAACTTGTTCAGTGCAGACAGCTCTTTGGGTTAGAAAGTTCTTTCCTCAGGCATCCCCATCACATCGGACCCATCTGCAGTCTTCTGGCCTCATTTTCAAAACACATCCAGAGCCAGCCTCTCTCCCACCTCCACCATGGCAGGCCCATCCAAGCCAGCACTGGCTCTGTCTTAGCAAACCTCCCAGCTGCTCTCCCTTTGCCGCCCTACAGGCTATTCTTCCCAAAGCAACTGGAATAATACATTTCAAACCTAGCTTGTATTAGATCTTTCTCTGCATAAAACCCTATCATGTGTCTTATGGCCTCCATCTCACTCAGAGTAAGATCCCATAAGATCCATGGCCCATTAAGGCCAGCAGCAGGTGGCCCCCACTGTTCTCTGATTTCCTCTTCCAAACCTTCCTGGCTGCACATAGTGGTTTCCTGCTGATTTCTGAGCGTGCCCAGTGCATCCTGCCCTGGAGTCCTTGCCTTGCCTCATCTCAGTCTGCAACCCTCTTCCCCTTCACTTCTTCACTCTCTTCAGAGAGGCATTCCTCTGGGATTCCTGTCCTCTAATGATGTAGCTTTTCTTTTATCCAATTCTATCACAAGTTCCTTACCCTGGTTTGCTGGTTTTGTTTTTGTTTTAAGGGTGTTGTAAATTTTACTGATGGTTTGAGACCAATAAATTTGGGTTGTGGATGGGGTCACAGAGCGGTTAGGGAAAATCACAGCACAGCAAACAACTTAGAAGTGAATATTAGACAGTCTCTTTTAAAAAACACACAGGGAACTCAGCTACTGTGAGCTTATCGTTGGCTGCCTTTCCTCTGGGTTCCTAGTCTCCTGTCATTACTTCAGGGTTTTCCTGCCCTCTCACAGGTACCCCCTAACTGCTCTCAGATTGCGCTTAGTAACTCACATAGGTGCCTATTTTTTGTTTTGTTTTGTTTTAATTAATCAATTTTATTGAAATCAACATATATTTAGAAATCTTGAACAATACTATAGAGACCCTCTTTATATTCATTTTCATTTTGTAAGACCCCCAGAGAGTAACCATTATTCTGACTTACAACATCACAAATTATTTATGTTAAAGAAATTATTTATTAAATACTATTTTGGTGTCTAGCTTCTTTGATTCAACAATGTTTATGAGATCCAACTACATCATATGGTAGATTTCCCTTTTCTATGTTGTGTAATATTCTATTACATGACAATATCACAATTTATTGATCCATTTTACTACTTATAGACATTCATGTTGCTTTTGGTTTTGAGTCATTGTGAATAATTTTCTGTATAATAATCTTGTTATGTTCCTTGGTGTATATGTCCTTAAGTTTCTGTTTGGTAAGATGTAGGAGTAGAATTACTGGAATATGGCCAAAGAATTTTCCAAAGTGGTCCTATCAATTTATATTTATACCAGCAGAAAATGAGAGTTTTTATTTATCCATCTCTTCACCAAGACTTAATCTTAATCTTTTTAAGATTATTTATTATTCTGATGGGTATGAAGTGGTATCTTATTGCAGTTTTAATTTACATTTCCCTATTGACCAGTGAAATTGAGTATTTTTATGTTTATTGTCTATTTGGATAGTCTCTTTTTCTAAAAAAATTTTTTAATTGTAGTTGGACACAATATCTTTATTTATTTATTTATTTTTTGTAGTGCTCAGGATCAAACCCAGCACCTCGCACGTGCTAGGCGAGCTTTCTACCACTGAACCGCAGCCCCAGCCCCAATAGTCTCTTTAATGAAATGCCTGTCCTCATCCGTCTTCCTTCCCCACTCTGTAAACAATAAGGTGATCTCTTCTTTTCTTATCAATATGTAAGTGTTCTTTCTAAGTGTTCTTTCTAGGTGAAGGATCCTTGTCAACTATAGTTATTGCAAATATCTTTTCCAATTCTTTGTTTTCCATTCGCTATCTTAATAGTGACTTTTCATAAGTAGAAGTCCCCATTTTAAATTTTTACATACAGGGGCTGGGCATGTGGCTCAAGCGATAGCGCGCTCGCCTGGCATGCGTGCGGCCCGGGTTGGATCCTCAACACCACATACAAACAAAGATGTTGTGTCCGCCGAAAACTAGAAAATAAATATTAAAAAAAAAAATTCTCTCTCTCTCTCTCCCTCTCTCACTCTCTCTTAAAAAAAAAAAAATTTACATACATCTTTAGAATCAGCTTGTCAATAGTGTGTGCGTGCACACACACACACACACACACACATCACATATATGCATCACTTTCTAAATCTTAGGAGAATCTGTAGATAAATTTAGGAGAAACAGACAGCCTTGTAATCATTAGATCTTCATTTCTATAAACATAACATAATCTTCTATTTGAGTATTCTCTAATTTCTCTCACTAGTGACTTTCTATTTTTCTCTTTACAAGTCTCGTTCATATTTTGCTAGATTTATTCTTAGGTATTTGGTGCTTTTGGATGCAATTATATTTGGCATCCTATAAAATTTTATTGTTAATTGATCATTGCTTGTGCCTTGGTGTATTTTTCTTCTTGGGATTTATTATCACCTTACTGTTTGATGGATAAGAAAGAGCTGACGTGGTTGATTCTAAAGATTAAGGATGGCCATATTCTCCAAAATCCATTTATAGATTCAATGTAATTCTCCCCAAAGTTAGTGGTGTGTGTGTGTGTGTGTGTGTGTGTGTTTGTGTTCGGCATGTGCGTGTGTGTACAATCTGATTCTAAAGAAACATATGAAGATACAAAGGGCCTAGGGGAGCCCAGATAATCCTAAAGAAGAATAAAGTTAGAGAATTTTTTTTTTTATATATCAAGAATTTACTTGATATATTTATGTGTTGTTGTTTGTCTCTCTTGCAAGAATGTAAACTCTTGAGAAGTTTTTGTCCCCTTGGTCACTCCTTTATCTCCAATGCCCCAAACAGTTCCTGGAATATCATAGGCACCATAAATATTTATGGATTTGAATGGACTTATATTGAGCTGAAATCTATTCCTTGCAAATCCCACTTCCTTTCTCATAAACAATACAGAATCAGTCTCCTTGTTGGTGCCTGAGGTGGCTCTTGAGTTTCCTCCCTCCCCAAAGCCAAGAGCTCCAGTTTCTCATGAGGCAGGATTCACAAAGTGGCTGCCCAGGGTTCTCCACTAATGAACACTTCTTATGCCTCAGCTCACTTTGCAGCTTCGGTCCCAGCTTAATTCAGTCTGTATTTCTTTTCTGTTGCTGTTTCTGAGGCAACTTGTCAGCTTTCTCTTTCTCTTCACCCCCCCCCGCCCCCCGCCCATCCTTTTTTTTCTTTCTCTATTTATCACCCCTCCTCTCAGACTTGGCTGGTTCTGGATTAATAAATTCTTTCTTGCTTTCTGTTCTAAGAACCAGAATGTCTGAGTTTCTCTAAGTCTCTGATAGCCTGATATTGTCTTTCCATGCCTACCCTCTGTCACCTACCTGAATAACTTTTCTCCTGCTATGGAGGAGGTGGGATCTGTAACCACCTCCTACGCCACCATCTTGGTCTCCTCAAGAAGACTCTTGCTTAGAGACTCTCGTTGCCTGCTTTCTCTGCATGGGGCTATGGATTGCCAGTGTTCTCTTTCAATCTGAGTTCCAAGAACCAATTTGAACAATACCTATATCAAAATCAGAATATTACCCTCCTGAACTGGCTTGCTTTTATTTGCTATGTTACAACATCACAGTAAGATTGTGACCAGACAAAATCCCTAAACACTTTTTTTTTACACAAATCTCTCAAAGTCATGCTTTTTTTTCTCTTATATTTCAAAAATAAAATTTAAACATTTAGCATAAGTGCCAAACTTTTTCCAGAGGTGATTATCCTCTGAAGCTAATAAAGCTTAAGCTTCAGGGTGCCTCAGTTGTAGGCACCTTTGAACCTTGGGAGATGCTGAGAGGTGTAGGTGCTTTAGGTGGGGAGGGGAAGCCAGATTATAATCATGAAATATTTTAAAGTAAGCTTCTCTGAATAAAGGACCTAACTTCAAGGCCCTGGTAACTTCTTTCTCATGCTAAAATTCACCTTTGTACTTTTGATGGGTTTTTTTTTTGACATTCATAATATTGTATTCTTTTTGTTTAAAGAAGACCCTTAAAATTCTATAAGTTTTAGGCCCCCACAAAGCTTGGCTCTGCTCCTGCTGAATTTTAACCTAGCATTCCAGTTCACTGAGTTCATCTCAATTCTCAATCATGTCATAAATTAACTCCTGGGTGACTAAGAAAATGTTATTCAACTAACCTAAAATCTAGAAACTAAAGACGAGGCCCTGAAACCTTTTACTCAAGGATCCTTCTAAGTAAACACCAATCTCTTCACCACTTCTCTTTAGATATACCTATTCAACCAGCTGCAAAAATCACTAACCATAGTATTCATGATTCTCATTTATCCCTCCAAGTAACATTCCTATCATAAAAGACTTGCTTACCCAAGGAATTTAATACATACAACAGCCTTCCCATTATATACCCAGTAATTCTAGCGGGGGGCAGGAAAGAAAAGGAAGGACATTAGTTTGGTTCAACCTCAGTACAGCTTTTTATCCTAAATACTTTTTGAAAATTGCTCAATTTAACCAGGTGTGTTGGCATACTACTGTTATCCCAGTGGCTCAGAAGGCTGAGGCAGGAGGATTGTGAGTTCAAGGCCAGCCTCAGCAAAAGTGAGGTGCTAAGCAACTCAGTGAGACCCCATCTCTAAATAAAATACAAAAAAGGGCTGGGGATGTGATTCAGTGGTCTAGTGCCCCTGAATTTAATCCCCCCACCCCGCCTCAATTTTAGAATTTTTTTTTTTACTTGAAATCAATACTAACTTATTTGGTTTTTGTTTGTGTGTGTGTGTGTGTGTGTGTGTGTGTGTGTGTTCTGAATCCATTCATTGGCCCTCATTTGAGAGTAGGTATTTGTCTTCTTTATCCATTCTTCACTGTTTCTTAGTGTACTTACAGGGAATATTAGATCATATTCTTCCTTAGAATAAAATTCCCTGAGATTCTTTATTATTTCTCCATACGCCTTCAGACTTTCTTTTTGATGTCAACACTACCCTTTTCTGTTGAAAAGAATATTTTACTTAAGTGAGAAGATAGAGGTGAAGATAGATCTAAAATAGTTTTGCCTTTGCTGTCACTGGTAAACAACTGCCTAGGCATGTGAGTGGAAGAAATTCAGTTTTCCTCTCTTTGCCCCAACCCAACAGAGATTCCGCCCTCACGCTTACTAGCTAGGGTTGTTCCGTAGCTAAACTCTTTCACTTTGAGCTCTATTGTCCTCTTTCCATTCCTTCCCCTAGTCTCTCCTGACTCAGCATCGATAGCCTGTTAGAAATTAGTTTTGTAGAAGTTATTCCTTTCCTTTTCCATAGGAAAAGGTGGGGGAGGGATAACTATATGCATGAAAATATGAGAGAAAACACACGATGGAGTCCTGCATTTAGCTGAACTGGCAAAATCTTAGGACAGACAAAAGTCACTTTTAAAAGAGACAGAGTCTTCAAGTCCAAACATCTCTCTGGAGCCTCCAGCTTTTGATTCCATGATGATATTCATTCCCCTTCCCAACTCCAGTCATGACATCAAATGAAGCTTCTTAGGAACTGGTGGGACTGGGACAGGGTGCCACAGGGGACATACGCCCTCTTTTGATCTCTGCTTCCCTTTCTTCCCTCTGATTCCCTGTTTGTTTCCATGTTTTCTCTCAAGCCACCTCCTTTTCCACTTTGGAGAAGGAGGACGTGTTGGAGGAGCTCCTGGGGACTGTCAGAGAGATGGAACAGAGCTAAAAGGAGCAATTTGCAAATGTTCTTCATCTGTCTTTATGGTGGCAATAAAGGAGAGCTAGGACATGGCTTTCTAAGGCCACTAAAGGAAAATAAAAGTGAACAAAGAAAACCTGATCAAGCAACAGAACCAGGAAATAGAAAAACAAGACCAAACAATCAAATATAGTAAATGGACAACATAAAAAAATATCACTGGGATACAGCCAACATGTCACCAATCATAATAAATAATTAAAAGGCAGGAAATCGCAAATGTGAAGAAATCCATATATATATATATATATATATATATATATATATATATATATATATATATATATATATATATAAAAGACCCACCAAAAATAAAGTGACATGGGAGATTTAATATCAAGGGAATAAAATATATACTTGATAAATACTTATAAAAAGAAAGATATGTTAATAATAGACTGAATTCAAGTCTAAAACTATCATATGTAAAAAAATAAATATTTTACCTGGATAGAAGGCACAATACATCAAGAACACATGACAGCCACCAACTCTGTGTACAACACGTTAACTGTGAAGTAGGCCTTGGGGGAAGTTTTACAAACTCATGTGTAAAAATGAAAATGCAACTTCAGAAATTTTTCTATAAGTGAATTTAATTTGTGTTTCAGGGCCTCATGCTGCATGGTGGTAGAGATGTAATCTCATTCAGTTCAGGTAAATCTCAGTTCCGATTTTCCACATTTGGGTTATACTGCCTGAAGTTGAATTTGTGCTCCAACACAAATCAATAAATAAAATATGAACACTCTTAGAAGAATAATGGGCAAGATACACAAACAGGCAATTCATAGATGAAAACTATAAATAGTTGACAATAAAAAAAAACTTTTGGCTTCTCTAGCAATTGTGGAAAATGTAAAATAAAATAAGCATAAGATATTTGGGCATCAGATTGACAAAAAAATTATTTTAAGTATGATAATACTCACAGTTGAGACAGTGTGGAGAAATAAATACTTCCAGGCATGTTTGATGAAGTTTTGATGGTAGATGAAGTTTCATGGTTTGATGAAGTTTTCATGGCTAGATGGAAAGCAATTTGACAGTATCTGCTAAAAACTCAAATATACATACTTTAACTTAGTGATGTAGTAATTTCACCATAAAAGTGTAACCTCTAAAAACCTTCAGTCATAGAAGTCAAATTATCACTGTTTGAAAATTATCTGATCAAATTTAGAAGATCCAAAAAGCTCCATCAAAGACTGCTAGAGCTAACAAACAAATTCAGAAAAGTAAGTTACAAAAGCAACATGCAAAAATCAATAGCTTTTCTATACACCAATGATGAATCTGTTGAGAAAGAAATCAGGAAAACCATCCCATTCACAATAGCCAACAAAACAAAGCAAAACCTAGGATTAAATCTAATCAAGGAGGTGAATGACCTCTACAATTAAAACTTCAATACAATATTGAAGAAAGAAATTGAAAAAGACACAAGAAAATGGAAAGACCTCTCATGTTCATGGATAGGCAGAATTAATATTAAAATGGCCATACTACCAAAAACAATGATTCAGTGCAATCCCCATCAAAATATCAATGCCATTCTTCACAAAACTAGATAAAATAGTACCAAAATTCATTTGGAAGGATAACAGATCCAGAAAAACCAAAAACAATTCTAAGCCAAAAAAGCAATTGCTGGGGGCATCACAATATTGGACTTCAAATTATACTACAGAGTTATAGTAACGAATACTGGAAGATACTACCATAAAAGCAGACAAGTAGACCAATGGTATAGAATAGAAGACCCAGGGACCTCCACAGATCTTGACAAAGGTGCCACAAGCATACATCGAAGAAAAGACAGCCTTTTTAAACAAATGGTGCTGATAAAATTGATCGTACAGATATAGACGAATGAGATAAGATTCTTATCTCTCACCCTGCACAAAAGTGAACTCAAAATAGATCAAAGACCTATGAATTAGATCAGAAACTATGCAACTCCTAGTATAAAACATAGAGTCAATGCTCCGAAATACAGGAGTAAGGCAACAACTTTCTTAGTAAGACCTCTAAGGCTTAGATAATAATGCCAAAAGTTAATAAATGGACTGGCATCGAATTAAAAATCTTCTGCAAAGCAAAGAAACAATTAAGAATGTGAAGAGAGAACCTAAAAATGGGAGAAAATCTTCCCTAGCTACTCTTATGACAGATAAATCATATCTGGAATATATCAAAAACTAAAAAAAAAAAAAAAAGAAACCTTAACACACATGCAAAAGAAACCCAATTGACAAATGGGCAAATGAATTAAATAGACACTTTTCAAAAGAATACAAATGGCTAACAAATATATGAAAAAATGTTTAATATTTTTAGTAATTAGGAAAATGCAAATCAAAACTACATTAAGATTTTATCTTACTCCAATTAGAATGGCAGTCATCAAGAATACAAATAATAATAAATCTGGAGAAGATGTGGAGAAAAAGGAACACTTTTACACTGTTGGTGGGATTATAAATTAGTGCAACCACTATGTAAATCAGTGTGGAGTTTCCTCAAAAGACCAGGAGTGTAACCACTCTACTACCCAGCTATACCACTCTTGAGTATTTATTCTAAAGGCTTAAAGTCATCATACCATTGTGATACAGGCATACCCATGTTTATAGCAGCACAATTCATAATAGCCAAACTATGGATCCAGTGTAAGTGTCCATCAACAGATGAATGAATAAATAAAATATGCTATATGTACACAATGGAGTTTATTCAGTCATAAAGAATGAAATTATGATAGGAATAGGAAAGACAGTGGAATAAATCTGACACAACTTTCCCATGTACCTATATGAATACACCACAATGAATCTTCACATCATGTACAACCACAAGACTGGGATCCCAATTAGAATAAGAAATACTCCATGTTTGTATAAATATGTCAAAACAGACTCTACTGTCATGTATATCTAAAAGGAACAAATAAAGAAAAGAATGAAATTATGTCATGTGCAGGAAAATGGATGGCACTTGAGAACATTATGTTAAGCAAAATAGGCGAAACTCAGAGAGTCAAGGGTCATATGTTTTCTTTTATACATGGAAGCTAGAGAGGAAAAAGGAAAAGGAAATTGGCAGGGGGAGGGGAGTGGTGGTGGAATAGAGTAGAGGAAGGGGACAGGGGTGGGGGAGGAGGGGAGGGTAAGGGAAAAACTGGTGAATGATCTTGGCCAAACTATATTGTTATATTGGGTGCATATACAAAAATGTAACAGCAAATCACACCATTGTATACAACTATAATGCACCAGTAAAAAATACAGGGGAAAACTCCTTTAGTCCTAAGAACATCTCCCTCTGGAGAATAAGTGGTATTTAATAGGGAACTTTCTTTGTGCAGAGAAACTGGGCTTCCCATCAGGATTGCTGGAAGTAGAAACCATTTTATCAATATTTATTAAAAGTTCAAAAACTCCATACTTTGTAACCTGGTAAATTCCATTGTTGGTAATTTTTTTTTCTTTTTAAATTTGTTTTTATTTTTAAATTTTTACTTGCTCTAATTAGTTATACATGACAGTAGAATGCATTTTGACATATTTTATAAAATGGAGAATAACTTCCCATTCTTCTAGTTGTACATGATGTAGAATCACAATGGTCATGTACTCATATGCACATAGGGTAATAGTGTCTGACTCATTTTACCTACCTCCAAACCCCCTCTTTTTCCTTCACTCCCCTCTGCCTAACCCAAAGTACCTCTATTCTTCCCTAGCTGCTCCTTCCCTTTTTATGAATTAGAATCTGCATATCAGAGAAAACACTGGCCCTTAGTTCTCTGGGATTGCCTTATTTTACTTCACATGATATTCTCCAGTTCCACCTATTTACTAGCAAATGCCATAATTTCATTCTTCCTTAAGGCTTAGTAATATTCAATTGTGTGTGTATGTATATATATATATATATATACCACAATTTCTTTATCCATTCATCTGTTGAAGGGCATCTCAGTTTCATAATTTAGTTATTGTGATTTGAGCTGCTATAAACATTCATGTGGCAGCATCACTATAGTGTACTGACTTTAAGTACTTTGGGTATAAACCAAGGAATGGGAGCTGGGTCAAATGGTGATTCTGTTCCAAGTTTTCTGAGGAATCTCCATACTGCTTTCCACAGTAATTGCACCAATTCACAGTCCTACCACCATTGCTGGTAACTTATTATGAGGAAATAATCCTAACTATAATTGAAAAAAAAAACCAACCTTCTTGCTTAAAGATGTTCATAGCATCAATTTCTTTAATAGTTAAAAATTTGAATTTATTTAAAAGTCTAATAGAATGTTAAATTAATCATGACAAGTTGTCTCTGTGGACTATTGTGACACCACTGAAAAGAATATTTATGAAGATAATGTATTATTTAACATAGAAAGTGCTTCTGAGATTGTATTTTGCACAAGAAGCCAGGGTACAAGATTATATAGGAAGTATTGTTGCGAATGTATTGAGCAAATATTCATTGAACGCAAATATCTACCACCTGGGAAGCCGCTTTCCATGGACCGCACCAAGGCTGTCTGCCCCCATCTGCCTGCTCAGCAGGATTTCTCTGGTGGCCACTCTCTCTGGATTTGCCTACCCTGCAGGAAGCCTTCCTTTCTACTGTTTCCTGGCTTCTACTATTTCTTTGAGCATCTTCAGCTATTGTGCTTTCTCTCCTGTGTCTCACTTTGCACAGGCAGCATCCTTCCTCCTTTATTCCCCAAGGTTTCAGGAATACAAGGTGTTGTACATGCAGTCATGCAGCACTTAGGGAAATTTAGGTCAAGACTCGCTGTTGATGGACCCATAAATTATATTGGAACTGAAAAAAATCACATCACCTAGTATTTTACTGTACCTATTCTATGTTCAGAAATGTTTATATACACAAATACCTACAGTAAGTAGGTGATTGCCTACAATATTTAGTGCAGTAACATTCTGTATAGGTTCATAGCTTAGGAACAATAGACTATTCCATATGTACTGGGTGTGTAGTGGGCAACACCATGAGTGTTAAGTACTGTATGCTCTATGATGTTTGCACAGTGACAAAATCACCTAGGTGCATTTCTCAGTCTGTATTCCTGTTGTTAAACAATGCATGACTCTACTAGACTATTACTGAACACTTAGGAATGTGAGGAGTAGGGCAGGGAGTGGGTGGAGGTTTGAAAATAACTGTGAAAAAGAGGATCAAAATGTATGTACATTACTCTTGCTGACTAGTTGTTCTCTCCCTTCAGTGGGATTTTGGTGCAACTGTCAAAATGGTGATGTGTTTTTTTCCCCTCTCAGTGAAAAAAAGTTATATGCCATCGTTAAACTAAGGAAATATGGGTAGTTTGATTCACTCGTGCCCACTGTGGTTGGCAGGGCTTCCAAGGGCACTGTACTCTGGCTTGGGCCAGAAGGGTTTGGGCTCTCTGCTGTGGCCAGGTGGGCCTCCAGTCAGCCATCTTGGTAAGAGGTACCTTCTGAGACTAAAGGGGGGTCCCTGCTGAGCCCATTTCCCCAGGCAAGACAGGAAATCAAATTCTCCAGCCTTAGCCTCCTGCTGTCCCAGAACCACATTAGTCAAAATAAAACAAAATTATGTCTTCCTGCAAATGGTGCTGCCCTCATATCCATGTGGTGAAGAAAGATGAGTCGTATGACTCTGTGCCCTGGCCAGCCATGCCCACAGGCTCAAGGACAGGACAGGAAATGACCCTGAGCTGCCCACCACAGTTTGCTGCTGGTGAGGAAAGCGAACAGTGTCTTCAGGATATTTAAAGAAACAATCTTATTAAACTCCTGTTAATAAGCACAACTTCCTTATTCATCAGGATGAGGCAGTCTGGGATTAGGGGGCCTTGTCTTCAGCTTTCAGGATATAAACTATTATTATTATTGCTTTTCATCTTACCCCACAGCTGTGAAACCAGGATTAACTTTTTTATTATCACAATATTAACCTTAACAGTGATGCAAAAAGCTCATATCTGGGTGGATTTCTTTGTTTCTGGCCTTAACTCCTTGGTTTGTAAAGTTGTTGATGGCTGATTACTAAGAAAACTATAATTATATGTTTCAAACTTCCTTTCTAAATAGTTGCTTAGGTAGTTTTGAGGAAAAAAAATATTGACCTCATTTTTCTTTGTGGTAGAAAGCCAGTTTCCTTGGGTTTTAGATGATCTGTGGATTGAGTGTATCATAAATGTCATGTTTTCTAGAATGAACTTTACCCTTGCAGGTAGAGAAACCTGCAGAATGTCCTTCTTCCCAGAGAATCCCTTTTCATTCCCTGTCACACTCTGACTGCATTTCATTGTGAGTTCCTTTCTATCCCAGCAGAGTTCACCAGCAGAACTAAAGTGACCACTGTCCACTCAGGGTAGCAGTCAGACATAGTGGCCTAGAGTTCACCAGCAGAGCTAAAGTGACCACTGTCCACTCAGGGTAGCAGTCAGACATGGTGGCCCTCAGAGCAGGCCCCATGCTGTCATCTGACACAGCTCCTTATTTGGCATTTTGCATGGGGAGGAGAAGCAGAGGATGGAATAGAAATGATTGTTTTGTTGGGAAAGTCAAGATTTGAGACTCTGAGTTGTGGGATCGAGCTCTGCTTGGGAAAGAGAGCTCTGGGTTTGGAGGTAGGACCTGGCACCAGGTCAATGCCTTGCTGGATAAAGCTAATGCCATGCAACCTTATATATTGGGCAGGTAGTAAAGGCTCTGTAGTTGGCTTGAATTTTCCTTTTAGTTAAACTTGACCAAGAAATGTTCATAAGCATTCTCAGTATTTTTAAACAACAAATATCCAAATTGCAAGGGCTGGGGTTGTGACTCAGAGGTAGAGCACTCATCTAGCACGTTCGAGGCACTGGATTCCATCCTCAGCATCACTTAAAAATAAATAAATAAACAAATGTCACTTAAAAATAAATAAATAAACAAATGTCAAATAAACAAATGTGTGTATATATATATATATACAGTTTTAAATATATATATATATATATTTAAAAAAAATATCCAAGTTGTTGTTTGCCTTGGAAGGTGGAAGATAAGTAGGGCCAGGTTAATGGAGGGACTCCTTTCTTTTCTTTCTTTTCTATGCTTGGAGGCCTCAGCAGGACTTGGCTTTCTTAATGTCTTTTAGTCCAGGGTTAGTGTTTGCAAAACACATCCTAGCCCTCTGAGAGAATCTGTGGGCCACAGTGACCAGCCCCCATTTCTCTGAAAGTTGAGAGCACCCTCACTACTTTAACCAAACAATGAAATATTTAGGGACCACTTAACTTTTGTGCTAAGCAATAAGCTGGGTGCCAAAAACAATAAATCATAAAATTATAATGCCTATCATATAATAAGCATTCATACTCTAGAAAACTTATTATTATTTGCAGAGTACACAGGACGAAACTGAGACAGAATGAGTGACCTTAAACAACCTGCCCACAATCACTCAGTTGGTGGAGCAGAGATTTGACTGTAGATGCCAGGCCCCTCACGTGAGAAAGACAGTGGGAAGCCCTCTCTTGCCATTTTAGGGTTTCTTTTAAGATCATGAACCTTGAGGGTATGATGGCTTATTTATCAGATGATGGTGAGAGGGGAAATGTGGATTCATTGATTCAGTATTCTCTTTTTTTTTCATATATCTAGGTTTGGTTTTGTGACAAGATCTGTATTATTACCTGAGGCCCTTTCTCAAGGGATAGGAGGTGTTTACGTGTCACGGTTCCAAGCAGTACTCAAAATGTACTCTTATTTACTTCACTATCTGTTTGTTCATCCAAGCACAGTATATTTTATCTGAATCAGGTTCATCTGACAACTCCAGAGTGATTTTTCCACCCCTACGTGCTCCAAATCCCTTACGTTAGGAGTTTTATTTTTCTGTCACCTGTTGGTTGGCTCAGTTTTCTCAGAACTTCATTTCTCAGAGCAAGAGTGACTCACATCATGCTAAGTCAGCAGGCCACCCCAGGGACAAGGAATGTGGGCAAATCCGGATCTGTCCCTGTTGGGGAAGATGGCTCCGAGAAGAAAGGTGTCAAGACCAATGTGTTGGTGGCCAAGGTGTGAAGGTCACAGGGATCAGACAGAATGCCGTGTGAGGAGAGCTGTCCTGGAGGTGAGCTAGGCAGCACCCACTCTCTCTCACAGCTCCCTGCCCCTCTTCTCCCCTACTTACTAATGTGCAATGGGTATTCACATTTACTTACTTGTTCAATGTATTTTTGTTCCACTAGAATCCATAAAGGGTCTTGCCTCCTTTATCCACTGCTGTATATCAGGGCTGAGTACTGTGCCAGGCCCTGGGGAAGTACTCAATAAGAATTAATTGAATAAATTAATGAATGGAAACTGTTTATTCCTGTGAAGAACCAGGGATTATGTCCCACAAGACGTGTCCTGCATACTGTAGGGTGGATGGAAATGATCAGGAGGGGAGAGAGAATCAATAAGGAACTTATAGGCAGCTTCTGACTTCTGTGCAAAAAAAAAAAAAATGTGTATTCTCTAGACAGATACTTTTCCAATAAGATACTAAAAGGAAATAAAGGCAAAGACTGATAATTTGACTACACTGAGAGGAAAAACCTTAGTATGTTACATGGTGCCACAAATTTAAAGGACAAAACAAAATAATTAAAATATGTATAAGAGGCAAATGATTTGTGTCATATATGTATAAAATGATTCTCACATGTTAGTAAGTGAAAGAGAAAGGAATTATTAAGAGAACTCGGTGGGAGAGGTAACATCAATGTTCACTGAGAATGAATTTTAAAAGCTCCACTGATCATCAGGGAACTGCAGATTCAAGCAAGAAGATGGTATTTTCATCCTTGGGTTATAAAAATATTAAAAGATGGATAGTGTCCAGCATTGCTGAGGACCTGAGAAAACGGATATGATCATGAAGTGTAAATTGGTGCAACCATTTTGGAGGGTGCTATAGTTTGAATCTTAAGTGTCCCTCAAACGCCCATGTTGGGTTATTGGAACCTTTAAGAAGTATGTAGTGGGTGGTCTTCCGACCTTTAGGAGAATGCCCTTGAAGGAGACAGTGGGAGCCTGTCCCCTCTTATTCCTATGTTTTCTGCTTCTGGCCAAGAGATGAGCAACTCTGCCCCACTACACTCTCGCTGCCATGATGTGCTGCCTCACCACAGGCCCAAAGCAATGGGACTAATCAACCATAGAGTGAAACCTCTGAAACCATCAATCTTTCCTCTTTACAGGTTGTTATTTCAGGCATTTTGTTATATTAATGGAAAGTTGACTAATACAGAGGAAAATTTGGCAGTGCCTGTAAAAAAGTTAAAATTCCACCTGATAATTCCACTTCTCAAAACCTAAGGATATAACTAAAAATGAAGAAATTTAAAAAAAATTTTAAAAACCTAATGGTAGAGAAATGCTTGCTTGTGGGCCAAAAAAGCATATATGAGGATTGCCATTAAAAATGTTGGTATTTTAACTAGTATTCTAACTAGTATTAATCAATGGGGGAATAAAGTGGAATGAAGTGGATTTATAGGTATGGACATGGCTAGAAATCCAGAATACACTGTTGAGTGGAGGAAAAAGCAAATAGAAATGCTGTGTTTTTTTATGTAGAATATTTGTACAAAAACCATTATACACACTACATACTTTGCATATATACCTACATGCAAATGCAAGAAATAATGAACTAGTACACCCACTAAATTGCCAACTGCAATTATGACTGGAAATAAGACAGGGATTGAGGGTAATGGTTGTCAAAGAGAACTTTTGATTTCTCTGTAATGTTTCATCTTTTTTTCAAGAAAACTTTCATGCATTATTTATAGCATTAAATGATTTAAAAAATACATAGCTCTCTGCCACAAGCATTGTATTGGCCCGGGTCCATGTGGAGGCAGGATATCCACATCTGGAAGTGTGGGTTTTGACCAGAGTCCTGAACTTTTTAAGAGGATGGTAACTTTAGCTCCTTTGTTTGGTTGAATATCCAAATGTATTACAAATTTATGATAAAATAGAACCATGAGTTCTCCATGAATCATGATTGAAAGTTTGATTTTGAGAGATTAATGTTCTCAGAACACTGCACAGAAGACATGCAAACTATTCTCCAGATAGTATCTTATCCTTGGTTCTAGTTTGACCACCAGAGCCCTTAATTTCTGGATCACATTATTCATCTATATAAAATTGCTTCAGTTTGTGTCATTGTTTTCTATTGAAGCCATAAAATTCATGATTGTATTTACTACTGAGATATTGTTGATGACACTATCTGATAATACCTCATGATATTTTCTTTTCAAAATCTTAGGAAACTTTTTTTTTGTGTGTGTGTATCATGGTTTATAGACACAGACAATCCTTTACCTGGTCATGTTTTTTACTTCTCGTTACCAGCTTTGAAACTCAGGTTCAAATTGCAGCCTTCCTCTAGCACCTATTTTTTTTTTCATTTGCATGAACATTGTGGATTTTTATTTTGATTCCATTTTATTTTGCCTGCTTAAATTTTCCTTTTATTTCTTTACCTATACTAAAAGATTTTGTACAATATTTCAAGACATTTTTATAAGCCACCAAATATTTTTGTAATTTAAAAAATAAGTTAAAACATAAAAATGAATAAAATAAAATCTATCTCTTCTATTGGAACCACAAAGAATGGTTCTTTTTACACAAAGAATCATGTAAAAATTGCCATGCAGCCATTAGATAAATGAACAATGTGAATAGAAACCAATATGACAAAATTATTTCACAGATCTCACCATTTCATTTTCATCTGCAAATAGTGGGTATGAGTTTTGGTGTCTACTGGAAATAACCTAAATTCAGTAAGTGATGTCCTTCCTCAGAAACAGCTTCAAGGAAAAAAGGGGTTCAATCCCTGGAGAAGTAAGATAGTAAGTGCAGTGAGTTAAATGGTGGCCCCCAAAAACATATGGGCAAGTCCTAACCCCAAGAACATGTGAATGTAATAGTTGGAAAAGAGCTTTTGCAAAGTACAATGAAGAGATTAAATCTTTAGGAGGTGGGATCATTTTGGATTTTCTGCGGTGAGCCTTAATTCTCATGGCCAATGTCCTGACAAGTGATAGGGGGAAGATAGCCACAGAGGAGAAGGCCATGTGAAGATGGAGGGGGAAATTGGATCAACACAGCCATAGGCAAAGGAATATCTGGGTCCACCAAGATCTAGGTGAGACGAGGAAGGACTGTCCTCCAGAACCCTAGGGGAAGTGTAGCCCTGCTGACTCAGACTTACAGCCTTCAGAACCGAGAGAGTAGTTTTCCATGTACTAAGCTACCACTTCTGTGGAAATTAATACAGTAAGTGACATAGAAATGTGGCATTTCTACATATTCTAAAGGGTTAAACTAACTTTTTAGATTTAAATAATATGGGCTTTTTGTCTTTTAATACTTTAATATGGGCTAATTTGTCTTTTTACTCAGGAGTCCTGAAGATTTTTCCTTGCATATATAAAGAAATAAACTGAGTCTTTTAGGAAGTTTCTCGGCAAGCTAAAGATAATTTGGGGTTTTATGAACTCAGATGTTGTGTTTCCTACAAAAATTGTCACAGAAATCTTGCTTTTTGAGAAATACACACACTGACAGATAAGAATATATGGCTTATTCATATTAGTGAAATCATAACAGACATAAATAGAAGGTAAAAAAACATTAACATAATCAAAGTATGTACTTGAAGATTTTGCCTTCGGGAAAAAGAGGACCAGAAATGATCTATCTCAAGTGAATTTTCAGCTTGAGTTCATGTCCCTTGGATCACCTGGCCATGAACTTGAATAAAGTTTTTTTCAATAAAAAAAATCCTTTATAGAGAAAGACATTTTCATTTTAGGTCATAAGTAGTTCTACAAATTCAAGAACAATGATCATTACAAAGTCAAAGAAAACCATGTCCCAAAACAAACAAGGCATATAGAAACCAATGCACAGAGATTTGGGATATTGACATTATCTTTCCTGGTGATAAAATAGTTATGTTTGAAAACATCTTGCTACAGACGGAATGCTTTCTCTCCACTCCCAAGTTCATGTGATCACATTTTGTGGGGGTCTTTAGGAGATGATTAGTCCTGAGGGAAGCAGACGCATGAACGGGATTGGGGCTCATCAATAGATGAACGTGGTATATACACAGAATGGAGTTTGACCCAGCCGTAAAGTTCTGCTGTCATGTATAACTGATTAGAACAAATTAAAGAAAAAAGAGTGAAATTATGTCTTACTGGTTTATGAATGGAACTGGACAACATCATGCTAAGCAAAATAAGCCAGACTCAGCCCAGAGTCAAATGTTTTCTCTCTCATGTGGAAGCTAGAATGAAAAAAGGAATAAAAAAAAGGGGGTCTCACAAAAATAGAAGGGAGAGCAGTAGAGCAGAAACAGGGGACCCCAGGAGAGGGAAGAGGGGAGGCAAAGGGGAAGACCTGGGGAATGAAGTTGATCAGAGATGTAAAGTGCATGTAGGACTATATCACAATTCATTTCAATTTTATATGAGGCTGGAATATGCCAATTAAACTAACTAACCAACTAAATGGAAGTTCAATAGAGAAGAGGAAGGGGGATGGGGGAGGGAGGGGTAGAAGGAAGGGGACAGTACTGGGCACTGAAATGGAGAAAACTATGTTATATGCATTTATGAATGTGTCAAAATAAACTAAAAAGGGGGGCTATCCGAGAATCCCTTTGTCCCTTGCACCACGTGAGGACATATTGAAAAGATGACCACCTGTGAGCGAGGAAGCAGGTCCTTTTCATATATTGAATCTGTTAGCACCTCAATCTTGGATTTCCCAGCTTCCAGAACTGTGAGAATTTTTTGTTGTTGTTGTTTAAAAATCACTTAGTTTATGGTATTTTGTTATAGTAGATTAAATAGACTTAAGAAATATCTACAGAAAACTAAAAATATTTGAAAAGAACCAATGAAAAACTAATGATTAAAATAGAAACCTCAGTGGAAATGTTTAATAGAAAATTAGATGTAGACAAATATAATGAATTAAAAGATGGGACAGAAAAAAGTTGAAAGAAAAATTCTGGGGAGTATAGATAAGGAATTAAGAGAAAAGGAGGATAGCATTTGGAAGTTCTAAATAATTTAACAGTGTTGTGCAGGAAAGAGAAATAATATAGAAAGAGATGTTAGCTGGTTGTTCACTGGAAAGAGAAAAAGACACCCAAACACTGACTCAAGAGTCTTAATGAAATAGAGTAATGGATATAAAAACAAATCCATACCTAGACACATCATAATGAAACTTCAGAACTCTAAGGACAAAGAAAGGATTTTCAAAGTCAGAGATAAAAAAAGACAAGTTTGCTTTCAAAGAAGTAACATCTTGTCAGTTGACTTCTAAACATAACACAGAATGCTAAAAGGAGATAGAATAATCTTTAATACACTGAGAAAATAGTTGCCAACATGAAATTTTATATTGATGAAGAACATGGATAAACAAACAAAGATAGAGAGAGGTTTTCCAATAGCAGACCTTCGCCAAAAGAAATTCGAATGAGTGTGTTTCAGATATAAATGATCCCAGAGGTAAAGACTGCATTGTGAAAAGAAAAAAATAGTCAAAGTTTTAAGTATGTGTGTAAATCTAAAGGAAATTTGACTATATAAAACAATAGCAATGTGTCATGGTGACACACACACAAAAAAAGTGAATTGTTAGAGGTTTAAATGGTATTGAAATGTTCTGTGGGTCTTGTATTACCCAAGAAATGACATGAAATAAATCTCAAAATATCACATCAGGTGCCAAGAACTAAATCTATCAGCAGAGAAACATGATCACCACAGTGAAAATTTTAGCACTTTATTGAAAGACATTAAAGAAGACTTACCTGATTGGAGAGTTCTACCACACTCATAGGATGGAAGACATGACAGTGTAAAAAGATGCCAATTCAGAAAAATCGATTGATAGATGTAACACAACAGCAGCCAAATTTCAAAAAGATCTATTTTTGGAATTTGTTATGCTGATTATAAATATACATGAAACTATTGATGGCTGAGGTACAAAGTGAGAAGAGTTGCTCAACTAGAATTTAAGACGTTTTAGTAAGTCCTAGATGGTGTAGTTTGGGCATAAGAATAGAAAGTAGGGGCTGGGGTTGAGACTCAGTGGTAGAGCGCTCGCCTAGCACATTTGAGGCCCTGGGTTCGATCCTCAGCATCACATAAAAATAAATAAAAAATAAAGGTATTATGTCCAATTACTACTAAAAAAATATTTTAAAAAAAAGAATAGAAAGTAGATAAAATGGACAAAATGGGCAGCCCCCGAATAACTCTCTGCATGCTATGGTCTGAATTGTAAATGTCTACAAAGGTTCATTTGCTGAAGGCTTGGTCCCCAGCTGTGTTGCTATTGGGAGGATGTAGAACCTTTAAGAAGTGGGACCTAGTGGAAGCAAGTTAAGGTCATTGGGGGTGTGCCCTTGAAGGAGGTATTGGGACCCCCATCCCACCTCTTCCTTTCTTGCTTCCCTGCTATAAGAGGTGAGCATTTTCCTCCACCACGCACTCACTGCCATAATATACTGCTTTGTCATGGGCAAAGGCGACATGACCAAGGGACCATGAACTGACATTGTAAGTGAAAATAAATCTCTTCTCCTTTAAGTTGATTTTCTCAGGTTTTTTTTTGTCACAGTAACGGAAATCTGACTAACATGATGTATATATGCAATGTGACGTAAGATAGAAAAAGCATGTTGGAGCAGTATAGGAAAGGTGATAGGAGTTTATAAACAGTGCTTGGGAAATTGGGTATATGTATTGAAAAATAAAACTCCTTGGGACATTTACTTCATACCTACACAATAGGTGACAGTTAAATATGAAAGGAAAAAACAAAAATATTTTAGAGGATAATATAAGAGATTATCTTTGTAGTTTCGGGTGTAGCAACTGGTTTCTTCAGCAAGACATTAGAAGCACTGATTATCAATGAAAAGATTGATACTTTTGAATAAAAAGAAGAATTTCTGTTAACCTGATGACACAAGGAATAAAAAATATAAGAAGACAAGCTATAGAGTGGGAGAGGATATATGAAACATACAATTGACAAAGCACTTAGTAATCAGAATGTATAAACACCTATGAACCTAAAAACAAACAAACAAACAAAAACCCCCAAAAACCCAAACCAAACTAAAAAACAAAGCAAAAACAAAAAACGGAGCAAAGACTTAACAGGTGTTTTATAATTGAGAAAATTTATTCAGCAAATTGGCCTATGAAAGGGTGGAATTAGGGAAATTAAAATTAAAACTACAAATGAAATACTATCATGCAACCATTAGCTTGGAAAAAATTACTCTGACAATGCCCAGAGTTCATTATGGATACGGAGCAGTGGTAGTTGTCATACGTCGTGGTGGAAATTTAAATTGTCATCACTTTGGAAAATACTTTGGCTTTATCTAATAGGACGAAAATTAAGTATATCCTGTGATCCAGCAATTTTAGGCACATTTGTGTACATGTCCACCAGGGCTTGTGTGTAAGACTGGAGAAAAATTCAATTATCCATCCAGAATGAGTGAATTTTCAATCACATTGAGTGAAAGAGGCTAGTCACAAAAGATCACAAACTACAGTTTCTTTTTTTTAAGTTAAATTATTTATTTTTTTCTAATTTGTTATACATGATGGCAGAGTGCAATTCATTTCATATTACACATATAGAGCAAAATTTTGAGTAAGAGTCTTGCCCCCCACCCAATGTCACCTCTGAATGCACCATGGTACTGCCAGTCTGGAGAAGGGATTTCTCCCCTCCCGAGATAATGCAGCTCACCATCCTGTCCCTTTCTAAACCTTCACCCAGAATGGTGGATGGTGGCAGCAGTTTCTGGGAGGGGCATAGAGAAGGAGGCCCTGGATGACAGGACCAATCCCAGGAGGTGGGATTCTAGAGACTCCAAGCCCCCAGCATATATTGCATTGTTCCAGCAGACTTCCTTTATAAAACACAAAGTCAAAGATAAAATTATGAAACCAAGAACAGGCCCTTCTGAGTGTGCAGCCCTATGTGACTGTCCTGATGGAATGCCCCATGAAGCTGGCTTCCTATAGGATATTCGTAGAATGGAAATGACATGGAGTAGTGAAAAAGGAAGATCCTATAGGCACATACAACAGTCTTGTGAATCTCACAAACAGATCTTGAGTGAAGAAAAATAGTTACAGAAGAAAACATAGTACGCTTTCATTTATATAAAATTTAGAAACTGGGACAAATTATATTGTTCAGGGTGCACACATAGGCTGTTAAACAAATCAAACAAGAAAAGAATTATCACAAAGGCAGGGTTAAGGTTACCTCTCAGGGGAATGATGGATTTGTTACCTTTCTTTTCCAATCTTGATCCTTTTTGATTATATATATTAAATAGGGCTCTGATGGCTATCCATGTTGCCCCTAGAAATACCATATTCTACAAGACTTCTCTATGCATTTCTGCAGGTTGGGGCTCCTGGCTGCTGTTCCAACTTGCTGCCCATCACACTAATTATAAGCAACATCTTTGATGCTTAGGTGCTTCCCCTGGCCCCTGATGTTCCAGGATTTTGCCATCCCTATTAATCCGTAACAGCACCTTTCACTCTCATTCTGCTTAGAGAGAGCACATATTTACTAGACTTCCAGAAATGCTTGTTTTCCTCTCACCAGCACATTTCTTTCTTCTTTTTTTCTTTTTTTTTTTTAGGGGGAGGGATGTGTACCAGGGATTGAACTCAGGGACACTCAACCACTGAGCCACATTCCCAGCCACTTTATGTTTTATGATTTGCTTAGTGCCTCGAAAAGTTGCTGAGGCTGGCTTTGAACTCATGATCCTCCTGCCTCAGGCTGCTGAGCTGCTAGGATTATAGGCATTTGCCACTGCTCTGGCTCACCAGCACATTTCTTACCACTGTTACAGAGTGATCAAGAATTACAGACCACCACACACATTGAGCCAAATTGAAAGGGGAAAAAGTCCTTTAAAGAGCATGCCAGGCGAGTAGGTGGGAGCAGGCAAGTGCCTCAAAGAACTCTCAGCACTTGAATTTTGGGAGTGTAATGTTTATGCAATTGTTTATGTAATGGTTAATTTGAATTGTCAACTTGATTGAATTAAGAGATGCCAATGGTTAAGAGGCTTCTGGGTATGTTGATGAGGGTATGTTTAGGAATTGGCAAGTGAGATAGCCAACTGAAATAGAGACCCTCCCTAAGCATGGGCAGCACCATCCAATAGGATGCTGACTCGGATGGAATAAAAGTTGAAAGAACAGGGAAGCAGCAGCAGATGCAAGCCAGATTCTTATTGAATGTTTCTTGATTGCTGCTGCGATTGTCTGAGGATATCAGACTCTCACTTCTTCACTCTTCCAAAGTGGACTCTGCCAATGATTCTCCTGTGAGTTTCCAGAAGCCTTTGGTCTCAGACTAGGGTAACACCATTGATCCCTCTTGTTCTGAGGCTTCAGCCTCTTGGACTGTGCGGCTACTGTTTCTTCCTGTTCTCCAGCTTGCAGACGACCATTGTGGACTATCCAGCTTCTGGTCTCATAAGCCAACCTAATAAATCCCCTTTTTATAATTATACTTCCTGTTGATTCTGTTCCTCTAGAGAACCCTGACTAATACAGTTTGTAAAGGTAAAAACCACAAAGACCACAAGGACAATTGAGTCAGATGTAGGTCAGAAAAGACCTTGTTGAGACATACAGTTTGATTACATGAGAGAATTGTTTTGATGATACATTTCAGAGTCATTTTTCCTACACATCAGGGCCATAGTCAGGGACATGGGAAGGTCCTACTGTACTGTCGACATAGATACAGCTGTCAGCGGGCTGAAAAGAAAACATTTTAAGCAAGCATAAAATAAAGTCAGGTCAGAACAAAATGGTGTTCCTTTGGTTCTTTTCCATTTCACCGCCTTGGTTAATGGAGGATCTTTCAGGTCAGGTCCTCCTGAAACACATAGTGATGGGTTTTCCATTTCATATAGTAGGCTTCTTCTCACTTTCCAATTTCTGGAAACCTTCCCAACCTTACCTCCAGTTGCCATAGCAGTTCTGGCATCTCTATTTCATTTACCACGGGCCATGATGTTTTCTGTCTTCCAGGAGCCACCTCAGCAGTGTATCTGAATATGACCTAGGATGCTTGCCAAGTGTTATTCATATTTTTATTGTTCGTCTCTTGGTCCAGCATCCCCAGGATTCAATCCCAGCCATGTTTCCTCAGTTCTTGCCACTGTGTGTGAGCCAGCCTACAGCTTCTTTGGCATTGTCTCCCTCTCTCTCTCTAGCAAGCTTCATACTTCCCCAATCAGATTTCACTGCCACTTGATCTTTACAAAGCTTTGGTGGCCAGATGGGAGGTGGGGGAAGATGATGAAGAGGGTAAGCATTGTCTTATCTATAAAGTCACCAGACTTAGCAAATAAAAATACAGGAGACTAAGGTGCTAAAAAAATGACTCATTGTTTATCTAAAATCGGAATTTAACTTGGCATTCTGCATGCTATCTGTAACATATTTGCAGGGCACTGCCTCACTGGACACCCCTCTCTAGTCCTCAGGCAATGGAAGGGCCCCATCCTATATTAAGAAAGAGTCAGTCACTTCTGCAGATCTAGAGGTTCAGGCCACTGAAAATCCTCAATAAATCTTTGGCCCAATCTTCAGCCATAACTTCTCTCCGGCTGTAGGAAATGAGTCTTTAAATGCTGTTAAGGAGATTCTCACACGTTGCTTCAAGTTGTTGATTCATCTGAATCTGTGATTTTTCTCTCTATGAAGACTAAGTACGATTACCAAAAGCTCTCCAATTCCATAGCCTTCTTTGTAACCTCTTTCCTCCACACTCAATTGCCAGAGCCAGTAGTTTCTAAACTTGTCATCACATAGGTGTTACCTAAGAACACCTAAACATACTGTGCCTGTGTCCTACCCCCAGAGATCATCAAGTAATTAGTCTTAGATGTGACTGGACACAGGTGCTTTAAGAGAGTCCCAGGCAACTTTAATATGCAGGACCCTGGAACTACTGGCTTAGGATATTGTATCCGTTAGTCCATTCTCTTATACCTGTGTCTCCTTATAGCTCACTAAATGTTTTAGTAATCATGATGTCTTAGTCTGCTCTTGCTGCTACAACAAAACATCTTAGGCTGGGTAATTCATAAACAACAGATTTTTTTTTTTTTGCTAGCAGTTCTGAAAGCTAGGAAGTCCAAGATAAAGCCACCATCAG
This sequence comes from Callospermophilus lateralis, assembly GCF_048772815.1. Classification (NCBI taxonomy): domain Eukaryota; kingdom Metazoa; phylum Chordata; class Mammalia; order Rodentia; family Sciuridae; genus Callospermophilus; species Callospermophilus lateralis. The sequence goes on from NC_135314.1 coordinate 56,761,734, forward strand.
ATTCAATGTCTGATAAAAGGCCGTGTTGCTGTCCTTATATGGCAGAAGAGCAAAGGGGACTAGAGCACTCCCTTCTATCTATTTTAAAAGAACACTAATCCCGCTCATGAGAGCAGAACATTCTTGATTGGATCACTTTCTAAAAGACTCCATCTCCAATGCTATCTCATTGGGTATTAGGTTTTCAGCATATGAATCATGGAGGGACACATACATTCCAACCACAGCACACAGCATCCAGTATCAACAGCTGGTCTTATTGTCATCCAGCTGGTCATCCAACTACAAAATCCCACTCTCAGTATCTTTTTGTAGGACACTGCCTGGTATTAAGGCTCAGGGAGGTGCCCTTAGAAGCAGAGCTTGAGGCAGGGAATCTTATGCAAGTTATTATGCAGAATTTTCTCAGGAAAAGAGAATAAGGAAGGCAGGCAGTCATCTGGCATGGATAAAACCAGCAAGAATGTGTTCCTATCTGGAGACTAACTTGAAGCCTGATCCCGCAGGGAGCTCTTGAACACTAATTTGGCTACAGAGTTAGCTTTACCTTGAGGCAAGGATGGTGACCTTTTGAACCCCTAGTTAATCATTGGCTGTCCCCAGAGATGTGATGAAGGACTGGAGTATAGCTTTTTAGCCAGAGCTAGGACCAGGATGAGGTGAGAAGGGTAAAGTTTTAAGGGGGTGCCCCCAAAAACTCAGTTATGAATAATCATAATCCAAAATCCAAAAATTATGATGAACAAAATCAGATTTTAAATAAAGATAGAATTAAGAGAGGAGGTTGCTGTTTGACCAAAACCAAGTCCCAAAGAGAAGACAGCTTTGGGTTACCAGTCATTCAAACATCTGGGGATGGTGTATTGGCCAGGTAAACGGCACCTGGGATGGGGGAGACTAACAATATTCATTAGAGCATCTTTCCCCCATTCCATGTATTTAAGGTTGACTCTATTTCCCTAGGATTTTTTGCCAGATCATGGGAGAGCAATGCGTGGGTCTATTTAATAAGGTAAAAAATCTCTGGCCAGGATGCTTGCTTCCAGGATGAACTTGTGATTCAAGCCAAGCCCAACCAGCATCCTCTCAAGGATGCTTCGGTTGGAGCTAACAGAGAGGAGGCTCTGGACAGCATCAGCTGGAGCTATCTGTGGCCATCTTTCCCAGCTGCATGGAGGAATCTGCCAGTAATGGGAGAGAAGGAGGACAACATGAAAAGAAAACCTGAGCCAAGAACGAAATTGTAGAGAGCAAAAGAGAGTGGCCTGAAAGTATTCACTATGCCTTCAGAAATAGGCAGGCCAAGACTTGTACATCACTCCGGACATTTTTTGTTGTGTGGAATGCAGTGCCCGACTTGAGGAATACAACTAACTTATGGAGTGAAAACAGGGTGGGAGGAGAGAAGAGGGACAGTAAGTGAAAAACAAGGTATTGGCTCACATACTAAAAAGTCCAGCAACAGGGTTTCAGGTGCAGCTGGAAACAGGCTCTTCACAACCCCACTGTGATCCCTGTCACGGATCTCCTCTCTTAGGACTGGCGCCTTGTTCAGGTGACACAAGACACAGACACTGAACTGATATTCTGGTTTCCTCAAAATCTGCTTACCCACCCTGGACATCAGTTCTGTGATCCCTCTATCCAACATGCCTGGATTCTCTCATTCTTTAGGGTTAATGATTCCTACTATCCCCTGCTTCTGGACCCTGTTTCTCTCCACATGATGGCTTATCTGAGCTGTGTTATCAGGCCTTTGTCATGAATTGTACTTCCTCATCCTGCCCTAAGATGACGAAACAGAGGTTCACTGTTCTGCTGCTCTCATAATGTTTCTTCTTCTGTAAGATTAAACAAACAAACAAACAAACAAGACTTTTTCTTGCAGTTCTGGGGATCAAACCTTCGGCCTAAGCAGGCCAGGTGAACACTCTACCACTGAGTCACACTCTAGCTTTTCCCTAAATTCTTACAATATTTGACTTAGCCTACTTTCTTTTGGTTCCCTCTTCTCAAAACGATTTCTTAGATTTGCAAGATGATACATCTCTTCTTTTATCTTCCCAAGATAATGTATTTAACCTGTTTATTGAGCACACAGTGCTTGGAGACACACTGTGCTCAGTAAATGTGAATGATGACAAGAGTGGACAATGATGCAAGGCCACTCTCTTATGCAGGTTTGGGAAGAGTTATTGATTGTTTCCAGCACTTAATACCAAAAAAAAAAAAAAAAAAAATCAATATTTTCCTGATATCTTACTTATATTTCTTGTTGAAAACAAACCATTTCTAGTAATTTTTGTAAATCAGCAATTCCTCAGAGAGAACAAAAATTCTTAAAATTCTTATTGATCTGCTTCTTTAACTCTTGCTCCAATACTTTTTTCTCTAGTCAAGATTCTTTAAACCGTAAGGACATTTGCACATGTTAATATGCATGGCTGGTTTGGACACAGGAACAGAATTTATTTTTTGACATTAAAGGAAGCCTTCCTTCTTTTCTTTCTTTGTGATTTGATAATAAGAGACTCAAATATCACTCTAGGACTGTAAGTCTGAGAGTTCAACAAATGCATAAAAAATTGGAGGAGAAAACAGTAAACCGGTAAAAATAGAAAATGTGAAAGAACGGATTTGCTTGGCTTTTTATTTTTATTTTTTTCAAATGAAATGGACTCAATGTTCTGCCACTGAGTGGACATAGCTCAAATGTTCTTAAGTGGCCCGAAGCCTGAGGGCAAATACTTGATGTGTGCAGTTAAAAAGTGGAAGGTGGACTGGTAGAAACAGCATGTAACTAGTTTGTGTTACCACCCGGCATAGTCACTATACTCTGGCATGTTTTAATGATAAGCTCCAGGCCTATGTTATGGCCCACAAAATACAAATTTAAGAAAGAGTTTTAATTATTTGGCAGCCTGTAATATGAAGCTACTAGCCTCTGTTTCCTGGTCTGTATCTATGCCTCTGGTCACTCATGCCTGAAGTTAATCTCTCCCCTAACCTTGTGTTGAGTCTATGACAGAGAAAAGGATCTTTTTACTCTACAATGGAAGTCTGTGATTTATAATACTATTTCCATTTTGCCAACTGTGCCCCAATTATCCAGCCTTCCCAACATCATGTTTTAAGATTTCTTCCCTCTCATTCAGATCAAGTACAGAAAGTTCCTATGGTCCCTCTCTCCAAAAGCATCTCCCGTAAATTTTCATTCCTCTCTGATGTTTTTCCTTTTCTATTCTGGATTAACTTTGCCAAACTCCACACACCGTTGTGCATGCCAATCTCTGAGTGAGCCTGTCTTCCACTCCCCATCTCTCTAGACCTTGCTTCCCAATCCCTGTGGTACCCCATCCTCAGCTCTTGGGAGGGTCAAGGACTGTTTGACTCCTTTTAAGTTCTAAAGTATATGATGTCATAAAATGAGAGGTTTTGCTTTAGTTAATAAAGATGTCTACTAAAATGGAGGGGTCGATGCATGGCACACCTTTGGCTTCTATGTAGACAGCCACACCTGCTCTACCATCCCGCCTCTTGGTCGATGTGAATGCTCTGAAATAATGGGTCCTGGAGGATGAGATAGGTCCTATAGGAGAATCATCCTAGATGGCCAAATGCAGTATTTTTGTTTGATTGTTGTTTCTAAATCCAAGTCATACTTAGAGTGGGAAGCCAAGGTTGTAACTTGGGAGGAAGAGCTGGTTATCAGGTCTAAGTGTTGGGGTTACCATAGGCAACAAGGACAGGCAGCAACTGGTGGTCAGATACCAGGATACTTGGAAAAAATTTGGAACATATAACATGAAACTACCCAGACCAAGAGATTTAGGATTAATTCTGTGTACAACACAAAAATACTTGCTTCTGGGAAACCTGAAACTTTTCTGTATGGCTTTAAGTGGGATAGAGGAGTATTGGGACAGACACTAATTACTGTTAGAAGATGTATTGTGACCCAAGGATATGGTGTCAACTGTATGCAGACATGGTAGTAGTGAGGTATATGCCCTGATAGAGGTGGATGTGCTTAAGCTGTGCTTAAAAATGAGCAAGAATGTAATTAATTGAGAGTGAGGGATTCTGGAGATACAGAAGATCATCAGTGAAGATAATACAAGCTATATTTGGAGAATGATTATTAATTAAATCTGTCAGGTTCATGGTTTCCCAATAGAAACAGAAGGTAAAATAAGATTGGTAAGGAGCTGACTAAAGTTGAAGTTGATGATTTTGAGTTTTAGGTTGAAGGTAGCTCATGGTAGAGTTCTAAAATTAATTCAGATAAGATGGAAGATTAAATACACACATCCAATTTCATTATCCTCTAAAATTCTGCTAAAACTAAGGAAAAATTATTTTTTAATTTAAATGGCAAAAATTAGCAAGTTCAAGAATAGGAAAAGCAATGGTAGTGACAAGTGTTTGAAATCCTAAGTGGGAATTCCTAGAAAACAACCCAGTTGACAGCCCAGGATGCCTAGAAGACTCAGGAATGGCAGAACTGGAGACAATTTAGAGTTAAGGTTGGGAGAAGAATAAGGGCTAAAATAAGGAGAATAGGTGACAGTTGTTTGAATGGCAATTAGAGCCAAAGCTCCTATTTCATACTACCACTGGGCAATTTCCTTCTCTAACCCCAGCAGAAATATGGAATATTGTTTTCTGGAGCAGATAAAGCAGAGAGCTTGAATTGGGCAACATCTCACACATTTGAGGATGGGATTGCCATGCTGAAGACACATGGATTACATACACTAATGCACAAAGATGGCAGGCGCCCCACCCCCACCTAACTCCTGCACCCCTCTTTCCTCACTTGGCACCCAAATTCTGGAAGCCAGACTTCTACCTTCCAAACAAGAGTGAAAAAACACCAGCCCAATGGAAAAGATGACGAGATGGTTTCCCAACAAAGGACCACCCCAGATCCCCTTACAGTGAAGCTGAAGTTGATAAGTTCATCCATCCATTCAGATCCTCCAAACAAAATTTTAATTCCTGCATGACCAATGAAACTCCATACCATGTACATCTGCAAGAATGGGATCCTAACTAAAACAAGTTATACTCCATGTACGTACAATATATCAAAATACACTTTACTGTCATGTACATCTAAAAAGAACAAATAAAAAAAATTTAATTCCCCCACTTTTAAGCATGAACAGTCAATCAAGGATCATCAAATATCTGAGGAATCTTTTAATATGAATGATATAGATCACAAGAAGGAACAACTTGGAAAATAAAACTTTAAAACAAATGCCCTATATTGATATCCTTAGAGAGTTACGGGATGATATTGCAGTCATTAAAAACAGCCTCCTTGTAAAAAGAAATATTCATAGAACAACAACATGGTAGCAGAAATAAAACATGGTAGCAGAAATTAAAAATTCAAAAGAAAGTTTGAAAGACAAAGTCGAGGAAATCTTTACGAAACAGAACAAAAGACAAAAAGACAAACAACAGGCAAGAAAGATAAGAAAACAGGAGACTCAAGTGAAGAGACTTAACATCCAGGAATCCAACATTCTAATGTGAGAGATTAGAGAAACAGAGAGGAGAAAATGATCAAGGAAGTAATTCAGGAAAATTCCACAGAGGAAAGGACCCGAGTTTCCAGGTAGAAAAGGTCACCTAAGTGTTAATCACAATTGATGAGAAGACATTTTATGACAAAATTTCAAAAACACCGGAGAGAAGTTCCTAAAATCAAACACATAAAAAGGAGTCAGAATATTTGAAGATTGCTCCATAGCAACACTGGAAGATATAGATATTGAAAATTATTCCCAACCCCAAATTCTATAGCAAGCCGAATTATTAATAAAGTGGGAAAGTAGGATAAAGACATGCTCAGGTTCCCCAAATCTCATTAAATTTACTTCTCCTCTATTCTTTCTAAGAAGACTTCTAGAGGATATGTTCCCTCAAGGCAGGGAGTAAATTAAGAAAGACCATTAAATGGAGCATAGGAGATAGAAGATCCAGTTCAGAATGGCAGCTGTTCACCAGACTGAGGGTGTTATTTGTTCAGATTGGAGCAGGCTTGGAAATTTGTGTCTAAGGATGGTGCAGGACTCCATGTCTGTCTGTATCTCTTCCTGGAGTGAACAGATGGACAATGGGACCTCACTTTTAACAAGAAAGATTTTATTTGTTCTTTGTAGTTACATATGACAGTAGAATATATTTTGACATATTATACATACATGGAGTACAATTTCCCATTTGGGGGTGGTCGTACCTGATGTGGAGTTTTACTTGTCGTGTATTCATATATGAGCATGGGAAAATTATGTCCAATTCATTCTACTGTCTTTCCTATTCCCATTCCCTCTCCCTTCCCTTCATTCCCCTTTGTCATATCCAATACACTTCATTGGATATTCTTCCCTTCCCACTGCTTAATGTGAGTTAGCATCTGCATATCAGAGAGAACATTTGGCTTTTGGTTTTTAGGGATTGGCTTATTTCATTTATCATGATAGTCTCCAGTTTCAACCATTTACTGGCAAATGCCATAATTTCATTCTTCTTTATGGCTGAATAATATTCCATTATGTACCTTTACCACATTTTCTTTACCCATTCATCTATTGAAGGGCACCTAGGTTGGTTCTATAGTTTATCTATTATGAATTTAGCTTCTATAAACATTGATGTGGCTGCATCAGAACCTCACTTTTAGGACCCCCCCCACAAGTTGCTAGCATATGGGCAAGACTGAAAACTGATAAAATATAGCTGTATGTTTTTAATATGAAGTGTTACCGTGAAACCTGGTGTCTCTCTTAATGATCCTAGCAAGAGACTTTTGATTTTCTTAGACTCTGGTGTAGGAAAAAACAAATTTGCTCAAATAAGGAGAATACACAGACACATGCACACACATAGGCAGAGTGTGTCTATGGAAAGACAAAGAAGCTGGAGGTCAGGGTGGTGTGGCTCAGCGAAAGGAATGGGAGGGAGAGCTTTTTCCACTATTGACTCCTGTTCGTTTGGCAGGGTAGGACAGCCGGGTAGTGAGCGACGACTGTGTTCTTGCAAGGAGTAAATAGGGGCCCGAGAAAAGAAGGGGCTGAGGTGGTACAGTGCAAGATGCAGTGGAGACGTTCAACCTGTACACAACTGTCATAGCTAGAGAGGCCGAGAAATACAGTGGGGTGTGGGGATGGGGGAGTGACTCCCAATTTCCCCAGCTCTACTTTCTAACTTTCCCCACTTACTAAGTGAACCACATTGGGATAAACTACTTGGACATCTCTGAGCTTAGCTTTCTTCTTCAGCAAAATGGGTTGGCCATCCCATGTCCGACCTCTCAGGGTGGCTGTGAGGATTAAAAGGCATAATGAGTTCAAAGGTTTAGAAGAGCAGCTGGCACACGGTACGGTAAACACGCAGTCACCAAACTAGGTGCTATTATAACCGATGACCCCATTCAACTTTCTCTCTCTCTTTTTTTTTTTTTCTTTCTTTCTTTCCCCCACACTTGTAACTCAGCAGGCCTGGAGAATTTAGTATATAGAGGAGTGATGCCTTCACCAAAGGGCGTGTCCATGTTTCATTCAATCTTTAAACAAATATGTTTTGAAGCACTGCCTTTGTTGCCTGGGATCCACTGATAAAGCCCGTCATATCCCTGCCCTCACAGAGTCTAGTTTTCTTTCTTTCAGAAACTTCCTGGCCCTTCTCACATGTTACAGTTCTATGTCTGTGTATGCTTTTATAACCATGATTTTATAGTCAGAGTATTTTCAGGAAATAGCTTTATATTAAACAGTTGTTTAACGTACATGTGAGCACATCATTTAAAAATTACTGAGTGTGAAAGGTTACAAACGTAAAAGCAGGTATCCTTCTTATTCGGAATTTCCTAGTTGTCCTCAGAAACAACCTCTCTCACTTGTTTTTCAAAGTTCCACCACTGAGATAAATATGTAGGGGTCCGTAAGCTCCCCTTCTGCAACGGTTAGGGGGAAGAGAGAAGGAGCCGAAGACGTCCAGCTACAAAGATGCTGGGGAAAGGAAGTGCATAAGAGGACCCAGGGGGACATCGGGCTACAAGTCTTGGGTATTATAGAAGATGCAGGCTTAAATAATTGCACCAAAACTCTTTATTGATAACTACTTTATACAAAACATACTAGAAACCAACCAGCTAGGGGCAGGCAGGGGCAGGATGCACGGATGGTAATATCCCAAGGATCAGCCTGACTCTGGTAGCAGTCCACAACCCTCCACAGCCTTTTATGGAAAATATAAAGAACAATTTTGTAAGACTTGGGCCTCCTAAAGATCCCTTTGGGTTTGGACTGAGGCTGGTCCCTCCTTTGCTATGCCACCGTTACAGCCAGGCTTTCCAACTCATTTCTGCTGGGTTCTCTCTTGCTTGTATCCAGTTTTCCAGTCACTGTTTCCAACACAAATGGTCCTCAGTTGGCTAGCCCTGCTGTGGGCCATTCATATCCCTCAGGACGTCCACCGGCTAAGGATTGCAGCCTGGCCTTCCTACTTCCACTCCAGCTCCTCTCTCTTGACCATGGGTTGGAAGAGTCCTGGCCTTGTCCACTCATGTCATCCAGGTGAGCGCTCTCCTCCCCAGCTCTGCTTCCAATCCGATGAAACTTCACAATAACTCGGCTATCATCAAAATCCCTCACTGACCACCAGGGAAACTTCTGTTTGTCTAAGTCCATTTGGACAGACTGTCCATCTGTGGCTTCTTTGAGACTTCTCAAAGAACCCGATAAACCATTTATTTCATGTGTATCTTGTTGGTTGAAATCTTTTGTTGTTTTCCCAAGAGCATGGTGGTCTCTCTTGCATCTGAGTCATTTTTTTATTCCAGAGAAAATAGGGCTCATGAGACGCAGCATTTCTCTGCTTCCTCAATGCTCTCTGCCAACACTTGCTTAATTGCTTATTGGGCAGGTGAATCCTCCCAATAACAGCGGCAAGCCAGACAGAAACGGCTCCAGGATCCAGAACTAGTTTCTCTTCATCTTTCCTGATTTCCCAAAATGGAGGTGCTCCCCTCACTGTGGCCTGTACTCTAACTAGGTCCTTGTATTCTCTACCATCCTGAAGGGGGAAAGCATTCCTTACAAGTGGTGGGCTTTTCTTCAGAACATGCTAATTACATTCTCACAGTATTTGTTTCTTTATATCTTAAAATATTAACACGAACACGAGAAAGTTGTAAGATACATAACTCCTACTCCGGTGGAAGAGGTAGTTGTTCAGTTCCAAGTTCAGAGAATGAAATGAGGCACCACCTTAGAGTTTGGAGGCAGATAAAAGTAACTGTTCTCAGAACTAGGAGTTCCCTATAAAAACAAATTTGGTAAAACTAAGAAAGGGATCCGATCTGAAGTCGGAGGCGCTGGTCCTAGACATTATTTCCAGGCAAGGAGTCATTCAGGTGGGCTCAGCCCGTGAGTGCGCTCTGAAAGTAAAAGGAGCAGATAGAAAATTCCAATCTGCTTCCTGGCACCGGGAACAGAGCTGATATTCTAGGGAGGGTATTTCACTCAGAAGGAGTCTTGGAGCCCCCATTAGTTAAGGGTCATGTTCTCTCATCTCCAGCAAGGAATCAAAAAAGGCTGCCCCAAAACTTACAGAGCAAAAGGGACATGAATATTTATATGGAATTTGTGCTTTAATTAAAAGTGTGTAGCATCATGGTTGCCTGAAGATGTCTTTGAATAGTGAACAATACACTGAACTTCTTCATCATTTTGTTCAGGTTCATGGATTTCCACTCTGGAAAAATAGAAGAAAAAAAAAAGAGGATTGGGTGAGATTTCATGTAATACCACTTTATTTTTCTAGGTTTCAGTGATAAGGCAGACAAAGGGGACCATCGTAATAACAATGAATAGAAACAAATTATTGAAGAGAGAGATGGAGAAGGTGGGAGAAAAGAACCCTGGTCTACATCGTCATCATTGCCTCCTTCAACGGTTATCTTGGATTTTTTTTTTTTCTTTTTTGCATGGGGGAGTACCAGGGATTGAACTCAGGGGCACTCGACCACTGAGCCACATCCCCAGTCCTATTTTGTATTTTATTTAGAGACAGGGTCTCACTGAGTTGCTTAACTCCTCGCCCTTGCTGAGGCTGGCTTTGAACTAGTGATCCTCCTGCCTCAGCCCCTGAGCCACTGGGATCACAGGTGTGTGCCATTGTGTCCGGCTGAGCTTGCATTTCTGTCTGGCCTTGTCCCAGCCCTGTGCTGATTCTCCGCTGTCTTCTCATTATAGGCTCTTCTAGACCATCTCTGAACTGCGTCTGACAAGACAGGCAGGACCTTGTACCCTGGCTCCCCAATTAGTCTTGCTGCTAGAATCACTGGATTAGTGCAGAGCACTCTGGTGGCTTCAGTGCCCTGGGGGTCATGACCCTGTCTCTGTGGCCAGGTTTTTGATCGAGGGTTGCTTGACCCTATGACCAGGCAGTCAGAGTCTTGCTATTCTGGAGAGCCCAATTCCTCAAAAGGGATGGGAGTCCAGACAATCTGGTTATATTATGTTGTGAAAGGATTTATAATCAGGAACTTTCATGCATTCTTTCATTCATTTAACAAATACTGATTGGGCCCCTACCATATGCCAGGCACTGTGCTAAGTGCTGGTGGTGCAATGATGGTCTTATCTGATAGGTCTCTGCCCTCCGTAGAGTTTAATTTAGTTTTCTTCATAGAGTTTAATAAGATAATTTCACAAATAGGTGAGTATAATCTGCCATTTTGAAGAAAAAGTCCAGGGATCCACAAGACACTCTAACAGGTGGACATGATCTAGTTTGGGGAAGGGCTTTAAGAAAGTGCTGCTTGAGCAAGATCTGAAGAATGAGGTGAAGCAGTGGCAGAAGAACCTTCCAAGTAGAGGGCACAGCAGATGCAAAGGCACCGAGGCTGAAGAGAACGTATTATTATTCCTCAATTCTTCTTTTATTCATCCCACAGATGCAGGGCATTCACTAGCTCAGGCACTGTGCTAGGAGCTGAGTTACCATGGTGAATAAGACGCAGCCCATGCTCACCTCATCAGAACCCTGGGTATTCATTTTTACATGACCGTGGCTTGACTGACCAGTCTCACTTTCCTCTCCCTCCCCCGTGAGCTCCTGTTTGCAGAGGTCTCAGCAGGCTCAGGTTCCAGACTATTCAAACCATAGACCCTCGGGGGATCAGACCTCTTTCAGCAATTGCTGCAGGGTCAGGACTCACCTTTCTTTGGTCTCTTCACTCTCCATTTTGATGGTTTCTGAAACAGACCAAAAACAACCTTAGAAATTGTATTCCTCATACATATGAAAACAGGAAAAACTTGAAGGGATTTTAAAGTCATAGGACTCAGACATTGTGATGGCCTCATGCATGAAAGAGATGGTTACTGAAATGAGGCCATTTCACAGGGACAGGAAAGGAGCTCCTTGCATCCAAAAAACCTTCTCTTGATCCCTGTGTTTTAAGTGTTAATGTTGGACATCGATTTTTTTTTTCCAATTAAAGCTCTATCCTTCCTGAAATAAAAAATACCACTGGAAGGGTTAATACCTTTTGTTTTAACAATCATTTCGTGGTCAAAAAAAAAAAAAAAAAAAGAATTTCCAATTCTTTTTTTTTCAAGCAAGTTTAGAAGGTGAAGGAAAAGGACTTTGTAAGATGTTGATGCTTAAACGGATGTTGATGCCCAGTGATGCCACCAAACAGATAGTACCCACTGTTGCATGCACAGGCCTAATGGAATTCTGTAGCCAGTCAGAACTCCCAAGCCATAATTACTATTTGTATAGACTTAGCTGCAGATGCAGTTTGGGATGTATTTCCTCTAGGTTTTCCTAATTGTTGTCTCCGTACTGTTGTCCCACTCAGAATTGCACAGTCTTAAGTGTTGTTCACTTGGGCACCCTTGGAGGAATTTAGGGACCACGGAAATCCTCTCAACAATAGCCTTGTTTGTTTTGTGACTCAATTTTTACTACAAATAGAGTCATTTGAACACTTCCTCTCATTGACAGTTTCACATTAATGAACAGTAAAATTCAATAATTTTCAGCATTCGGTTTGGTGAGTTTTTTAAGTATGCAGTTACGTAACCAATCAAAATCATGAAAAAAAAATTTGTATAAGTTTCCTCCTGCCTTCTTTCAATCAATATCTTTTCCCCTAGTAACCACTGATCTGCTTAATGTCACATTAGTTCTGCTTTTTCTTGAATCTCGATAAAAAGGATATAAATATGAATGGGATTGTATAATGTACAGTATTGTGCCTGGCTTCTTTACTTAGAAGAATACTTTAGAAATTCATCTGTGTTGTTGCATATTACCAGGAGCCCATTATTTCTATAGCTTAAAATTTTTTCATTGTATGAATATGTTCTTTTGTTAAATGATGGACTATCTCCTATTAATCAGTAGTAATATATAATTATATATTCTAGATATACATTCTTTATCAGATAGGTATTTTGCAAACATTATGTTTCCTCCCTGCCTGTGCTTGACTTTCTGATTTCTTTTTTTAAAAGATTGGGTATTTCTTTTCTTTCTTTTTTTAACTTTTTAAAATTTATTTATTTTTATGTGGTGCTGAGAATTGAACCCAGTACCTCGCATGTGCTAGGTGAGTGCTCTACCGCTGAGCCACAACCCCAGCCCCTTCACTTTCTGATTTCTTAACACAGTCAAAGACCAAATGTGGGCTGGGGTTGTGGCTCAGTAGTAGAGCACTTGCCTAGCATGTGCAAGGCACTGGGTTCAATCCTCAACACCACAAAAAGTGAATACATAAAATAAAGGTATTAAAAAAGTTGTATCTGTTAAAACAAAAAAAGACCAAATTTGTTTTTAATTTTGATGAAGTCCAATTTATAAATTTTATCTTTATATGATATGATTTGGGTTTTCTGGGAACTATCTTAGAAGATTTGCCTAATCAAAGGCCACAAAGATTTTCTCCTATGTTTACTTTCAGAAGTCTTTTAAATGTTAGCTCTCACATTTGCATTTATGATCCATATTCAGTCATTTTTTTGTATGTTCACATTTCCCCATGTGGCTCTTTAATTCTCCCAACACCATCACTTCATGGGGTTACCTTGGCACCTGTATCAAATTGGTTAACCATGTGAATTTATTTTTTTACTCTGTTTTGTTCCATTGATTGAGGTGTCTAGTTTTAAACAATATTACATTGTCTCAATTAATATAACTCTACAGTAGATCTTAAAATTAGGTGACATAAGTCTTTCATCTTTGTTCTTATTTTTTAGAATTCCTTTGGCCATGTAGCTTCTTTTAATTTCCATATACTTTAGAACCAGCTTTTTGATTTCTACTAAAAATTCTTTCGAGATTTTGATTGAGATTGCTTTAAATCCATTAATCAATTTGGGGGCACTTGATATCTTAACAATATTTTGTCTACTGATCCGTAAATGTGGCTTCTATCTTCATTTATTTAGGTTGGCTTTCATTTTCATCAATAATACTGCTTTGTGGCTTTCAGTATACAGGTCTTATACTTGATTTCATTAAATTTGTTTCAGCATATGGGTTTTGTGTTTTCTTTCTTAAATTTATTCCCAAACTTTAATATTATCTGGTGCTACTGTAAATTATATTTAAACATTATTTCAGAGTTTTATTGTTCACTGTTACTATACAGAAATACAATAGATCTTGATTTTGTATCTTGACCTTTATCCTGTGACTTTGCTACACTCACTTATTAGCTCTTATAGCTTTTAAATAGATTATAGGTGCTGGGTGAGGTGGTGCATGTCTGTAATCCCAGCGGCTCGGGAGGCTGAGGCAGGAGAATCTCAAGTTCAAAGCGAGGAGTTAAGCAACTCAGTGAGACCCTGTCTCTAAATAAAATATAAAATAGGGCTGGGGATGTGGCTTAGTGGTCGAGCGCCCCTGAGTTCAATCCATGGTATATTCCTCCCAGATATAGATCATAGGCGTTTTTACAAACACAGTCATGTTATCTGCCAAAAAAAAAAAAAAAGACAATTTTTCTTCTTCCTTTCCAGTCTGTGTGCCTTTCATTGTTTGTTCTTTTTAATCTTGGCGTGCTGGCCAGTTCCTCCAGTGAACAAAGGCAGTGAGAGTGAATGTCCTTGTCTTAGTCCCAATCTCAGGGGGAAAGCAATCAGGCTTTACCAGAAAATATCATGGTAAGGGAAGAATTTTGGTAGATGTCCTTGGTTAAGTTGAAGGATTCCCCTTGAATTCCTACTTTTATGAGAGTTTTTCTTCCTGTCTAAAAATTATGAATGAGTATTAATTTTGTCAAAAGCTTTGTTCTGTGTTCCTTGACATGATCACATGGTTTTTCTTTTAGTCTGCTAATGTGGTGAATTTTATTCATTGGTTTTGAATATTCAGCTTTTCTGTGTTCCTAGAATAAGCCTTTCTTGATTCTGGTGTAGCATGCTTTTAATATATTGCTAGATTTTGGGTTATAATTTTGTTAAGAATTTTGACATCTGTACTCACAGGGTTGTTTGAGTCCTCTTGCAATGTCCTTTTCTAGTTTTGGTACCAGGACTTCCCCTACTTAAGAGCAGCCTGGAGCGTAGGCAGTAAATTGGGGGCAATCATAGGGCTCCTCTCACCTTTCCTTCTCTCGGGCTACATTTTTTTTTTTTTTCCTGCTGCCTGTTGACTAAGGTCTGAAACCAGCTGTTACTTTTTTTTTTATTTTTACTGATTTCTATTTTTTCATGGCAGAAGGACAGTTCTTGTAGTAGTGAATCTGTGGAAGAATGCAGAAGTCCATTTCTTCCACACAATTTTAAGACTTTTAATTGTTAGAAAAGTGTCTCTTGTTTCCTTGGACTTTCTTATAACCTTCATTCACTGAGATGTCCTTTGGGGCCACCCATGTAAGTGTAATCTTTGTATCCTGTGTCAGCTCTTCAGATATTTGAAGCAGCACGTCTTTCTTTTTGGGTTTTTTTCTCAGCTCAACATTTTCAGTTGCTGTGGTTTGGATGGGGTCTGTCCTCTAAAGATCCATGTGCTGGAATCCCAGTGTCCAGGGTACGGGTCATGAGAGGTGGAGTAATGTTAAGATGTGAGGCCTACTAGGAGGTAGTTATATACTACCCTTGGAAGAGATTAATGCCCATCTCATGGGAGTGGGTTAGGTCTCACAGAACTGGGTTGGTTGCTGCAAGAGCAGGTTGCTACAAAGCCTGCCACCTTCCCTTGGTCTCCTCTTATGCACGTGCTCTTCCATATGCACTACTTTGTCATGTACCTGCCTTATGTGAGGCTATCTGCTTCACCAGATGTGGCTGCCAAAGCTTGAGCTTTTCAGCCTCCAAAACCATGAGCCAAAATAAACTTCTTATAAAGCATCTGGTCTTGGGTATTTTGTTATAGCAACACAGAAGGAGCTAAGACACGTGAGCTCTGTCTTGTTTTACTGAGCTCCCAGACACTTTATAGATCTGGGTTAGGTTCTATTATTTTCAAAGTTCCTCTTGAAAACATTGACACTTCTAAGAAAAAATAAGAGTGGTGCTTAGAGCTGAATATATTTCAGATGTCTGTAGACCAACACAGAATTATTAAACTATTCTTTCAAACCTATTACAAAATCATGTATTTTTAAAAAGCCCCTATTTAAAAATGAAAGCAGACAATAAAAAAAATCTGTTTCTATACTTTTGGATTTGATTATCAATTTAGCATCTTGAAGGGCAAATGAGATGATATCATCAACTTTCGGTTTTTAAACTCTGTGAAGGTTTCTGTTTAAATGTTGACTAAAGGTGATGTATTTTGTAAAAGACACTTGGCTTTTAAGAAATCATTGCTGAGAGAGATGAGACTCTTCTGTTTGTTCCAGGGAGCTGGTTGTAACCCCTGATGGTTTTGCTTAGTCCTATTATACACAGGCTTCAGCCAACAAGTCCCAAGTGGGTAAACCAATGGGGGCAACTCTGATGGACAAAGACAGTAACTCATAGTTACAGGTTTTTGTTCTTTATATGTCCTATTTGACAGAGAGAGAGAGAGAGAGAGAGAGAGAGAGAGAGAGAGAGAGAGAGAGAGAGAGAGAGAAGGAGAAAAAGGAGGAGGAGGAGGGGGAAGGAGGGATTAGAAACCAACTAGGATAACCTTGGCATTTCTTTTTTATTTATTGACATGGCCTAATAAGGTAAATATGTATAGTTGAGGCATAGAAAATTAACAAACAAAATCTGGATGTGACCATTTTTTTAAAAAAATATTTTTAGTTGTCAATGAACTCAATACCTTTATTTTGTTTATTTAGTTTTATGTGGTACTGGGGATTAAACTCCAGTGCCTCACATGTGCTAGGCAAGCGCTCTACCACTGAGCCACAACCCCAGCCCTGGATGTGACTTTTAATGCTTAGTTTGAGGACTATGTCCTCTGAGAAAAGGTTTAATGTTAGATTAGTGGGAAGTTCCATTTTTGAAGAAATTCCTACTAGTTATCAATAGGCTTTCATCTCTGTGGTTGAATCATGACTGCTTCCATGTCTGTTGACAGAATTCAAATCCCTGTGACTGTACAGCTAATATCCCTATTTCCTTATTGGCTGACTGACCACTGAAGGCCATTTTCAGCCTTTACAGGTGGTCCACCCTCCTTGGCTTATGGGTTTCTTTCTCCAAGTTCAAAACCTGGGGTCTCTGACTCATGTGATTAGATTAGATTTGCCTGGATAATTCAGGCTAATCTCCTCATTTCAGGCTCAGTACCTTAATTGTCAATGCACAATCCCCTTTGTCACGTAAGATAGCATATTATAGGTTCGAAGGTTTAGGAGGTGGAGGTGGACATTTACGTTAGGGTCAATATTCTACTTATCACAAAGCCAATGCCAGAAGTAGCCACAAAGTGAAGGTAGATATTGCCAAGGCTACAGAACTCAAATTTACAAACATCTTGTACTTACATGATGTTTGTATGTGGCATGCCTCCCTCCACAGGTATCAAGAATTCTTTTTTTTTTTTTTTGCCAAACTAGCTGGCACATGTAATTGACTGTACAACTTTTTCCTACCAATATCTTTATCACTTTCTTGAGGGTAACATATGCACAATTGCCTCTTGTTTTCTGCCTCTGTGTGTGTGTGGGTGTGTGTGTGTGTGTGTGTGTGTGTGTGGGTGGGTGGGAGGGTGTCACTAGGGAATGAACTCAAAGCGCTCTACCAACTGAGCCACATCCCCAATCATCTTTATTTTGAGATTTTTGAGTCAGGGTCTCACTAAGTTGCCAAGGCTGGCCTTGAACTTGGAATCCTCCTGCCTCAACTTCCCAAGTTGCTGGGATTACAGGCGTGGGCCATTATAAGCATGCCCAGTTATGTCTTCTGCCTTTTACAAAGTGACCATTTTATGTGCACACACATAGCTTCTTTAACCCTCCTTCAATTTCTATCTTGCATACACATGCATCCTCTTTTAACTCACTTATCTAGTGTCCTAAAATTTTCTATGTATCTTACAGGGAAATATTCTTAGTCTCTTTTTCTCAATCCCTTCTTTTTTGTTTCAATTGTAAACTGATCATTTCAACGTGAAAGCAAATTTAGGAAATAGCTTACTCCCAAGATGAAGATTGCTTCTGCATATTTGGGTCATTCTAAATGGAATGAAATTGAAAGAGATTGAAAGAAAGAGAAGCTCAAAACTTTCATCTTGAAAAGTCAAAATCTGGAGATGCATGAAATGTCTGTGCTCTGAATATTATACTTTCACATATTTTTTTTCATAGAAATGGCTCAGTTCACTCCATACTTTGATAGTTTGAGTGACTCTGCTATAAAGCTTTGTAGTAGTTTATTGATATTTGAAAATTATTCCTCAATTTCCCCTTCTTTTTAATTTTTTTTTTATGAAAGCAACTCTGTACGTGATCTTAGCCAAAAGACCCCAAAGCTATCATTATTAAGGTGTCTTCTTATTTCTTTTTTGTTTTTAAATTAGTGCATTTCAATTATATAGAATAGGGAGTTTCATTGTGTCACATTTTTACATACATAAAAATATAATTTGATCAATTTCACTCCCCAACACCCTTTCCCCTGCCCCATGCACTCTCCCCTCCCCTCCTCTCTCTCTCTCTCTCTCTCTCTCTCTCTTTCTTGTTCCCTCCCTCTTCTCTAATGGTCATCCTTCTACTTCAAGGCATGCCTTTCTCCCCTAATTTCCCCCTTTCAAAATACAGCAGAATGAAATGAATTACTGCCATCCATCTATTTCCTAAATGTCATCCATCTATTTTCCAAATAGATCTTAAAATATGTACACTGAAATCTCAAATACAATGCTGGCCAAAAGCATTACTCCTCTTGTGCTTTCTATCACAAATTATTATCTTCATTATCAACACCAACCAAACTACTACTGAGGCAATTACGGATATAAAGTCCAATCTTATCTTACTCAGACCAGCCCAAACCACAAATAGGCATGGAATTATTATAGAGTCCGGCACCATTTTGCCCTCATTAGACACGACAACAGAAATCAGTGAGGAGGCTATTCCATGCTATGCGTTTTATAGTAGTAGCAAAGCTATTAGAAGAACCCAAGCATCCAACAAATGGGGTTGGTCAGTAAATAAATTAGGGCATAGCTACATAATGGAATATCTTGCTACTCTTTAAAATGATGCTGTATAATGATATTTATGACATTGAAAATTGTCTTGTTACATTTGGCATAACAAAGTTAGAAAACAGGTCAGATGGTATTATATAACATGTGAAAATAATCCTTATTATATTATCCCAATTATGAATAATAACATAGATTTATAAATAGGAAAATCTAGAAAATGCCTAAAATGGTGTCTGCATAACCATGTTTTTCTCTGGAGTGGAGTTGAGATGGTTTTTGTTTGGGGTAGACTTGATAATAGATATGTAGCACTTTGTATTCAGTAAAAAATTAATATATTATTTGCAAGTCAATGGTGAACAATGCATCTAACTTATTTCATAGGAAGCCTAGACCTTTAGAAATGAAAAAACAAAGTCTTGTCATCTAGCAAACACTCTTGCTGGAACACGACCAAGTCCATAACCTCCACTGTTTACAATTGTTTTCACCACTTCACTTTATCAAAATTATTGTCACAATAAGGTGAGTGGTAGTGAGGGAGGTAAAGCAAGTAATAGTCAGCTTTGGCTAGAAACCCAAAGTGCATGTTTAGACTTCAGTTCAAAATGCTGCCTTTTCTAAAAGTTCAGGGCAACACCATCAGCCTGCAGAGTCCTGTGGACCCTCCAAACCCCAAGGGAAAACCTTTTCCTCCAACAAGTCACTGACTTTTTGGCCAGTCTGGGCTCAGCCAACGAGCTCCAGAGGCAGCTGATGGGGAAGTAGCTGCAAGGTGGCATCTGCAGAGATGACAAATACTCACTAATCACCTTCAGAAGAGCCGGCAGTCTGCTGGTGCTGCTGCCTCCGCCGCCGCTTCTGCTTTTTTAGACACAACACCACCACAAATATCATGCTCAAGATGATCAAGAGTCCAAAGGCAGCCAGGTATGTTTGGTCTTTACGAGCCGGGGAGTCCGTTGAAAGAACTAGAAATGACCACACATTTCAATCAGCCAGCAACTCTTTTATAAAAGGATTGTATTTGCTGCTGTTTTCTTTATGTGCTTGCCAGCATTTCCCCAGGACTCGAGTGCCCAGGGAGCCAGAGGAGCCGGGAATCCACAATATGAGGCCATAGGAATCCCCAGGCTCAGGGCCTTGGTAGCTACCTAAGAATCAAGCCAGCATCTCTGAGCTTGGTCTGAGCAGCCTTCCCCTCCCCAAGGTGGGGATGACACCGACCATGATCTCAAAGGAGAGGGTCACCTGGGGCATGATACAGGGATCTGGGTAAAATATTTGTGCTGAGGCTCTGATTGCATTCATTCAGACAGTGCCCTGCTCCCCCGTCCATGTGAAGTCCCTTGTCAGGATCCCCCTGTCCACTGGCATCTCTACATCAGGTTCTAGACTCCTCTCACCTGGAAAAAAACAGAACATTCCTCACAGGCCCTCCACCTCCAGTTTACATTTGTGTGGTCATTTCTCCCACTGAGGTCACAGCAGGCTTCCTCAACATGAATTTTATGTACAAGAAAACCCCGCTGATATTTTTTTTCCTGCCTGAGAAGTCAGGGTCAAAATCAGTTCCCTGGAGGTCAGGACTTAACTTCCTTGCATAGGAACTCCTACATTTCTGGGAAGTTGAAAAATAGGTTTTGGGCTAGAAAATTGAGTGGCTCACTTTTTAGGCAGCTTGGGGGAACAGTTCTTGTAGTTAATCCCAAACCGCAAGAAAAAAATAGAATCAGCTGGTCTCCCGTTAGCTTAATACAATTTTTGGACACTTGCCCTGTGCCTGGTACAGTAAGGAGAGAAGTTGTTAGCATTGAGGGCCACATTTAATACCTGTTGAGTATGTCCCAGTTTATTACACTTGAACCTGGTTGGCAGTCCCAGTAGAGGGGGTTCTATTTTCAATATGGATACTGCTACCTGTTGGCATTGAAAAAGTTCCTTGGCTCAAGGTCTAACCTATCTCTGATCAACCCATAGAACAGGGACCCAGAGAGACAAACCCTATCTTTCCAAGGCAGTTAGAGCTGGACTAAAACATTTCTGAAGATGGCGGTACCTGGAAAAGTTTGGGCAGCCGTTGAGAAGCTGCAGAATTTTAAGCCACAATAAGGCCATCGTGGCAAGACCCTGCTCTTTGTAAACAGGAGCCACATGGAGGGTCCAAGGTAAGTCTTGAATGGAGAAGCTGGTAGCTATAGGAAGGTACTGAACTTCACCCAGAACTTTGAGAGGCTTCTATCAGGATAAGAGAGGCTGCGGTTAAAGCCACCAGAATGGGCTGGGTGACCCACCTTTTACTGGACTCTCAGAAGCTGAACTCTCTGAGTGGAAGAAATTAGTCCAGGATAGGGACCGACACTGTTGTAAAAGTGGCTTGTGGGGACTAGCTCTTGGGGATGTTCCTGAGAGTAAGTCTGGAGGCCAATTATGTTTGAACGAGATACTAGGAGCAAGGAGGCAGCAAATCCAGGGATTGGAACAAAGGGTCAGGTGGGAGTCATCAGAGGGGCCAAAGCAAAGGGCCAGACCAGAGAAAGGGCCAAGGCCAACAGAAGGCAGATGAATGGGAGGAGAGGTCAGGCTAAGATCAAACCGTGATGGGAACAGTGTGGGTGCAGATTGCCTTTATTCTGGGAGGGAAGTTTGCAGTTACTGTTCCTCAAAATGGGGCCTCAAATATAGATGTGTACTCTCCGAGGCAAAGCTGGGACTTTGAGACATCAGGCTCCCATTAGTGGGTGCTGCTTAATTTAAGCCCTTCCTCCGGCTGGATCAGTTCCTAGAGTACATCATGAACATGCCACAAGCATTTCTGTGTTTCTTTGGTGTATCTCTTGCCCTTATGTCAGATCAGCTAATTCTTGTGGTCCTCTCACCTGCTCAGCCTAGGAACTATCTCCGAATTTTTCTAAGCAAGAAGTCACAACTAATTTGAGAGTCTGTCATCTGGAATCCCCTCCCCTCTCCTCACCACACTTATTAAGCCCACGGATCTTTTATGGTATTATAAGGTCTCACCTCTTTGGGAAGGCTTCCCTAACCCCCAAATACCTTGCCTGTCCGTGAGTGCCCTTAAAACTGATTATTGGTTGTTTTAAATTTAGTCATATATTTCCATGTAATATAATTTAGATTCTGATTCAATCTTTTTAGAATTCTGTTTTCCATATGTACCCACCATGGAGTTCAGGTTCTATTGTATTGGAAGATCCTCAAGAACAGGGAGGACATCTCATACCTTTTAGTTTCTATCCCATAATAAACAATGTCTAGAAGAGTTCTATATTCCTAATGAGTACTATATGTATGAACATTCTGTGTGTGTGTGTGTGTGTGTGTTTTAATCAAAGGAAGAATTCTAAGGTTAGAATTAGAGAAATTTCTGCATTTCCTGCCCAAACCTTCAAAATCCTCCATTCAAGGATAGCCCAAAGGATGGTCAGTTTCAGGGGTAAGCACCTGTTCCTTCAAGTGCACCACAGGTTCACGGGCTCCTGGACTCTGCATCACTCAGATGCATCAGGAGCCCTCCACTTTGATCTTCCCTAGTACTATCATAAAATGGCCTGGTAGGAGGTTTCCTAGCAAGCTGGGAACATTGGCTGATTTGCCTCAAGCATTTGTGTATAATACCTAGTGAAAGAAATAGCCTAGGGAAGCAGCTTTACCTGTATTGAACGGTGGAGACTTAAGCGTCCCTGAGGCCGTGCATACGAAACAGGTGATAGTGACATTGCTCGTGTCATCGGGGAACGGAACGGACAAACTGGCAGAAACGTTGTACAGTTCTGTTTCATTATCCTGAGATATCACCATGACACCATCATGCTCAACAGTTGAGTTTTGGGTTTCTAGAACAAAATACATCCTTAAAGGTGGTGGATGACCTTGACTAGATGAGCAGGTCAAATTTATGCCAGAATCTCCTGTTATATTGGAAAGTGGCCTTATTTCAGGTTCACTGAAGTTAGCTGGAAACAGAATAGAGATACGAAAAAATAGTCTAAATTTAGATACATAAATAAGAAAACAGTCAATAATTAAGTGCCTGATCTGGGAACTCATTAAGGCATACCTGGGAACCCCAAAGTGTCTAAAATATAGGTCTTAGCCCTTGGGGAGGACCATATAATAACCGTTTATTATGGAAGAATGCTTACTTCCTGCATATCCAAATCAAGGGCATGCTCTCTGAGAGATGGGACTGAAATGAACTCACCAAAGGTTTAAAATTAAGCTATTACTCCAGGGAGTAGAGTCTTTGTCAGGACACCTGGTCTGCTTGTAGGACCCAAGTTTCCCAAGGGGTACATTCCAGGTCACCAGAATAGGAGAGCAGAAAGGGATTGAGCTAAAGTCCCACCAGAAACTAACCGACTTCATGGTGTAGACATGCTCTGGTCTCATTTAGAAACCCTAGTAGTACAGTGGTGAATGGGTGGGGGCTTTGGATTTAGAAATTCAGAATACTGATTTTTTGGCTCAACTGTCCAATGTCTTCATTACATACTAAAGGATGAAGGCCAACTCCATCCACTTACAGGGAAAACACATGATCTAAATACAGGGTTTCTCTTGCCTTTGATTGCCATTCTTGTTCTTATGGCTCATGAGGACCACAGGCACGTGGTCCCCAGACCTGACACGTAGG
Source organism: Callospermophilus lateralis (assembly GCF_048772815.1). NCBI lineage: Eukaryota > Metazoa > Chordata > Mammalia > Rodentia > Sciuridae > Callospermophilus > Callospermophilus lateralis. Next base: position 56,785,018 of record NC_135314.1, read on the forward strand.
CCTCTGACTGCCAAATCTCTTGCTCTTCTTCTATAGTTCCTAACTAGTTTTCAAGTTCTACAAATAAATTCAAATAAATTTACAATTTATTGTATATTTCTAAAATAGCAGTCATTTACATGTCATTTTTCCAATTTTTGCTATATCAACATACTACTTGAGTATTCTGTTTGTAGTTTATGTGGTCTGTAGAGATGAATTGCCAGACCTTATTTAGTCTAAATAGCAAATGAAATCATAGGTTAAACAAGTGATAGTTCTTCTAATACATGTTGAAATAAAAAACAAAACTGTTTTTACAAGTTTTACAACTAAATCACATGCTTCTCCAGTGGTACCTGGTAACACTCTGAAAACATTGATTTAGAACTTATTTAAATGTCCTGAGATCCCTGATGCCTAGTTTGAATCACACAGGGTTGCAGGGCAGCAGCTCCCCATTCATGGTCAATTTTTGCCTCTGTTTTTATTCTGTGGTTTCAAAATAGGTGCTGATCTTCCTTTACCTGTTTCATCAAGAATTAATCTGGATTCAGTATCTACATTAGAGAAATGAGAACTTATGTTCACGCAAAAACCCATAAATGCATGTTTATAACAACTCTATTCATGACAGCCCCAAACTGGAAACGACCCAATGTCTTTCAATAGTTGAATGGATGAACAATAGAATGGGACTCAGCAGTAAAAAGGAACAAATTTTTGATACCTGCAACAACTTGGATAAAACTCAAAGGTATTATGCTCAACAAGAGAAGCCAGTCTTAAAAAGGTTATATAATGTATGGCTTCATTTATGTGACACTTTCAAAATGATGAAACTACTGGATGCAAAACTAGATTTATGTACAAAGGAATGTCATAAGGGAAATTGTTTAGGGTGATGGAAATGTTCTGTACCCTGTATATAGTGGTGATTGCAAATCTATACAGAATCTATAAATTAATAGAAGTACAGTAATATAACAGAAAGTAATGGAACAGAAACCATTAATTTTATGGTATGACAATTTGTTAAAAATCTGTAGTGACATTTAGGTTTTTCAAGGTCTTGTGAAAGCAGCAGGTTTGTCTCTTTGTGTGTTATGTTTAATTGAGTTATTTCCCTTCTGTCTACTGGGCTTATGGTTGGTGCGGCAGATCATCCATAGCAACTTATAAAAGGTTGAGGCGAAAACCCAAATCAGTCAGCTGTTACTAGAAGTTATAGGCCAAGATTTACTGAATAGGAAAACCTGGACCAAAGGAGCAAATGAATGCAATGATTCCAGGCTGCTCTGGCTAGACACAATGACCCATGATTTTCATTTGGCCACATGACTTTTGTTCAGCAGGCTCTATTTTGTCCCCAAAGAATATTCCTTCTGCTCCTTCTTCTGAAGCAAACTATAAAAGTACGTAGGGACTTTCAGTTCCCTACTCCCAGAACCTGTGCTCCCTTTAAATGGACTTCCCAGAAATGACTGTTTTCTGCCTTCTCTCCATGATATCCCTTCCTGGGGCCGATGGAGCTCCCAACTCCAATGTTTCTCTCCTCATTTGCAGTCTTATCTGACAAGGATGAGGATCTGAACACCCATGGTCTACATACCAAACACTGACAGCTCAGAAGTCATCTGGTATAGGTGAACAATTCCTTGGGGTCCTTTGTGATGGACAATACATTGATAGGAGCCCTTGTCCTTGATCTGAACATTGTGAAGTTGCATGGTCCAATTGTCCTGGTCAAAGCTTGTGCGGCCCAGATACTTGGCAGCCACATTGTCAGGCTTTTCGTTGCCTAAATATAGCTCATACAAAACCAACTTTTGCTGGTCCTGCCAAAATATTATAAGCTCCCCCAGACTTATATTTTGAGAGTTTATAAATTGGCAAGGCAAGTCTGCAGTCTCGTTGAAAGAAGCCTGACTCTTGAGGGAGGCAGCATCTGGAAAAGAAGAGGTGGAGATTAGGAAAGGAAGAAACAAGAGGAAAGAACAACCAACTCCATTTCTTTTTAAAATTTTTTTAGTTGTAAATGGACACAATACCTTTATTTATTTATATTTATGTGGTGCTGAGGATCAAATCTCGTGCCTCACATGTGCCAGCCAATCACTCTACTACTGAGCCACAACCCCAGTCCTCCGTTTCTTTTTATATGATATCAGGTGCTATCTCATCAGCAATGATTGAAGAACTCTTTATTAAAAAGATCTGAAACTCTGCATCCATGCTGGACACCTGGCAATTAGGACTTCGGTTCTTGCTTCACTGTTAACTGAATGCATGGCCTTGTGCAAACCGCAATCTTTATGAGTCTCAGTTTCCTCATCTCTTTAAAGAACTGGGGGTGGGGGGATTAAGTGTTAGAAGAGTCTAGTTGTACCGTTCTGTGACTGTGAATTCCTGAGAGTCAGACAGTTGGTTCAGTTACCTGTTAACTTCCCACAGCCTGAACATTAATTCTCATCACTATAGCTGGAACAGGCTCCATAACTGCTATATCACCCCCAAAGCCCTCCTTGCCCCACCCTATCTCCTTGTTTCTTGGTCTACTATGGTGAAAGGATTGCTGATATTGCTAGTCAGCTTGCTATTTCTCCTTTTATTAAGCTTCATTAGTTGGGGGCCACATTGAGTAATATCTCTGAAAATTCAAACAGTTCCCTTTATAGACCTCCCACCATGACCAGCTCTCCCCAGGACAGAAACAGTTTGACTCAAATAGTTAGCCAAGGTATCTATGCTCAGTGACCTCTCCAAGCTCTTTCAGGGACCAGAAAGAGAACTGGGTGAAATGGGGGTAGTTTGGGGGTTATGATGGTCAGAGACCATTTAAGACACACGAGTGAAATGCTGGGAGTGAATGACAGGTGGGAAGGTGAGCATGTGTTTTAGGAGTACTAGGGAAATCCCAGATGACACAGACCTGTTGTTTCCAGGTTACACTTCTCCTGGAAACTCACAATCCACAGGGGAGGTGCTGAGAGAGCAGGGAAAGGCTTTGGTCCCCCCAGGACATAGACATATTATTGGTCTATGGGGAAGGATTTGTATCCCTCAACTCCTTAAATGTGATTGATCACAGGTTGTTTTTTTTTGTTTTGTTTTTTTTTTTTTTTTTTTATCACAGATTTTGTAGGGTCTTTCTGGGTCACAGAATTACTTGAGACTTGGCAAAGAAGTAGTGGGAGAAGGGAAGTGCAGGGCAGGAGACCTGCTTAGATGCTGCCTTGGGGAGGAAGTCAGAGTGGGTTCTGAATAAAGAGTCATCGTTCAGGATTTCAGCAAAGGGACGGTGACATTAAGGCGGAAATTTTACATCATGGCCTATTATATTACTCTCACTAGAACTCTGTGAAGGAGGGGATACCTACCTAGGTACTCAGAACAGTGAAAACAGGATCTCAGCAAGAGTGACTGAATTTGGTGATTACATGCAAAGCAAACCTGGATCTTTTGTGGCACTTTTGCTGAGCTCTTACTAATAATGCAACAGTGCCACCTACTGTAGAAACTTCCAGCACTGTCTCTGGGGAATACATTCTGATTTTGGTATAATTTGCTATATGACAAAGGGCAGATGACCCAGTTGCAACTTTTAATTGGTCAATTTTATGTTGTGCCTCAGCTATTGATTGTGCCTTCAGACTTGGGAAGGATCTCATCTATAGTTTCTTCTATCTTGATTTACAGAGTTTTATCCAACAGATCCCCACACACGGTACTTTTTCTCCTTCTCACTTACTCTCTCCACTCATAGACTAGTCCAACTTTTCTGCTGCAATCCTTTCTCCAAAAGGTTATACAGGACTTTCTCTTCTCCCCATCAAATTGCTCTCCTCTTCGCCTATCAACCGAAAGAGTGATCTATGGACCAGGCCATTGGCACTGTGTTGGGCCAGGTCAGAAGTGCAGAACCTCTGTCCCCACCAGAGAGCTCTGGGTCAGAATCTGCATCATAACAAAAACTCCCATTTGAGAAGCTGCTGTAGATGTTCTCTGTTTCCATCTTCAGAGTGGATCAGAGAAGAAGACAGGGCAGATTTACTTCTATCTATTCCTCCTCAAATCCCCTCTCCACACCATGGGGTGGAAATCACTCTAGTCCATTCTGAGTGGAACTGAAAGTATTTCATAGGTTCCACTCTGCAGCTCCTCACCAACCACTGGATTTCATGATATCACTCAAAGCTAGACATGAGGCATCTTGCTAACCCCCTCCTGATCATATGGAGAAGATATGACTCAAGGTCTGTTTTCCCTAAGTAGCTTCAGGCACCCACTGTTAGGACCCCAGAGCATAGGTCCTCTAGCAGCTGGACCCACTGGGACTCCACTGGTGGAAAGCATTGAGAATCTCACCCTTCTTCAGCACTTGGGTGAGAGAGATGGTCTAGCCATAACTGATTGCTGTGAGGATGTCAGGAGCTAGGGCATCAAGAACTCAGCTGGACATCTTCCTGATCAGCAGTTTGTTCCCTAGGACACTTAAGGACCTTCTCAGCAATATACTGTGCGAATGACACACAAACCTCATAGTCTGCTAATGTCAGTTCCCCCATGGGAACTTCAGTTTTCCTGGCCATCAGCCCAAACGTAGGTGACACATTCAAGGGTCCTCTCTATGTTTTTCTGTGCTCATGAATTTTCTCTTCATTTCCTAAACTTCTTCCAAAGCTTTATTAGGCCCTCTGGAAACTGCATACCACTGTAATATATTCTTCTATATCCTTAACTTCTTTAGTAAACATTTTCTCCTACGTTCTGTTATTGGGATCTGGTCCTACCCAACGGAAGCCATTTGTCTCCTAACCACAGCTTGTTTTTTTTTCACTTCACAGGGACTTTGAGCAACAACCTCCCCATTTGGAGTTGTTCGTCTCTTATTATCGTTAGTCACTAATCATCCTCACTATTTCCTTGCTCAGTGAGGATTTGGGCATCACACACAAGGTCTTTTTCACCAATTCTTGCCATAAACTTGGTGCTTTCATCATGGATGTGTCCACCAACAAAACACCTTGCCAACCCCATAGGTTTTTATCCACAGACTCTTTCAGCAGCCCCCACTCCCATGATAACCCTGAACCTCATCATCTACAGCAGCTCCATCCCTAGAGTCCTCCCCTTCATATACAGGAGAACAGGGAGGACCTGTCCACAACCTCCTCTTCCTCTGAGTATTACTATTGCTTTCTCCCTCTGCTGGTGTTCTCCCTCTTCATCCAGACCTAAGTTTATCCAGTCTAGATCCGCTCCTGTAGCATTTTCCAAAAGAAACTTCCAAGGTGATGGAAATGTTCTTTCCCTGGCTGAACAATGCGGTAACTACCAGCCACTGCAACTTTTAAGCATTTGCTATGTTGCTAATGTGACTAAGAAACTGGATTCATTTTTTATTTTTTTGCAGCACTGGAGAGAGAAACTGAATTTTTAACCTTACTTAGTTTTAACTAATGGACATTTAAATAAGCACATATGGCTAGTGGCTATCATGTTGGACAGCACAACAATGTTTTTTCCAATGATTCCTTGCCAGCAATTAATAAATGTGTCCCTGTCTCTGTAAAATTCATCCTGAGGATACTCTACTTTCAGTCTACCTATCTGTTCTCACAATCAAGTGGTTGAGCCCTCCTGAAGGAAATGATTTCATTGTACTGACTGCTGACATTGCAAATCTGTGGAGTCCAGACTCATTAAAATGACCCCCGGGCTAACCACCCTGCCCACTGGCCTGTTCCTTCTTACAGCAGTTACTTCAAACACTTCCTCTCTGCTCCTGTTTTTAGTTTCTTTTTGCCTTATAGTCAAACTCCGTGAAAAAGTGAACAGAAATATTTGCCTTTACTCCCCACATCTTTACTGAAACTTTCCCAACAAAGGTGCCAGTAACTTCCCATCAGTGCCAAGCCCAGTACAGTTTTCTGACCTCAGTCCATTTGATGACACTGCTGAATGTTTAACACTGTTGGGGGCATTTCTCCTTGAAACTCTCTCTTCTTCCCCAATCTCCAACTTCCTGGTTCAAATGCCTGTTGGATTTCTCACTTTTTCTCCTCTCTTTCCATGGATTCAAGTGCCAAGTGTAAGTTAATAATTCATAGACGTTTATCTCCAGCCCATGACTGTTGCTAGAGTTCCAGTTGCCTATCTCCAGCTGCCTGCTGGATACCTTCTTCTAGATTACAACAGATACTTTTCCTCCCTTCAAATCTTCCTCTCCTCCACCTCAATGCATGGTTTCCTCACCCACTGATGTCCATAATTATCAGAAGAATGTGTAGAAAATACCCAAGAGAAGGTCTGCGTAGGTGTGGCTAAGAAGATCTAGAAGTACTACAGCCTGAGCTGAACTTCAATATGCTATGGGAAGGGTGGCGGCTCTGTATGAAGCAAAGAGAAGGAACCATCAGAGGAACAGGATTATGTGTTCATCTGGAGACCTTGGGGACATTATCTTTTAAGTGTTTCTCTAAGACATTCTCTGTTTTAGGCCAGGAATGGTTTTCCAGGCATGTTCATGACCCAGATGGTATTTCTGGTAAGAAGAGTCTTGCTCTGATTTCCTGCTCACCCACATTCAATTACATAGACAAACACATTAAATGCATAATTCTGTAGAGTTATATATCATCATATAGAATATTTATATTTATTTTATAAAATACGTAACATATGCCATGTTACATGAAATATTATTTACTAAGTATATGAATTACAATATAACATGTAAAACACATCATTGTATGATGAAAAACCCAGTTCCTTGGAAGCACATGCCATCAGACAGTACCACCCACTGTCTCTCATTTCTATTGTTACTCATCTTTCTTTCATGTGCCCCTTAATTTATTGAAGGACCTGACTTGTTCTTGCTAATTGCTTCTTAACTGATCTCCCTGCTTCCATCTTTGCCCTAAGTCTAGCTTCTCAAGCCAAGATAACCCTTTAAAAACTTATTTCTGTCTGGGTGTGGTGGCATATGCCTGTAAATCCCAGATACTCAGGAAGCTGAGGAAAGAGAATTACAAGTTCAAGGACATCCTCTTAGTGAGGCCCTGTCTCAAAATGAAAATAAATAAAAACAGCTAGCAGTGTAACTCACTGTTAAGAGTGCCCATGGTCTCAATCTCCAGTACCAAAAAAAAAAAAAAAAAAAACCAACACAACATATCTATACCTATATCTATGTCTGTGCCTATGTATATGGACACATATACATACATACATATAAGCATAATTGTTCAAAAGCCTCTGGTGACTTTCCATCCCACTGAAAATTAAATCCAAATCCCTTCCCATCGAACTGAGGACGATCTCCCAAGTCCTTCCCATAGCCTACAGGGCCTCATACAGTCTGGCCTCTGGTGCTTTGCAGACCTGTTCCCTCACTAACTCTGCCCTGGCCACACAGGCTTTGTTGACAATCCTCCAGAGGTCAGACGCACTCTGTCTCAGGTCTTCTCGGATTGTTTCCTGTGTCTTAAGGTTGTCCCTTCCTTTTCTGTAGGCCTCTTATCAAATGTCACCATATGGGATGATTTCTCTGAACATCTTTTGAAGACAGTATCCCTGTCACTGTTCCTTGGGATAATTCATTCTTTTTATCAGGGTACTTATATGGTCTGTTTGGCTATCGTCTGTTTCTCCTGAGGAGTTCAAAGAACCTATGTGTTTCCCAGCCAATGGCCGACAGCAACAAAAGATTCTTTTAAAATCCTACTGCTCACAATTACATATCATAAATAAAATTATCATATATAAAAGCAAACAAACCTCGGTGTGGTTTTCCAGGCCTAGCCATAGGCAATTAGAAAGGCTGATCTGATGGCCCTCAGGGGAAAGCTGCCCCTCCCACACCAGGCTCGGTGCCCAGCCGCTGCCTCCTCTGAAGGGAGCTGCAGCCAGGGTCTCAGTTAGACAGTCAGGCTCTTTCACCTGGTGGCACTCCTAGCCCAGGCATTTATTCCTGGGTTTCTTTATCCAAGGCCTTGGACAGAGGCCGTCTTTAGGTGCCTCTACTAAGGCCTCCTCACAGTGGGGAGGAGGGGGAACCTCCAAGGCATTTTCCCTACTCTGACTCAATACCCAGGAATTTTCCACTCCTGGCTTCCCCCATCATCTTCCATCTTCCTCTTTTGGTTTTCCCCACCCTTGGGTCCCTTGCCTCCTATCTGTAAAACTGTCAGATCCTTTGGTTTGGGGCTGTCTCAACAATGAAATGACACCCATGTCCGTCCCCATGATCCCTGACTGGTGTACCCGTCTATGGGGGAAATGAAAGAGGGGAAATCAGCCCTTTCTTTAATGTAGCCTCTGGCTTCACCATCACAGTAAGAGATTCAAAACTCAACTCTTTCATTCTCCTCTGGCTGATATAATCAGCTGCTCTGACACCTAACAGCTCCTCTCTCTCCCAGCTCAGCCCCACACTTGACATGGCCACTAGAGTAAGCCCCACGAAAGCAGGGAATTTGTCCTTTTTCCTCACTGTGGCATTTCAAGTGTCTACAACTCTTCCTTACAAATATTAAGCAGTTAGTAAATACTTATTGAAGAAATTAATGAAAATGTCTCAATAACAATCAGGGAGATGCAATTTAAACCTCAATGAGATAACATTGCTTTTGCCTAATCGATAGGTCATATTTAAAAACATTGGTAAGACCCACTGTTCAAGAGAGTGTGGAGAAATGGGTTCTCTTATGCATTGTTGGTAAAACTGATAAAGTGTGTTGGAGGTCAAATGGTAATATGTAATAAGACTAATGATAGATTGGGGCTGGGGATATAGCTCAGTTGGTAGAGTGGTTGCCTCGCATGCACAAGGCCCTGGGTTCCATCTCCAGCACCATAAAAAATATAAATAAATAAATAAATGGATACAAGTTAAAAAAAATCAATGATAGACTAAAGGCTTGACTTAGCAATTCAATTTCTAGGAATTCATTTTACAAAAAGATAATATGCACATAACTGGATGTATACAGATATGTGTTTATAAGAACACACTTGCAGTAAGTTAAATGGCTTAATAAATAATGATGCGTCCATACAATAGAATTCCACATGACTCTGAAACAGGATGCCAAAGTCACTATGCCATTATAGTTAAGAGTGTGGATTCTGGGCAGCATGAGTTCAGTCTCTGTTCAACTACTCACTACCTCTGTTACCTTGGGCTAATTACTTCACTCCTCTATTTCTCAGTTTGCTCTTCCAAAAAACAGAAACAATCATGGGTCCCTGCATCCAAGGGTTGTTTTAAGGATTAAATGAGTTAGTATTTGAGTTAGTAGTAATCTTTGATAATCATTCTTTAAGAGTTACTTATTTTTAAGTTGATCTCATAAATTTTGAGAGTGAAAAAGTGCTTGCTAGAGGCTAGGCAAAATAGAGGGAAGGAAGGATAAGGAAAGGTTGATCAAGGGGTACCAGGTCACAGTTTGATAGGGAGATAAGCTCTGGTGTTCTGTTGCACAGTAGGTGACTATAAATAATGTAAATATACTGTACATTTTTAAACAGGTAGGAGAAAAGATGGTGAATGTTTTCACTATAAAGTTTAAATGATGAATTTTTTAGAAGATTGATATTTTTACCCTGATGTGAACATTACGTATGTATAATGTATTGAAGCAGCATATGGTATTCTATAATTATGTATAATTTTTGTATGTCAGTTAAAATTTTTAGTTATTTAATTTTAGTTTTTAACTTTATTTTTAACATTATTATTATAGATAGGAAACAATGTCCATGGACACCAAATTCATAATTTTTAGTTAAATTTACTCTGAAAGATTTAAAAATGTGTACGCTTAGAATTCTGTAAGAAATATGAAGTAGTGTATTATAAAATATAAAAATTTATAAAACATTGAAAGAGAATAAAAAATATTTTTATGAATGTGGGTTAGCAAGTTTGGAAGTTAAAAATACAGATTAAGAACAAAACCAAACAGAATAAACTCTAGATTAAATACAATTAAAAAAGAAAATTATAAATTGGAAGATTGTACTGAGAAATTCCCCCAAAGGAAAATAGAAAGATTAAAAAAAAGAAGAAAGAAGGAATAGATTGAATCTTGAAGAATTAATCTGAGCTCTAATAGTTTTTAGAAGAAGAAAATTGAAGAAATAGTAAATAAGTGATATTGAAAGAGATAGAAGTTGTGAATCTATAAAACTGCAGAATGGCATGAGTCCTCAGATCAAAAGTGCATTTTTTAAGTACCAAACAAGTAAGGAGGTAAGACCCTCTTGCTGTGTAATGTACATATATTTCAAAAGACCCTGAAATAGTGGCAATAGAGTGAAAATAAATCTATACTTAGAAACATTGTAGACAGCCTGATAAACACAAAGTGTGTGTGTGTGTGTGTTTTTATATATATATATACCAAACTTATAATAAGAATGAAGGAAGAGTATTTATAAAACAATGATCATGATCCTAAAATCTCTTTAGTAACCATGAAAAAAGATAATGGGATAATACACCCAAATGAATAAGACGCACACTTAAAAAAAAATAAAGCAAAGTTAACATTTTAATTCAAAAAACTATTGCAGTGGACTGGAGCTGGAGCTCAGTGGTAGAGCACTTGCCTCACACGTGTGAGGCACTGCGTTTGACCCTCGGCATTACATAAAAATAAATTAGTAAACAAAGATTGTGTCCATCTACAACTAAAAAAAAAGAATTTAAAAAGACTATTGCAATTTCAAACATTATAAAAATGAAGAGTATGTAGAAACTTGAGAAAGTATGTATGAAACTATATTGAACGAAACATATTCATGGATTTACACATATATGGTGATTGCAATTATATATAATTATTTTTACTCTGATTTTTCCCTAATAAAGACCATAAAAGTGACTATTAAATAATGGGGGGGGGTATTTAAAAGGTTTTTAATAGAGACATCTATCTATCTAGGAAGAGGGAATGAAAGAAAGAGTAAGAATGGACATAAGAATGTGCAAGGGCTCTTAGAATATATGGAAAATGTTTGACTAATTTTGAGGTCCCAGAATCTCATCTTATAGCTTGGAAATGTAAAAAGGTGTACCTCTGTAGGATAGATCAACTACAAAGGTAAGATCTTGGACATAAAGGAAGGGGCTACAAGTGTTTTCATTTTCATTGTTAAAAAAATTAAAATGAAGTCATCCATGCCAAAATTCCACACCACCAAACCAGAACTAACTTGTTGTTTGACTTTCCAAGAAATCAGGAGAATGAGAGGCATCCAAATGTCTCAAACAGGCCAATCAGTGTGAAAGTGAAGTTCCCTCTCCTTAATTCATACATCATTTAATCATTACAAAAAAATAATCTGATGTTAACCAATTATTTATTTTCTATTGTTCTGTCTCCTTGCCCCCACCTTTCAAGGAAAGTAACTTTGACCAATCGGCTCTTTGTTTCTGCTTGCTTTGGCCCTTCTCCAAAAATCTCTTTTGCTCAGCTCCTCAGAGAACCTACTCTATTTTATGGAACAATGTGTTGTTGGATTCTAGAGTTACAAAATAAAACCAATTAATATCTTTAAATTATTGTAAAGTTGACCTATGACACCATAAATCTCAATAATATTGAGGGCACCAAAATCCCAGCTTATGTGTTAAGAAAGTGGTATTAAGATTTTTTTCTCTCACAAAGGAAAAATGAACCAGAGTCTCAAACTCTGGCTCTTTCTCAAGGAGTCTGACAGCATTGGTGCCTTTCTTTTCTCTGCCAGTTTTATTCTTCCTCTCAAACAATGCTACCTGCATCCTATTTGGCAATCATCTTCCTTTAATGTGTATTAATCCTTCTTAATGTGGATTAACTTGCCTGGCAGTTCATTCATCCTCTCTGGAAACTACTAAAAACAGTCCATTAAATTGATCAACTAATTTGGAGGTAAGATACTCCTTACTGTGTAATGTACATTTATTTCAAAAGATCCTGAAATACTGTCTTGACACAAGGGAGTGATTCCAATACAGCCATTGGGCTCTGGCCAATTCTGTAGGAACAGTAAGTCTGAACGGGTAATTTGCTTCTAGGGCCTGGTTTTAGTGACCACCATCTACAACAGCAGGACATGGGAATCCAACCTAACCATAGAAATGTTATCTCCACACAACCATCCACACAAGAACCTGCAAAAATCCAGGGGGCAGCAAACAGTAGACCTTTCCATAGGTTGTGAATGAAAGTTTGAACCAACTTTATGAAAATAAATAAAACATAAAAAAGACTCCAACTACCACTCCAGGTACACTATTTGAACCAGAGGTGTAACTCAAGAGAAATCAGAAGCTCTAGGACCAAGAGAACCCCCAGACAAGAGGAGAGTAACTGTCAAAAGCCAAACTGGGTCAGAAATGATGTAGAGTGCTCCTCTAGTTCCAGCTACGGGGTTGAGGCGGGAGGATTGTTGAGCCCAGGAGTTTGTGGCCAGCCTGGGCAACATAGAGAGACCCTGTCTCTTAAAAATAAAAAAAAGTTAAATTACAAAGATACTTCCCCAAGATGTTCAATCTACTCTATTTTCCAAAACCACACTGGTTCCAGGTTAAATGTGTTATTCAGATACCAGAACAGAAGCAGAGGTTAGCAGTGGCACCTAGCAATCCCTTTAGTTTTATAAATACAAATCACAAAGCATAACCTGATTCTACAAGGCCATGGCTGCCCCGTCCTACCCGTTTCAGTCTTACACTCTCATCTAATTTTAACTGCAGGGTTGGCAAATAAAGTGTCAATTTCTATGACACAGGAGAATATGCAATTGGGGACAAAATAGTTTCACTGGAGTGTTTTAATCTTTGTCATCAAATGAATTATTCAGCCCTGCATTTTTGCTGTGGATTATCTGGGCCATTTGCATTTCCTGTCTCTCATTGGATGCCTGCCCTGGGCTTGGTCACTACCCACTAGACCAGTATGAAAAGTGCACCCTGGGAGGAAGGAGATAACACTGTAAAGCACTGGCAATGTTATTTTCTAATCGGTGCCACTGTTTTCCTATTCCACTTAAAATTTGTATTGCCCCCAAGATCATCTCTCATCTTCTCAACCCACCATAAAACCTAAACAGGTATCATTTGGAGAAGTTATTTTTAAGGTTTCAATACTGATAAGACTCTTTTTAGGAGTTAACAAAGTTTCCAAGCAATTTCAAAGCAAGGCAAGGGCAAAAATGATACCTGGGAGTGGTTTTGATAAGGTTTCTTGGCTTTGCTTGCTCACTTACAATGTGCAGAGTCAGAAAGCTCATGGGGAAACTGACATCTCATTTGAGCCTTTTCTGAGAATTTGTTTCCCGGGTATTTTTCTTCCTTGTCTCCCAGGTCATAAGAGCTGGGCTGGTCACTGTGATGAGAAGGACTAGGACCCAAGCTTTAGGGGCACTTCAGGTGTTAGCTGCAGGTAAGGCAGGGGATGTGCTGTCAGGGAACTTGAGAATATGAATAAGGCAGTAGTGACATTGGTCCACCAATACTGTTCAGGTCCCCAAGGAGGAGATTTTCTCAATTATGGATGATTCTCTAGCAAGGGGTATGAGAAGTAGCCTAATGTCACCATTCAGGGAACAGGTGCAGCATCTACACTGCTGGCTGTGAATCTAAGCTATGCCATTTAGTGTCTGTGTTGATCTTAGGTAAATTACACAACCTCTCTGTGCTTCAGTAAATAAAATATTGAATAATAACAAAAACTAAACAGCAAGTTATGAGATAATATTTACAAAAATGCTTGGAACGGCACTTGTCACAAAGACACCCCCCTCCACACACACACACACACACATACACATTTATTTCACCACCCCCAAAACTAAGATAGCAGGTCACTGGCCTGTGATGAACCCAGCCTAATTCCATTTTAAGATTGGGAGCCATCTCATCACAAAGTCATGAAAAGTTAATTTTGGTTTTACTATAAATTACTGCAATTTCTAAACTTGTTTGGAATGCCTGCCTGTGCCTTGAACTCACCCATGTCTGGCTTTCCCTGACCAGATGACAATCCTCTCTGAAACCTCAGCAGTGCCTCATAAATTCTGATGTTGGGATCTGAATTTACTCCCTACCTTGAAATATCATGCCATGTAAATCATTAACCTGCTATCTGCCTTTGTATTATGCTTGTCAAAATCCTGTTATCTGTAAGTTCTCAAGATACCCCCCTTTGCAACTTTTTGTGCTATAAAACCTTGTTCCTGGGAAGTTGGGGTGCTGATCTCTAGCCCGGATTGGGAGAGACAGCTGCTGATCAGCTCTCTGTTTTGTGTACACAATACAAGCTTCCTTTAATTTGATTTAAAATTGGAGTCTTTTGTTTTAAAATTGGTGGTCTTTTGTTTGCATCAGGGTTCAACAGCCTGGTGGAAGCTGTTGTCATTACCTGTGTCTGTGGAGTGATCAGTTAGCACCCTTATAAACCTCACACACATGAGCTCAGCAAGCCCCAAGTTGCTAAGCAGAAAACAAAAATCACAAAAGGTTGATCCCAGCTAGCAGTCAATTAATTTGAGGGAGCATCTCTTCATGGTATCCCAATCCTTTGTGGCCCACAGCAGGCATGGGGACAGTGGCCCAGGGCATGTTTTGTGGCAATGTGGGGGAGGTGACTTTATGGCTGGGCTGGTTAGTCAGGGCCAGTTAGCCAGGGGGTGGCCTGTGTGTCAAATGGCAGGCTAAACTGGCCCCCTCTGTCTCGCACCATGACTGGGACGGCCTCCCCCTCAGTGCTGCAGGTGGAGAAAATGAACAGCAGGAAGGGGCAGGCCTGGAGAAACTAAAAGGCACTGAGTCACAGGATGTGCAGCAAGCACCCTCTGTTAACCCCAGTTCAAGGATGAAGAAACTGAAACTGAGAAAGAGCAGCAAACAGGGAAGGTCTGGATTGTCTGAGGCTTCTAAAACTGGGGGGTTGGGAGGTTATTAAGGAAAAAGGTTGCATAATTCAAATGCAAAATGCCCATGGCCACTGTCATGCCACCGGAAAGGACTTGTATGAGTGGGGAGCCCTGAAGCATCAGCTTCATTAGCTTTGTGGTAAATCTGCTGACATAACCGAAGGTCTATAGTAAGGTGGGACTACTTGTCTATGGGCACGGGCTGGTGGGGAAAGGAACAGGAGGAAAAGGGAAGGCAGGGGACATGGAACACAATGCTGTGTAACAGAAGGAGGCTTTTTGGAAGTCCATCAGGTATTCCCTAGGAACCCAAGAGTACCATCAATGGAGACAGAGAAGACCAGAAGGATTAGGTGTGGAGCAGAAGTCAAGTGACGGGGCCTCAGTGCAATGGCCAGATGCCACTGTATAGCCCAGTCCATCTTATTCTGTGCATCCAGACCCCTGAGGGTGAAATGGAAGAAGATGCATGCTTGAGGAGGGTTCCATCCCGGGCCAGGCCTGCCTGCTGTTATCTGAGCTACAGGCTCAGTCATAACACTTCCTTCTCCTCCAGGAAAGTCTCCTGGTACATGGTACAAGACCCACCAAGTGTCAGGCCTGGACTTGCAGTGGTCAGATGCATTGGGAGATAGTGGAAAGATTCTAGGACTTCACACAGTAAAAAGGTTCTTACCAGAAAGCAGGAAGGCCATCACAAACAGAGTGATTCTCAGTCCCATGGTGCTAGGGTTAAAAAAGAAAAGATAAAACTTGGTTAGAAAATGAAACTGAAACCAATGTTCACCAAAACAGACCTAGAAGTGGAGTCTGGGATTCACTTGGGTTCCTGGGTGTGGCAGAGACAAGATTATGTGCTCACCAAAGCTATTTCCTTTTCCTCTTAGTTCCACAGATAGGCCATATTTCCCAGCCTCTCCTGATATTAGCCACATGACTGGGTTCCAACCAATGAAATTGTGAACAGAAAAAAATGAACATTACTTCCAGACATGGCTATCAAAGCCTCCTTCCTGCTTCTTAGATGCAGGAAATTCAGAGGAATCATTCAAGGTCCTAGAAAATGGCAAATTCTACTATGGAGTAGAACTGTTTAGCTGAACAAATTAGTAAAACTGTTCTCTCTATACCTCACCCAGAACTGATCCAAACTGGACTGTGATATTGGAAAAAAAAACATAAGGAAACTTACTATGTTAGGTAATAAAATTGTGGGGATTATTTATAATAGTAGCTAGAATTACTTCTTTTGAACAACACAGCAGGTCTAATGGGGCACAGGGAGGGTAGTTACATTTAAAAATCAATCTTTCTTTTGTTTCCTTGTGTTTTTCACTTTTAATGTACATCAAAATCAGCCAGATAGCATGTAAAACAGTTTCCAAGGCTTTATCATAAAGAGTTTGATTTAGTAGGTAGAGGTGAACCCTGTGAATGCTTATGTCTAACAATCTCACAGGTGATGGATGCTGTTGCCCAAGGACCACCCTCTGAGAAACACAACAGTATAACTTCACTCATTCTACACGATGGAGCCAAAGAGAATGACATGCATGGCTTTATAATCTCTTTCCCTTTCTCCCTCCTTCTCCACATACCCTCTTACCCTTATACCAAAATGGGCGTAAAGTGGATTACACAGAAATCACAGAAAAAAGAAAGAACCAACATTAGAAATAGGTTGAAAAGCAAGCCTGTTATGGTTTGGATATGAGGTATCCACCCGTGCAAAGCTCATGTGTTAATCCAGGAACGTTCGAGGTAAAACAATTAGATTATGAGATCTGTAATCTAAGCAGTGTATTACTGGGGGAGGGTGGGGAGATAATTGTAGGCAAGTGGGGCATGGCTGGAGGAAGCAGGTCACTGGGGATGCCTTAGGGATGATATATTTTGTCCCTGGCTCTTTGCATTCTCTCTCTTGTCTCCTGGGTACCATGAGAAACTTTTCTGTGCCCAACCATTTGTAATCAAGTTCCATCATCATCTTAGGCCCAGAGCAATAGAGTCGACCAGTCATGGACTGAGACCTTTGAAATCATGAGCCCAAATAAACTCTTCCTTCTCTAAGTTGTTTTTTGTCGGGTATTTTGGTCACCATGACACAAGGCTGGCTAACACAAAGCCAAATATAGGAATATAAAATGGAACTTGGGACAAAGCCAATGCTAAATGCTTACCATAGGAATCTGCCAACATGCATTTGGTGGGGCATAAGTTTGCTCTTAGCTTTTTTCAAAGTTAAGTTGTTGTTGTTGTTGTTTTGTTGTTGTTGTTGTTTTGCTACACTGGGAAACCCAGTTTAGCAAACCCAGAGGTGCTCTAACACTGAGAGACATCCCCAACCCTCTTTCATTTTTTAAATGTTGAGACAGGGTCTCACTAAGATACCATGGTGGCCTGGAACTTGTGATCCTCTATCTCATCCTCCTGGGTTGCTGGATTACAGGCATGTGTCACCACACCTAGCTGGCTTGTAACTTTTTAACAGTCAAGGTGAAAAGGAAAACCTAAATGGTGAATTAATCCACAGGACTTTCCACTAATTCACAGATTTGTTCATACAAAACAAACTGTAACTTAGAAGATACACGACTATTCTTTATCCAATAGAGGAAATTGTCTAAAGCCACTCCTGATCCCATGGGCTGTGCTAGGCACCCTTCCCTCTGCCTCCACAGCACCCAGAGCAGGGCATTGGGTTAAATGTGTCTGTTATATTTATTTCTTTCTAGACTATAATCTTTATTTTTTTAATTAAAGTTTTAAAATAGATTACATCTGTAAATCGTACTAAATCTAAAAGGTAAAGATGATAGGCTGGAGTTGTAGCTCAGTGGTAGCGCACTTGCCAAGCATGAGCGAGGCCCTGGGCTCAATCCCCAGCACCACATAAAAATAAATAAAATAAAGGCATTGTGTCCAACTATAACTAAAAAATAAATACTTAAAAAAAAGATGAGAAACAGTAGAAAGAAAGTTTCTCAACTGTTGCATCATTATCTAGATTTTCTCTGTAGGTGTAACTAGAGTGACCATTGTTACCTGATACCAGTTTCTTGCCTCTATTTGGAGTTATTTTAGGCAAAATAAAATCATAGCCCCATAAACTATTCTCCTTTTATTTTTAAACTCAAGAGTAGCATTCTATACATAATTTTGCACACTTACCATCTGGAGATTGTTCTGTGTCAGTATGTAATGAGTATTCTCACATTAATGTTGCATATTATTCTACCATATGTGGCAATACTTTTTTTTGCCAGCCCCCACTAAGGAACATTTAGATCATTTCCAATCCTTTGTTGCAATTATACGCCACATTGCAATTGCAGGAGAGTGCTATATTCTTTGCAGTAGACTTGCTTGACTTGTTAAAGAGTAATGCGATTTTAGTTTTTACACATATTGAAAATTTGTCCTACCTTAAGATTGTATGTTAATGTTTCCATCAACAAAACACAAGAGTGCTTATTTTCACACTCTTTGAGTCAATATTGTGTTTTCTAATTTGTGATCTTTACCATTAGTAAAGGTTAAAATGGCATCTCATTATGATTTTTAAAATTATTGTTATTGTAAAATATACATAACACAAAATTTACTGTCTTAATAATTTTCAAATATACATTGGCATTAAATAGATTCATATTACTGTGCAACCATCACATCCATCTCTAGAAGTCTTTTAATTTTGCAGAACTTTAACTCTGTACCTATGTAAAATGTATAGTTACAATTCTGTAACTCTGTTCAATGACTCTCTATTCTCCCCTTCTCCAGGGCCCTGGAAACCACCCTTTCATCTTCTATCTCAATGAATTTGACTACATTAGGTGTTAATGGTATTATACAGTCTCTGTCTTTTTGCGACTGGCTTTGTTCACTTGGTATATTGTCTTCAAGGTCCATCCTGTCAGAATTTCTTTATTTTTTAAGACTGAATTCTAGTCCATGTATGCTATACTACATTCATCTGCTGATGGCCACTTGAGTTGCTTCCACCTTTAGGCTGTTGTGAATAACAGCTGCTCTGAATGTGGGTGTACAGATATCTCTTCCAGACCCTTCTTTCACTTCTTTTAGGTACAAACCAACAAGTAGAACTACTGATCATATGGAAATATTATCTTTAAGTTTCTGAGGACCCAATAAACAGTTTTCCACAGCAGTCACACCATTTCACATTCCCATCAATAGTGCACAGAGTTATATTTTGTCCACATCTTTGCCAACACACTTTTTAAATTTTTTTCAATAGCAGCAATACCAATGGGCATGAGGTGGTTTTTACTGTCATTTAAAATGAGTTTCTTATGTGAATCTGGGCATTTTTTCAAATGTATAAGAGGCAGAATGTCCTGTTTCATGTGCTGTCTACACTTGATCTAAGCCAAAAGGCCAAGAGGTGATCATGTGCTGTCTATACATTTATTTTGTCCACTTTCAATTTGAGTCTTTGGTTTTTTTCTTATTGATTTGTAGGAACTCTTTTACATTTAGAAAATCAATACTTTATGACAATGTTGCAAATATGTTTTGTTGCTGAAATACACAGCAGGAGTTCAACATATGAACTCAGTAGCTAGTTCCCAATCCCCCACCCCTTCCAGTTATTTTAATGGGCTTTGAACCTTGGGCCACTCTCTGTTAAACTAACACTGACACCACTCAAGGGCAGAGCCAGTGAGATTGATTCCTGGGCATCTCCTCATGCTCAATCACTAACAGCATCCTATTTGACATAGGATTTGAGGACTGGGCCTCCTTTGAATCTAAGTCCCCACCTAAATATAGGAATCCCTCATGTCTGTAAACTAAAAATCAGCCTGCTTAACCTAAGACAATCTTCTGGGATGACATGTTAAACAGGGACATAGACTCAAATTATATTTTGTCATAAATTTAATAAATCATCTTTAATTCAAATAATTACATGAAAAATATGGCTGTGGGAAATCTTTATGACTTAGACAAAATGTAAGTCAGTAGGGAGAAGCACTGGCCCTAACAAGGAAGTCAGTATCATTTTGGACTTCCCTATTTGGGAACTCTCTCTTCCCCTGGGTAGAGACTGCCTTTCCTTTACTTCCTTTCATTGATACTGGTTTTGTCCTCTGAAACTACCCAGAGTAAGTCTAACATTCTTTAGTCAAAGCTTTTCAAAGGATTTGGGGACAGCCATCATAACCCCCTTCAACATCCTGGCCTGGCCCAGCAGGGACAGACCTTACAGGAAATTTCACTCTGGTGATTGTGTAAATGGCACATGATTCTGGAAAAACTTTGGATACTGAGTTTGTCAGTGATGTTATTAAAATATGATACTCAAATACTTGAGGTTGACATGATCTCTTTTTTAAAAAAAAATTAAGTATGGGGCTGGGGTTGTGGCTCAGTGGTAAAGTCCTCACCTAGCATGCGTGAGGCACTGGGTTTGATCCTCAGCACTACATAAATGTAAAATAAAGATATTGTGTCCACCTATAACTAAAAAATAAATATTTTTAAAAAATAAGTATAAATGTCCTGTGTGAAGAATATTTTTCAACTCTAGTCATTGTGTGTGTGTGTGTGTGTGTGTGTGTGTGAGAGAGAGAGAGAGAGAGAGAGAGAGCAAGAGCGAGCGCATGAGGGTCTGGGTTGGGAAGCTGTTTCCTTCAGTGTTATTGGCACCATGGAAGGCAGAAATGCCACTGCTCCCTCAGAAATGAACCCCAGCCACAGCGACAAGTCATGGCTTTCTCCAGATGTCCCAAGAAGTGGAAACTCATACCCTTGAAGGGGGAGGGGGCTGTAAAAAGGGGAATGGGAGAGGAAACAACCTAAGAAGAAAAGATAGTCTCTTCAACAAATGGTGCTGAGAAAACTGGAAATCCATGTGTAGCAGAATGAAATTGAACCCCTATGTCTCACCCTGCACAAAACCCAGCTCACAGGGGATCAAGAACCTAGGCATGAGACTAGAGACTCTGTACCTACTAGAAGAAAATGTAGGCCCAACTCTCCACCTTGTCAGCTTAGGAAATTACTTCCTCAACAAGACTCCTGAAGTGCAAGAAGTAAAATCAAAAATCAATAAATGGGATGGTATCAAAGTAAAAAGTTTCTTCACAGCAAAAGAAACAATCAAGAACTTGAAGAGAGAGCCTCAGAATGGGAGAAAATCTTTGCCACTTGCACCTCAGATAGAGCATTAATCTCCAGGATATGTAAAGAACACAAAAAACTTAAACACCAGAAAAAAAAATCAAATAACCAAATCAATAAATGGGCAAAGGAACTGAACAGACACTTCACAGAAGAAGAAATATAAATGGTCAACAAATATATGAAAAAATGTTTAATTTTTCTAGCAATTAGAGAAATGTAAATTACAACTACACTAAGATTTCATTCTCATTCTAGTCAGAATGGCAATTATCAAGAATACAAATAATGGTAAATATTGGCAAGGATGTGGGGGAAAAGGTATGTATGCTCATACACTGCTGGTGGGACTTCAAATTGGTGCAGTATGGAAAGCAGTATGGAGATTCCTCATAAAACTTGGAATGGAACACTATTTTACCCAATTATCTCACTCCTCAGCATATACCCAAAGAACTTAAAATCAGCATATTGTAGTGACGCAGCCATATCAATGTTTATAGCAGCTCAATTCACAATAGTGAAACTATGGAATAAAACTAGGTGCCCTTCAATAGATGAATGGATAAAGAAAATGTGGTATGTACACACAAAGAATATCACTCAGCTATAAAAAAATTGAAATTATGGTATTTGCCAGTAAATGGATGGAACTGGAGACTATCAAGCTAAGTGGAAATAAGCCAACCCCCAAATCCAAAGGTTGAATATTCTCTCTGATATGTGGATGCTAACACACAATAAAGCGGAGAGGGAAGAACAGAAGTTCATTGAATTAGACAAAGGGGAATGAGGAAAAGGAGGGAAATAGAAATAGTAAAGACAGTGGAATGAATTGGACATAACTTTCCTATGTTCATATATGAATATGCGACCAGTCTAATTCCACATCATGTACAACCACAAGAATGGGATCCTAATTAGAATAAGTTATACTCCATGTATGTACAATATGTTAAATACACATTACTGTAAAGTATATCTAAAAAGAAAAACAAAAATAAAAATATCTCGGTCGCCTCTGTGGATCATGATAGGAGAAACTGATTATTGGTGTATCCTGAGCAAGGCTGATTCTATTCCTTTGTTATACAAATATGTTTACTTTGTAAAACTACATGAAGCTTAAAAAAATCTAAGAATTTACAGGGGGATTCTCTGAAAGGAGACTTCTGTCAGGTGAACTATTCAAAACCTTAACAGACTAGCCCCCAAGTGAGTCAAGTTTCATTCCAGAAACCAAAGAGCACCTGCCACACACTGTTTCCTCTCACTTTGTGTGCCCAGTCCGACCCAGAACATGAGTAAGAGTCAGGTGAATGATTAATTACACTACTGTTTTTCTTGCCAAGGTGAGAAGAAATTGCCTTAGGCCATGCAACTACCAAACGGTGGAGAGTTGAGACTTAAACAGACCCAACCTCACTGACTTCTATTTAACATTGGTGCAGCTTCTTTAAAAATCTCAGTCAGTTTTAGCTTTGTAGTGGGAGCAAACAGAATGGATTCAGATTCTATCCACTCTTGGAATAAAAGGAGGGCAGCACATCCCAGGGCCAAGTGTGGCGACTCTTGGAATGACAGTGGGACACTCAGGGAGACAGGCTGGGCTAGGGGGAGCCGGGGGCAAAAATTACCCCTCTTATTATGGGGGTTTCCGGCCTGAGCTGCCATTCATTCTACAAATATCATACAGCACCCACCATCTGCCCAGTGGAGAGAGCTTTTCTCTGCTCTAACTCCGTCAGCTAATTATGTTTCCAGGTGGGTTTGGCTTCAGGCACAACTAGAAGAGTTCTGGGGAAACAGGAGTACCCGAGAGAAAAGGAGTGGAAAATGAAGGGGGCTGGTTTATATCTTGGGTCTGAAGGAGCAGGGGGGCATCTAATATAGGCCAAAAGCAGACGAGGGGACACATGTGACGGTGGCCACCTATAGGGTGGGACAGGGGAGTGCAGGTGTGGTGAAACAAGAAACGAGAGAAGAGTTCCCAGGTAGAAGCTGGAGGGCAGCAGAGAAAGACATTTCCTATTTCACAACTTTGTCTAGAATATTAGTGGTAATCGGGGTTCCAGGGGAAATGTTGAGCTGGTATCTCAGGAAGCGTATTCATTCAGATAGTCATTCAGGCACATGTTTACTGAGTTTACTCAGGAGTGGTTTTGTTCTAGAGGTTTCTGGTGATGATGTCAAGGTGTGTGGGCCTTGGCCCCTCATCCAGTACTAAAAAGAAAGATGGAATGTCTCAAGGGAACTCAAGTCAAGCTCCAGGACTAGTGTGGAAGTGGGAACACTTAGCTCCCCCCGGGGCCTATAGAGTCCTCCTTGTTCCAAGCAAAATGGGAGATGCTACACCTCGTTGGAGGAAGGACCAGGTCTGCCCTCAACCCAGCAGCACTCAGGGCCTGGACTATTGCTTCTTGCAGACCTAGTTGTGGCTGGACCAGTCAGGCTTGCCAAGCTTGTACATTAACTGGGCAAGGAGAGTGGACACCGGGAGGAACTCCAGCTGCCTGAGGCCTTGACTTGCCTCTGGGTGTGGCGTGCTTCACTGAAGTACTTCTGTAAGCTCCAGAACCCAAAGGTACATGTTTAGAGTAGCTATTAATATCTTTGAGGCACTGGGCAGAAAAGAGCAGGCTTATTTCCTTTTTTTTAATAAAGTTTCTGAACTGCAAAATGAGAAGGTTGCTGGGAAGGCAAAGCCATCTGAGTTTTCACGAGGCTTCTGACCAAATGTCTCATGATAGGCTTGAAAAAGCAATGTGGAGAAAAGTGGGATCAATGGAATCAATGCTAGGACGGTTACTAACCACTCATTTGTTCATTCATTCATTCATTTATGGGTTCATCCCACAAACATTTCTTGAGCCAGTCATTGTGCTTAGAGCTTGGAATACAATGATGCACAAAACCAGAAAGAACTTGTCTTCATGTGGTTGCTTAGAGTTTAGTAGAGGAGCAAGATAATGATCAAATGATCATATGAATGAATGTAAAATTATTACCATGGTAAGTGCTAAAAAAGAGAGGTTCCTGGTACTCTGAGAACCTGTTATAGGACTACTTTTAACTGACATTCAGAGAATGACTGATAGATTGAAGATGGACACATATTCTTTGCTATTCCTCCCATGAAGAGATGGAGTCTAAGTCTCCTTGAACCCAAGCTGGCTCTCATGACTTGTTTGACTAAAGGAATGAAATAAAAAGAATGTCCTGGAACTTCTGAAACTAGGTCATGAGAAGCTTTGAAACTTGTACTTGCCTCTCTTTGGACTTATTTCCTAGAATCTGAGCCCACCATATAAAATGTTCTTTTACCCTGATACCACAGAGCCAAAGAGGCCACGTGTAGTTTGGGTCCAGAGTCCTAGCTGAGCCCAGCCTTCCAGACATCTCTGTCAAGCCACCAGATTGGAAGAAAACCTTGGATCCTCCAGATCAGGGCTCAGCATACTCAGACTAAATGTGGCTCCCATCTGTGGTTTTTTTTTTTTTTTTTTGGTACCAGGGATTGAACTCAGGGGCACTCAACCACTGAGTCATATCCCCAGCCTTATTTTGTATTTTATGTAGAGACCGGTCTCACTGAGTTGCTAAGCACCTCGCCATTGCTGAGGCTGGCTTTGAATTCAAGATTCCCCTATCTCAGTCTCCAGAGCTGCTGGGATTACAGGCGTGTACCACCACGCCTGGCTCCATCTATTTTTTAAATATATGCATATTTTTATAACTTTGTTTTATTTACTTATTTTTTTATGTGGTGCCGAGGATCAAACCCAGTGCCTCACCCATGCTAGGCAAGCATTCTGCCACTGAGTTACAGTCCCAGCCTGTCTCCATCTATTTTTATAAATAAAGTTATGTTGAAACACAAGAAAGTTTTGTTGAGCCAGACTCATTTATTTAATTATTATCTATTGCTGCTTTCAGAATGGCAGAGTTGAGCAGCTGTAAAAAAACTATGCAGCTTGCAAAGCTGAAAACATTTTCCATCTGGCCTTTTATACCACTGTTCAATAGAGATACAGTGCAAGCCACACACGTGAGCCATATTGAAATTTGAAAATTTCTTGTAGGCACCTATGTTTATCAGCTTTCCATCACTGTGATCAAAATACCAACAAGAGCAACTTAGAGGAGAAAAAGGTTATTTTGGCTCACGCTTTCAAAGGTTTATTCCATAGTGGGCTCACTCCATTTCTCTGGGCCCAAGGTGGGGTAGAACACGGTGGCAGAAAGTTGTGGAAGAGGAGTGCTGCTCCATTCATGATGGCCAAGAAACAGAGAGAGAGGGGGAAGGAGTCACAGGGAAGATGATTCCTTCCAGGGCATGCCCCTAGGGGACCCAACTGCCTATAGTTACCACCCAGTTACTCCATTCAAACCAGGATAGACTGGTTAGGTTATAACTCTCACCATCCAATCAATTCATCTCCAAACATTCCTGCATTAACATAGGAACCTCTGGGTGACACCTTATGTTCTAAACTATAAGACCAGATGAACAAATGAAAAAAAAAATAGGTGACATTCATTTTAAGACTATATTTGATTTAATCAAGTATATCTAAAATACAATCTCAACAAGTAATCAATGTAAAAATCACTAATGAACACTTCAAAATTTTTATACTGAATATTCAAAAATCTTGTGGGTAATTTATACTTACAAAATTTTAAAGTTTTAAAGTAAGAACTCAATTAGGAGCTCTCTCTCTCTCTCTCTCTCTCTCTCTCTTTTTTTTTTTCAATTGGGGTTTTCTCTCTTCCTTAACTCCCTTGAAGGTTGTTAAGTTATTGCTTCTTTGGAATTCAGCTTAAGTCTTTTTAAAAATATTTTTTAGTTGTCAATGGATCTTATGGATCTTTTTATTACATTTATTTATATGTAGTGCTGAGGATAGCACACAGGCCCTCATACATGCCAGGCAAGCATTCTACCACTGAGCTACAGTCCCAGCCCCAGGATCTCTTGATCATTCCAAGAGATCAGTAGTTACTTGTGGCTGGTGGCCACTGAATCAGCGTGTCTCTAGGCCAACCTACCCACTAGCTTGCTACCATAAAGTGACCTCATTTGATGCCACGAAGAGTAGAAGAATCACTCTGAGGTCTGCTCAGATTTCTGACCCACAGCATTGTGAGAGGGTAAATATCCATTGTTAAAGCTGCTGTATTTGGGAGAATTCCTAATACACCAAGTAGGTAAATAAAACAGATTGAATAGGTGCTAAATAAATGAAGGGTTTTTAGGGAGTGTGGCTAGAAGGGATTCTATGCAATGGAAATAGCATATACAAAGGTAGTGAGGCAGGAGAGCACATGAAAGAAGGTATAAGAAGGTTGTGGCTAAGATGAAGGCAGGTGGAAGACAAGGTGGAAAACTTGGCCATACTTGTCTTATAGGTCAGTTAAGGATTTTGGTCTTTATTCTGAGAGCAATGTGAACCACTAAAGAAATTATAGTAGAGATGGGCATGGTGGCACACACCTGTAATCTCAGTGGTTCAGGAGGCTGAGGCAGGAGGACCAAAAGTTAAAAGTCTTGGGGCTGGGGTTGTGGCTCAGTGGTAGAGCATTTTAAAGTAAGAACTCAATTAGGAGCCTTTTTTTTTTTTTTTAAGAGAGAGAGAGAGAGAGAGAGAGAGAGAGAGAGAAGAGAGAGGGATTTTTTTTTTTTTTTTTTTTTTTTTTTAGTTTTCAGCGGACACAACATCTTTGTTTGTATGTGGTGCTGAGGATCGAACCCGGGCTGCACACATGCCAGGTGAGCGTGCTACCACTTGAGCCACACCCCCAGCCCAGGAGATTTTTTAATAAATGTGTGAGGCACTGGGTTTGATTTAAATAAAATAAAATAAAATAAAGGTCCATCAACAACTACAAAATATTTTTAAAAAAATGTTTAAAGCCAGCCTCAGCAACTAAGCGAGCCCCTAAGCAATGTAACAGGATGCTGACTCAAAATGAAAATAAAAAGGTTTGAGGAATGTAACTCAGTGGTAAAGCAACCCTGGGTTTAATCCTCAGTGCCAAAAAAAGAAAAAAAGAGAGAGAAGAAGAAATTATAGTAGAGATGGACATAATCAGCTTTGCTTTTGGAAAAAATGACTCTAGTTACTATATAGCAAATGTATAGTAGGGAAGCCAGATGCAGAAAGACCAATGGGCTGGCCACTGAAGTTGCTTAATGAACATAGCTGTTTGGTCTAGAATGGTAATAGCAGACATGGAGGGAAGTTGGTATTTGAAGAAATAATTAGGTTTATAATTAACAGAATATGGCACGGATTAAATATAAGAGATGAGAACAAAGTGTTGATTCATGGACTGATTCCTTTATTCATTCAACAATTGAGTGCCAAGAATCATTCTTGACACACTGATACCTCAGTGGGTACCACAGGACTCTGTGATTTTTAATATTCACTTTCATATACTTAGTAAAATTATAAACAAAAGCAACAGAAATTATACTTCTATTTTCAAATATACAGATGACACAAAAATGAGCCCAAACTGGGTCAGCCTAATTAGTATTCACAAAGTCTAAAAAGAGAGACTAACATCATAAGGGTAAGTATACAGACCTGTATTTAAGTTTTAAAGTAACAATTATGTAAATGGAAAAGGTGGATGCTAGAGAAATAGCTTATCTAGAATAAATATAAGAATCACATAAATATTAGTATGATGTAGCTAACCAAAATTAATTCAGTCCTTTTTTGGAAGGGAGTGCCTGGGATCCAACTCAGGGCCTTGCACGTGCTAGGCAAGTGCTCTACCACTGAGCTAAACCCCAGCCCAATTAATTCAGTCTTAACATAGAATTCGCTCTCTGTACTCTGTGCTAATCAGACCACATCGCTTGTGGTATCACACTGACAAAATTAGGGTTTATCAAGTGAAAGGGCAGCACAGTTCACTAGGGAATATTGAAATATGTCAAATGAGGAACAATTAAAAAGACCGGGGTAATGAACCTGAAGAAGAGAAGACTGTGAACACCCTGTGGCCTTCTGAAAACATTTAAGGGATCTCCTGGGGGACAGCACACACATTGTTGCTGAAGGGCAAGCAGTTCCAATCACTGGAAGTCATAAGGAGCCAGAGTCCAGCTCCAGATGATGAAGAGTTTTAATGGAGAGCCACAATTTTCTTGGGAGGTAATGAACACCCCATTATCAACACTGCTCAAGGAAAAGTGGGGTACAATGCAGAAGAGATACTTTTGTGGGGAGGGATTTCTTGTTATGTAATTGAACTCCATAACTTTTAAATTCAAAAGTATCATTTCCAGGAAAAAGGAAAAATAAAGGAAGACACGGAAGCACTCCATCTCTCTCTGTCCCCATCCTGAACTTTTTTCTTTCTTTCTTTCTTTCTTTCTTTCTTTTTTTTTTTTTTTAGCATTGGAGAGAGTATGGCATGTTTAAAGGACCTTCCTGTCTAGATAGTCTGTTGAGCTGACTATAAGTGATCCAGGGCTTCAGATGACATGGAGAAGAGCAAGCACTCCTATGGCCCAGAAAGGTACAAGATGGTGGTATTTGAATTGGGCCTTGACAGGTGACTCAGACTTGGTCTCAGAACTGTACCCTGATGGCGTGAACAAAGTGAGCCAGGCTGCGAGGGATTGCAGTAGTCAGTTTCTGTTAGAGTGGATGAAGTTGTACCCAGTATCGGCTCTAACTAAGTCTACTTCTTCTGATATTTGTACTCATGAGGGTTTCAGCCTGGGCCACTGCATCATTGAACAGGTTCCTCTAAGGGTTGCTCTCCTGTGACATCAGCAATGATGAATTTCCTAGAACTTGGTGTGATGGCCATCTGCCTCTGCCCTTGAAAAGCACTGCAAGCTTCCAACAACTCTTTTAAATGTTGATTGAGTAGAACTGGCTAAGCCTTTCAGTCACATTCTTGATATACACGCACCTACGCAGAGAACGCCAGGCATAACTGTGGTTTCCATGTTCTTTCTTAGTATAATATTCTTTCGCATTTTTCCCTTTTATATATATTTTTTAAAAATTTAAGCAACACATAATAATTTTACATATCTATCGGCTACAGTGTGATATTTTAACACATTTATACAACGTGCAATGATCAGATCAGGATAATTTTCATAAACATCTCCTTAAACTTTTATCATGTCTTTGCGTTGGGAACATTCAAAATCCTCTCTGCTACTCTGGCAAGGTTCTGGAATATGGTCAAGTAGAATCATGTTTAGGGACATTTGGAAATGCAGCAATGATTGTAGCCTTTTCATGGGAAATTAAGAAAAGCTGACTGAACTGGAGGAGAGGTTGAATTTGCACAAATAAAAGGGAATTAATTTTTTTGAAAGTAGATCAGAAGAGCTTAACAGGGCCTGGAAAGTCAGATAAAGGATTTATATCTGATTTGAGAGAAAATTGGGAATTGGGGATCAATAGTTTGGAAGTATAAAAAATAATGTAACGATGAGCTGGGGTTGTGGCTCTGTAGTAGAGCACTTGCCTAGCACGTGTGAGGCCCTGGGTTCGATCCTCAGCACCACATTAAAAAAATAAATAAAATAAAGGCATTGCATCCAACTACAACTAAAAAATAAATATTAAAAATATAATAATAATGTAACAATGAGCTGGGGTTGTGGCTCTGTGGGAGAGTGCTTGCCTGGCATGTGTGAGGCACTGAGTTTGATTCTCAGCACCATAAATAAAATAAATAAATAGATAAATAAATAAAAATAGAAATATAGGCCCATCAACAACTGAAAATAAATAAATAAAAATAATGCAATGAAAGTTTGAAGAAAATAAGCTAGTGGTCCAAGGAAAGAGGTTAGGGCTGGTATCAGAGTGATCAAGAAAGCCAACAGTAAAGCTGGTGGTCCTGAGATGAAGAGGCAGGACCAGCATAGAGGCAGTGGGCATGAGGAGGAGATGAGTGAGCGGTGTCTCACTGAGAACATGAACACTTATGGTCTGGTGGACACCAGGGATAGCTGGCTATGGACAGACACATCATTCCTGCTGAGCTTCACTTCCCTCACCAGCTTTATCTCCCTCTAATCCAGACCTGATCAGTTTCCAATCTCTCCTTGGAGCAAATCCCTCTGTAGCCTCCATCTATGGAGAATTTTTTTTTATTTTTAATATTATTTTTCAGTTTTCAGCGGACACAACATCTTTGTTTGTATGTGGTGCTGAGGAACGAACCTGGGCCACATACATGCCAGGCAAGCGCGCTACCGCTTGAGCCACATCCCCAGCCCTATGGAGAATTTTTTTACCTAACTCTTGGATTCCTTTCAGGAGCTGCTCTTGCCCTTGTTCATTTGGAAGCACAGTATTTCCACACAGATATGAGGAGGGCAGCATCAAATATGGTACATGTTACAAGGATGTGCACTGATTCAAAAAGCAAACATCTGAGCAGATCCACAAGGAGCCAAAGGAGGCTTTTACTCATCCTCTGATACTGTGGTAACTAAAGTATTAAAATTAAGAGTGCATTACCCATTGGGTGCGGTAGCGCATGCCTGCAATCCCAGCGGCTCTGGAGGCTGAAGCATTAGGATTGAAAGTTCAAAGCCAGCCTCAACAAAAGCGAGGCACTAAGCAACTCAGTGAGACCCTATCTCTAAATAAAATACAAAATAGATCTAGGGATGCGGCTCAGTGGTCAAGTACCCCTGAGTTCAATCCCTAGTACCCAACGCGGGGAAAACAAGTACATTACCCTCATTGGCTCAGAAGAGGGGGCACCATATACGAATAGTTTTAGATTTTCCTGTCCCCCAACAAGAAGTTTGTGTTTGAGACAGACACCTAGTTCTCTTAGGTATATCTAGAATCATAACTTTTTGGAGTTAAAATTTACTACCTTTTTAAAATATTGATGGTTTTCAAAATCAGTTTTCCCTTTTTTGCCAATAAGTGCCCAAAGTAAAAACATCATGCAAAATTTTATAGGTGCCTATCCAGGTCTGTACACATCCTGGGAAGGGGTTGTGCCTGCCAGGAACAGGCCCAGAGAACTTACTAACAGGTAGCTATGCCCATCCTGCCCTCTAAGGGAGCCCCTTTCTGATTTCAGAACCAGAACCAGGTCAAAGAGAGAAAAGCTAACTGTTTTAAGGGCACAGTTTGAGGGACAGCCCCTTCTCCCCATCTGTGTACCAGTCCTAATCTAACACTTGGAATTCCCACATTACTCATTCCTTGGGGTCAGGCATTTTTTGAAAGCCCCTGTTAAAATGCAAATTAGAGTTAGAAGGGAGAAACAGGTTGGGTTTTTCGTTGTTGTTTGTTATTAACCCTAAGGAGTTAAGTTCAAGGTAATTCACCTAAATAAGACATGGAACTCAGGAACTCAGAAAGGAATCACATCCCTGGATGGAAGAGGATGAAGTCCCGGGCCCTTGGTGGAGAGAGGCATAGTGCTGAAAACACATTTTCTTCCTCTACACACATTTGAGATGTTGTCTATATCCCAAGCTGCAGCCTGTGTACCCTCCAATGTGCAAACAGTTCAGAAACAAATCTATGGAGTAGCGTTCAATGAGGGGTTGTGCACACAGACTCTGGTCCTGTCTTTCCTACGCCCCTCACATGTTCTTATCTGCCTGGTCATGAAAAGTGAACGGCCTAAATTCTGGAAAACTGCCCAGGCGCCTCCCCCATTAAGCCAGGTTGTTTTAATTCTGTCTTTTCTCTCCTGTATCCTCAGAGCGTCAATCCCCTAGCCCAGAGATCCCTAACCTCAATTCCTACTTGTATCTGATTTTTGAAACATATTGTTCACATCTTGATTTTTCTCCTAAAGAATCTGGCATGGCTCACCTTTTTCTCTTTTATAATTTTCTCCTGATCCTCATTTCTACCCAGGTTGGGACATCCAATATCCAGGGATAATAAGAGTTGTGAAAATATCAAACATAAAGACAGTAATTAATCAGCACCATGACTCAGAGCCTTTCCTTTCCTTCAAAGCACTGCTGCTCCCAGTGGTGTTAATGTGATTACAGTATGCTTTTATTATTTTCCACTTCAAGAGCACAGCGTCTCCTTATATCATTTATGTTCCTGGTTGAAAACCCGGTTCGTGGGACTGGGGTTGTGGCTCAGTGGTAGAGCACTTGCCTACCATGTGTGAGGCACTGGGTTCGATTCTCAGCACCGCAGATAAATAAATAAAATAAAGTTCATTGGCAACTAAAAAAATATTTTAAAAAAACCCGCAGTTCCTAGGACATAGTAAGCACACAATATACATATTCTGAATATATGAATAATAACAGATTCAGAAAACCCATTACACTTTGGACAGCTCACAAGATAACACTCATGGTCTCTTCAGCAAATATAATACAGAATGGTGAATTTGACCACATAAATACACCCATTTACAGTCCAGAACCTTAGCCCCAAGATTGAATTTAGACATAAGAGGAGCAGGCCATCTCCTTAGTTTTTACAATTTGAGAGGAGTGGGAAGTTCCCTTGGCCAAAAATTATTTTCACCTGTCTCTCCAGAACCTTAAATCACTATTAATGGAGGCGATATTTTAAGCCTATTTGCAAATGCAAATGTGTTCACAGTATGTGCAACTGTGTTAAACCACTGACCGGGCTCTTTTTTGACCAGAGTATTTCTTTCCAAATGACCTATTGGTCTCAATATTGGGTTGGGGCGGCTAGAAGGGAAGAAGCTGGGGTGGGGGGATAAGCATTTCTGGACCAGAGGAGGAAAGGTCAGACAGGAAAGCCGAGGCTATTACAGAGAAGTTGTGACACTGCCTCCCTCCTCTACATTTCCCATTGTACATGGGGCTCAGGCAGGGCCAACATCCTTGGACAGTTCTCCCAGAGCAGAGCTGCTTGGAGCCCCCAGAACTCCAAGGTCAAGGGCAGCTGCCAGCTGTTTGGTAAGTGGCACCTTCCATTCTTCTGCTTATCCGGTCTTTTGGCCCACTAAAGCCCATACAGGGATCTGGCTGGAAGAGACTCATTTTTCTGATATCTCATCTCCAATGTAGCTAGTCTCCAAATTAAGCCCAACGGCCAAAGGTTTTAAGCACGTCTTCTGCCCTCTGATGCATCCCCTTGCCATCCACCAGCCCCATCTCTGCCCCAATGCAGCCTTCTCTCACGCTGTGCTCCCCGGGCACATGGGCTTCAAAAGAACATACCTGTCACTTATGCCCATCCACCGTAGCTCCCAGAGAACAGACACATGAGCACAGCAGCATTCCCGAAGAGCACAGGAGCGAGGCTTTGAAAATACACTCGGAGGAGTCAGTGCCAGCTCCCCAGGCCTCCTAAGACTCCTCTTGTAGAGAAAGAATAATCTCAGGACTGAGGCTAGAACTCAAATACAGAAAGGGGAACTGACTAGAGAGAAACAACACCGCAGACGGGCCAGTGTTCTTGCGTGGTTCCAGATAACTTCTGCTGGCAGGTGGGCATTTCCACTGATGAGAATGACTACAAATGCAGCCTTGGACAGAGAGGCAGTGTAAAGCCCTGAGGAAACCCCCAAAGACAGCCCCATCCACAATCATGACAGACACCTTCCCTGACAGAGTGGTAGAGAAGAGGAGGGCAATCTTCAAAGCCCACGGGAAAAGACTCAGCTCAGCTCAGCCACGTGCCAGGCACTGGATCTGGCCCCCAGGGATGCAGGAGATGGTCTTCCATTAGAGCAGAGATTGAATCATTCATTCCTCTCCATGGATCCTGCTAGAAGCCAAGTCCCATATGCAGCCATCATTGTCCGATGACCCTAATGTAATCCGCATTGTATGAATCTGGAATGCTTCTATTATTTTGGTCCACTATTCTTGGAAGAGGGTGGAAATGTTGAGTTCTGGGACTAGTAACAAGCAGAAGTGAGAAAGGTGGGTTTATACCCGGTACAGATCTCTGAACCTAGTGCTTCAGCAGGGATAGGCTTCAATTATAGACAGGGATCATTATGATCTGCCCAGGAGCATCGGCGACTGCAGAGCCCTATGCTCAGTGGTACTGGTGGCAATGGTAGGCATTTGTGGGCCTCTGAGATCTGCGGCATTTGTGGGCCTCTGAGATCTGCAGCATTTGAGCTCAGAAGAAGCAAGGCAGTCCTGCTGAGAAAGCCTCCCCTGCTTTTTTTTTTAGAGGCTAGCTGTGGCCTGCAAAGCTAGAGAAATGAAAAGTGACAAAGTGAAAGTCGGTTATTGGTGGCCGGGTTGAGGAAGCTCACCCAGCCAAAACATGTGGTACCGGGGAAGGACCCTGGGCTTGGAACTGGTGGTCCCAGGTCAGATTCTAGCTTGACCACTGGATACAGGGCAAGTTATTGGACACCTTGGAGTCTCAATCTTCTGTCCTGTGAAATGGGACTAGTTATAGCTTTCCTTTCTGCATTGTTATGAGAGACAAATAAGATATTCTATGCAAATCACCTGGTAGCAAGTATGAGCTGTTTAGCTTTCCGTTATTAGTCTCCTTTTTTCTTTTGAGTCTTTCCCAATTCTTTCTTTGACCTTTCCACAAAGATCTTCCCCTTAGCATTAAAGAGGTGATGATAGTTCTTCCCAAGCAGGGTCTGTAAGCCCCTTCACGTTCCATCCTGGGCCTCTCCAACCCGCAGGCTGCTGCCCAGGTCCTTGTCCTGACTCACTTGGGCCTTACTTCCCCTCAGCCACTCTACATGCAGATCTTGGAAACTTCACCCTTTATATGGATAGGCTCCACCTGGGGGTTTCCTCTGGGTTTTACAATCACAATTTTCTTTTAGTTGAAAGGGTTCGTGTGGTTTTCTTATTGTAAAATATGAAATCATTCACCTATCAGAGGACAGGAGAATTCATTCATGTTTCCCTTATTTTTAAGTGTCTTCCTTTTCCTTGTACACAGTCAAGATGCAAGATATGCTAAATTGAAAGTGCTGCTATCAAAATATCTGAAGCTATATTTCCCAAACTTTAGTCATTCTAGTTACTAGTACCACTTCACATCCATGTAAAATCTGGACTATTGCTTTTATAGTATTTTTCTCTTAACTTACTTTAACTAAATTTATTTAAAAAGAAAGTTTTATGTTAATACTAAGAATCACAGAAAGTAGTATCATTTGCAAAACAAACAAACAAAAAAAGATGAGTCAAAGGGCATATCAAACTGGGTTTGAGAATCACAGAGACCAGTGTTCATACTGTGGCTACTGATACCTGTGTGTTCTTAGGGAAGTTATTTAACCTCTCTGAGCCTTGGGTTCCTCACAGGTGTAACACTGTCCTAAATATTTCATAAGCTTGCCATGAGGATTAAATAGGATGATATATATATATATATATATGGTGCCTGAGATTCTGGCACACCAGAGGCTATTTTTTCTTTATTTTAAAAGGCTGTTTTATAGTTTTTCCTTTTCTACATCCCTACTTTAGTTCCTGTTTACAGTGAGTGGCCTCTTCCAAGGCTGTAACATAGAAGTACGTTAAAGGAGGGAGATGAGTGGCAAGACCAGCACCAGAAATAAGGGACCATGTGGTGTCATGAAATTCACTGACGCTGTGATTTAGCACTGCAAGAATATAAAGGACCTCGGAAACTATTGTTCTCGCCTTTCAAGCAGGGACCCCTCTGTGTCATCTCTGACGGAGGCATGTTTGAGCTTTGCTTTCTCATTGGCCAGACTCGGAGACTCACTACCTGAGAGTTATAGGAACATGATCCTTTTTATAATAATCCCATATCTACCACTTCTAACTCCCCAGCTCCATAAGTAACATCCAGTTGTCCCTGTCCTGTTTTTTAGAATTACCAGAATATACTCATGAACCCTCTTAGGTCAAAGTTTCCAGATATGGAGAATGCAGATATTATAAATCCACTCTCTGCTAAATACCAGCAGTCTCCTCCACCGTTCGGTGGGATGTGATCTCGAGGACCCTGCTCAACCAGGTCCTCTAGACCAGGCTAGGGACCCTCCCAGCAGCACCCTCCTCCCTGAGTGAGTCCACATACCTCCTAGCAGAGAGGGCTCCGGCAGCTTGGAGCAGGCAGTGACAAGATGACATTCATCAATGAGTCAGAGGTCACATTTAGCTTAAAACAATTGTAGGAGGTCGGCTGACCATGATTGTTTTCACGCTTTAAGCCGATGGCCGCCCCCTTACCCACTCTTGTTTGTGTGTCAGTGTTTGGGGCCAGCGATCAGCCAATCAGAAGCACCAGGGCTGCCCTGTGCGCCACGAGAGCCGGGGCGGACAGGATGCAGCAGCTCTGGTAGTCACCAGCATCAAAGGCTGCCAGGAGGCGGCGCAGAATGAAGATCAGTTCCTTGTGCTTGGTGAGGAGGAAGTTGCTGGTAACCTCAGAAAGCTGCTTTCTGTGTTGGCCTTCTTCCTCCACTGCCTCATCCCCGGATGTTCTCATGTCTAAGGCCAAGGCTGCAAGGAAAAGCAGCTGGAGAGGGAGAGGCCTCCTAGGGCAGTAGACCCAGCTGTGGGTGGAAAGGGCGCACACCCTCCTGACGCCACGCCCACACCTTCAGGATCTGCTCTGTGTGACAGAGCCAGACACCCATGAGCATTTAGAATCATCCAGCACTTAGCTCTAATTTCCCTTCTCAGCCATATGTCCGTTGCTCTGTTTAAATGACTGCCTGTGGCCTGTGGCTAGGGAGCCATCTAAAAGTATTCTAGATCGTGGTGGAAGTGGCAGTTCCAGTGTAGGATAAACAGTTTCCACTCTCTGTAGTGTTTGTTTTCTGAACTTTCTTTGAAACAGATTTGTGCAGGTGGGGGTGAGCAGAAGAGATCCAAAGTCAAAGGCTCCTCTGGGCTTTTTTGAAAGCCCATGGAGGAGATGATGTGGGTATCCTGTGTTTTATGCAAGAAGAAGGAAGGTGGAGAAGTGTATGATCCTATAAGCAGTGGGAACTCCAGAACCCCTTGCTTGGTGCTCCCAGAGGGTGACAACCTCAGGGCGATGGCTCATGCCCAGAGAGGCAGTGCCTTCAGTTTAGGCAGTCTCTGTAAACATTCTCATTTCCCACTATGGCATGAGGTCAGGAGCTGCCAGACTTCACAGACCACAGTGGACTCAAGAGAGTGAGGGTGAGGAAAGTTGCATATCTATTTGAATGGCTAAAACCCCCAAACCTGACCGCACCAAATGCTGCCGAGAATGTGGAGCAACAGGAGCTCTCACTCATTGCTGGTAAAAGTAAAAGTGCAAAACGATAAAATTACAGTTTCCTACAAAATTAAGCAAACATCTACTTCATAAGCCAGCAAGAACACTTCTAGGTACATTGACTCAATTGAGTTAAAAAGAAAATAACTGCAAACATCTACACACAAGTTTATAATAGCTTTGTCCATAATTGCCAAAAAATTGGAAGCAACTAAGATGTTCTTCAATAGGTGAATGGACAAACTATGTACATGCATACATGGACTCTTATTCAATGATGAAAGGAAGTGAGCTATCAGGACATGAAAAAGGGTGGAGAAAACTTAAGTGTTTATTGTTTAAGGAAAGAAGCCAATCTGAACAGGCCACATATTGTATGATTCCAGTGACATGATATTCTGGAAAAGGCAACATCATGGAGACAATAAAAGATCAGGGGTTGCCAGGGGCTTGGAGGGAGATGTGGAGGGATAAGCAGGTGGAACACAGAGGATTTTTAGGGTGGTGAAACTATTTAGTATGATGGTATGATGGTGGGTACATGGTATACATTTGTCAGAGTCCATAGAACTATATGACCCAAAGAGGAAACCTTAATATACAGCATGGACTTTAATTATACATCAATATTGGTTCATTAATCAGAACAAATACGCCACACTAATGCAAGTTTGCAAAAAAATGGGGGAAACTGTGCCCTGGTAGAGGGTAGATGGGAATTCTCTGTACTATCAGCTCAATTTTTCCCCCTTTGGTAAGTCTAAAACTGTTCTAAAAATAAAGGCTATTAATTTAAAAACACACACACTCTAACCACATGCACTGATTCCTGGCAAAGCGACTAAATTAATGATGTGACATTTTAGAGGGTTCCTAAACTGCTGGGAAAGAAAATTAGCATCAATTTCACAGTCCAAAGATTCACTTCCCCATGGTGCACACTTGTAATTAAATGCCACACATACAATGTTTAGAAAAATCTCCAGTCTTTTTAAAAGGACTGCCCTCTGCTTTCACACTTTATGCATATTTTTGGTGCAGAGCCATAGATTTTTTATGTCAATTCCTTAGGTAAATTAAAGAAAAAGCCCCACTGTTTTCTTAGGGTCAGATCAATTAAAAAAAAAAAAAAAGCTTTCAGTTCCATTTTTCTGGAGGAACATTCTTAGAAATGTAGTGGGTTTCTTTTATCTTTGAGGGGGGATGCTATGGTATCCTACACTGAAAGCAAAATTTATATAAGTTAAGAATTAAAGGTTGAGTCTTTTTCTTTGCCCCAAACTTGCAGCCTTGGTATTTATGTCACTGAGGCAGAGAGGGACTCTCACTCTCACACTCTCACACAGATGCCATGCTCATCCTAGATTGGCTTTTTCTGTCTCCCTAGCTGCCCTGGGGGATCTTTTTGTATTCACTTTCTCATGATGCAAATTCATACCCATCATTCATGCATGCTAAGAAAGAAGCAAGGTGTATTGTTTCTTAGCTCGTATTCTATCAGTTTATGAACACGGAACCTGGGCTTCAGTGACACAGTTTTTCTAGAGATCCTCAAAGGAAAAGTCTGAAAGGCAAGGGACACCAACAAGTATTTGCAGGATTCTATCAAGTGAATGGAAACACTTTGTCTACACATTCTCTCAAAAATCACACAATAGTGCTGGGTACAGTAATCCCAGCAACTTGGGAGACTGAGGCAGGAAGATCTCAAGTTCAAGGCCAGCCTCAGCAATTTAGGGAGGTCCTAAGCAACTTAGCAAGACCATGTCTCAAAATCTTTTAAATAAAAAAATAATAATAATTGAGCAGGGGATGTGCCTCGTTGGTTGAGTGCCCCTGGGTTTAATACCCAGTAACAACAACAACAATAAAATCACATGGTGGCTTTAATGAAAACATACCTGAACTTCAGCAGCAAAATGCATTGATCTGGACTGAAGATTGCAGTTTCTTGTATTAGCAGGTAGGTTAAGGGGAAAATTGCCAAAAGGATAAAAATGGTCATCAAGATGCATGCATTTTAGAAAAAGTACTGCTGTGCCAGGGACTCTGTGCCAGGGACTCTGGACATGCAGTTGCTTTCATGGTACAGGCAATGGGAAGGAGGGAAAAGATGGACTGGGGGACCTACAACTAGTAACAACCACTGCAGCAGGTGAGGAGCCCACTGTCCTATGATCAGCATCGGAGTGAGATCTGTGGTCTGGTGTAGACATGGCAGAGTGGCATGGGGCATGCTGGGCCACAACCAAAATCAGAAGTCTCTGTGCAGTGTATGGAACAAGGGCCATCATGGGGGAACTGAAGAAGCCATTGGAGAATTGGACCACAGTTCATGGAAGCAAGGCTAAGCCAGAGAAGGATTGCAGTATAGGGAACCCAGGGACCCGTGACTCACCCCATGGACACAGGGGAACAGGATACAGCCACAAGACCACACGCAGAACACTCTTCCCACCTTGCCTGCCTGCGGTGTATCCCAACACCTCATGAGAGGAGCGGGGTCAGGTGCCAGGGCTGCCTGGGAACTGGTAATAACTCTAAACTCTAGTGACACATAAAGACACATATTTTATGGTCCCTCTTTGTTATTATCCATCTCTGTATCTTAGTAATATTTCCCATCTTCCAAAAATATACTTAAAATCCATGGATCATTGCACCATTTAAAATTTGTACTTTTTAATCTGTCTTCATTCATTTAACAAATGCTTAGTAAGCCCTGACTGAATATAGGCCCCAGACAGGGATCCAGGATTAGCTAAAGAAGAGCCTGTAGTTGAGGGCAGGAGATCCATCTCATTAGGTCAGGGTACTGGCCACCAAGGGATTTTCAATATATGCAACTTCAGTTAGGTATGATGTTCTTATGTTTGAGTAACCAGTTGTCTTAAGAGTATGAGGTAGATTCTAACTATGTCATGTAGTTCACAACTAAGAAAAGTTTCTGGGGGACCTCTGGCTCAGGAACAGGCTTCTCCAGGAAGTATCAGTTTCTTCTTCATTTCATATTTGAAATGGTCACAGTGCCTACATAATCATAAGTCACAGATAGCACAGTAGAGAGAACTGACTGGGCCAAGGATGAACTAAGTCATCCTTCACTTCCCCTGCAATTAATAATTCTACATTCTAGCTGTTAGGTCTGGAGTGTAACTTGTGGTGGAGCACTAGCGCAGCATGTGTGAGGCCCTGGGTTCAATCCCTGGTACCAGCAGGGGAAATTACTATGCTAGCTCTTCAGTAGGTGTTTACAATCTTACAATCTCAGTATTTCCTCTGATAGTTTACGTGAAATATGGCCTATTATTTTACAAATAAAATATGTAAAATCTTCCCAAGACAAATGAAATACACGTGCAGCAGGTTTAAAAATTATACCCATCAACTGACTACCAACATCTACAATGTCACTTTTCAGAACTCAAAATAAAATCTGATTCCAAGTTCGCTCTCCTTTTAATCTGTAGGGAGACTTGGGAACCTGAAAGCCAAATTCAAAAGGCTAGAGCCCTGACTCTAAAGTGGCCTGTTGGTTTAAGGGATATGCACTTACATATTCCGAGAAACTGTCATTTCCTTTATACTCTCATTTAGAAGAAATAAAATGAGGTAATATCTTAAATGTAAAAGTTGCTAGAAGAGTTAAGTCCATACTTTTTTTCCCTCTGTGTGCAGAGGAGGCAATCTCAGACATAACAAAACTAACACATTTTAACAAATAGCAGCATATTTCAAATTTAGGGAAGCATGAGATCTGTGAAAGCACCTTATGCAAAATATTTATGTAAGAGTATCAATATAATGTGCACAGCAAAGTAAAATAAAACAGATCAAGGTTATACAGAACACACCAATATGACTAAGCTTATTTTTAAAAAAGAAAAAAGATGAATTTTTTTAAAGCTTCTATTTCACAACAAGTGTTGGGGCTCGCACACTCAGAGACTCACTTTCCTGTGGCATCTTTGACTCAGAAGCAACGTACCTAAGACTTGTGGACCCCTGAAATGTGCATTCATCCACCTGGATCTGCAGTTCTCAAGTTGGTGGTGCAAAATCATTGAGGTATAAATTTTGCTATTCCCTTCCTCTCCTTCCCATTCCTTTAAGGAAGATTCTAAGGATCTACCACAGAGAGGTGTTGCTCCTTGAAAGAAATTTTTCCAGTAAAAAGAGATGATGCTCTTCCTGTTCCTGACTTTGGAAAAGTGCTTCAATTTGAGCTTTACTAAAATCTTATTTAAGGCTGAAACATTTTTATATAAGCCCTGCATTGTTTGACTAGTTTTCTTGTGAGCCTTTGGAATTTTTAAGAAGGGCAGCACTCATAAACCAATTTGATC
Source organism: Callospermophilus lateralis (assembly GCF_048772815.1). Taxonomy (NCBI): domain Eukaryota; kingdom Metazoa; phylum Chordata; class Mammalia; order Rodentia; family Sciuridae; genus Callospermophilus; species Callospermophilus lateralis. The sequence continues at coordinate 56,826,608 of NC_135314.1, forward strand.
TTCGTGTTTCATAAATTGGAGATGAAATATTGCATTTGAGTTGGGCTTTCACTGTGCATGGTCCATTTGCATGCAAACAAAAGAGATTATTTTTAAAAGAGGTTTTCTGTGTTTTTGTTTTGGTCCCGTGGGATGACTGTGGTCTCTGGAAGAAGGGCTCAGGCCATTCTCACACTTTGACTGGTGTTCATGACACCCTTGCTTTGCCTTTCTCCCTCAATACACACTTCCAAGTCCTTGGCAGCCAGTTTTGGTGTCTTGATCACCTCTCACCTTCACTATTCAACAGCCTCCTTCTGGTTCCTTAATTATCTTTCCTTTTTTTAATTAATTACTTGTTCTTTTTTGATATACATGACAGTAGTGTGTATTTTGATATATTACACATACATGGAGTATAACTTATTCTAATTAGGATCCCATTCTTGTGGTTGTATGTGTTGTGGAGATTCACCAGTCCGAATGTTCTCTCTGATAGGTGGATGATAACACGCACTAAGGGGAGAGGTGGGGGAATCGAAGTTCATTATCTTTCTCTGAAAAGAGTGTGGTTATGAAACTTCCTTGCTCTAAAGACCCACTCCTTGCTCCCCACAATTTAGTGGTCACCAGGCCCTTCACAACTTGAATCTAACTTTTCTCTCTTTTTTAAAAAATGTATTTATTTTTTAGTTGTAGTTGGACACAATATCTTTATTTTATTTATTTTTAGGTGGTGCTGAGGATCGAACCCAGCAACTTGTACGTGTTAGGTGGGCGCTCTACCTCTGAGCCACAACCCCAGCCCCTTCTCTTCTGTTTTTATCACCCAGCCCACATACCTTACGCTGATCACCCTCTGGCTGGTCACTATTCCTGACCTCCACCCTGCCTCCCAGGGATCTCTGAAAACTTTTTGACTCGTTCACCTTGGCACACGTGTTCCTTCTGCCTGAATCTCCTTCCTTGCCTTCTCAACTGCAAATCTGTACTCTTCAAGATCCAGACCCTGCCACAGTAAAGCCTTCCTTGCCACCCTTCCCTCCTCTTTTTCACCCTGCCTGCTTCTTCCTCACTCCCAAACTACCCTGTTTATTCTTCCATTTAAAAACAGTTTCCTTGTTCTGTTAAGATTTCACTGCTCAGATGGCTGTCCTGTCCGGATGTCCACAAGGACAGGAAGCACATTTCATTCCCTTTTGCTTTCCTAGGACCTGGCATAGTAACAGGTCCAGAGTGGGGCTCAGTACATATGCACCTTTTGAAACCAATATCTGTAAACGGATTGCTACAAGGTGGGCCCTCTACTACTGCACTGTGGCTATTACAAATGCATTACTTCATTTAATCTTAATGATCAATATAAAAAGTTTTACAGATGAGGAAACTGAGTTTCAGGAAGGTTAGGCCACTTGCTCAGGGTCATACAGCTAGCGAGCTCAAGCTTAAGAAGATATAGAATTGAATCTGTCTTAACTTCTATGTGAGAATGTCAGATAGATGTCAACGTACTTTTTTTTCACCTGCCTGATGAATGGTTTGGTACTGTTTGAGTAAGTGTCTTTGCCCTGCCTTTTACTAATTGTGTGACCTTATATTGCTAAACCTCTCTGAACATCAATTTCCTTCTTTCTTTTTCCATGGGGAAAATAATATTTCCCCCATGTGGTTACTTTAAGGATGCAGGGATGACATGTACACAAGCTCCTGACCATCACAGCATCATGTGCTCCATCCTACTCTGGGCCATGTGCTTGATATCCCTCCATTTGTCACTTAATCCTTACCCTCTGAAAGTTTGGAACCATTCAACTTGCTAATAGTCAAAGAAACCAAGGCTCAGAGAAATGAATAACCTGTCCAGAGTTCCTTTCATCTAAGAAAATATTTTCCCCAAGGCCCTCCAGAACCTTCCAACTCCCTGCTGTCTCGCCTCTCCATGTCCTTCACCTTCCATCCTTCACCTGCTGACTTCTTCAGGGAGGCAGCTGGCCAGGTCCAGACTTTCTCATCACCTCCACTATGGACTCCAGCACTCCCCTGCCTTGTTCACTGGTGATTCCTTCTCACCTGTTGCTGCCTCACTTTCGAGAGCAAGGCTGTCAGCCTCAGGTCCTGTGGAGTCCAGGCAGGTCATCTAAAGGAGCGAAGCCAGCCATAGGGGAAGAGGAGAGTTATTCCCTACTAGAAGTTAGGCAGCCTCTGCCAGGTTCACCAGTTGTTATCATGTGGGAATGAGGGCCCTGTTACCCAGTGTTCTGGTTCTCCAGAGGATATCTCTAGATATCCAAGATTGTGTGAATTCTCTAGATTTTTGAAATATTGGCAACTAAAGATTTCAAGGCTTTTGTTTTATTGGACTACTCTCTGTGGATATTTTTAGTCTACTAAAAATGTTCAACCTCTGCTCCAGATTTTGTTCCTGCTCAAGACTACTGGCTCCCTCCCTGGAACTGGCCTTTGTCCTTCGGTTACCAGAGCTTATTTTGGACCCTGACCCAACACCTTTCTCTCTAAGTTCTAATCTCTTCATCCATCAATCTTTCCTGCTGCTAGATGCAATTGCTCGCTCCCCTGATCTCCCATAGTACATAGATAGCATGGTTATTCAGAGCCTCGGTTTGGAATTAGATTGGAGTTTGGAATCCTGGCTCTGTTATCAGCTATGTGACTCAGTTTTCACTTGTGGGAAATCAGAGACAATAATAGTACCTACCTCCCGCAGTTGTGAAGACTAAATGATGTAATACCACATACCATAATCCCTGCCAGATGGTAAGAAATGTCAGCTACTTCTTCCCTGCTGTAGCTTCTATATAGGATTTCTATCTGATTCATCTTCATTTTCCCAACATTAAACTGAATAAATTAACGAGCATATAGTCATGGCCTCTTCCTTTCTAGTTCTGACTCACTATAGCCTGGGCCCTAATATAATATATTTCTAACCTAGTCCATCCACAATTACCTCACTCTCTTTTGACCCTCTATTGCACTGACAGAAGCTAAGGCAAAACTTGTAGCCTAAAGCAAACCAGCCCCTTCTAGAACATTGAGCCATTATATAAAAATTAGGGATTTTTAAAAAATATATGTTTAAATAAGTTTACCTTTCTGACTTCTCTTGGAAAATAAAGCTAAGCTGTCCAGACTCACATCCTTACATAGAGGGCAACAGTGTGGTGACCAGCAGCCTGGGGATGGGCCTCACTGGCAGGGTGGAACACTTCCACTGTCTATACGTCATGGGACCAGGCAGAAACCACAGACTGATGTCACTCACTTCCGTTCTCTGAGAGTCTATGTTGGCCACTCCTGGCTTAGAGGCTATCACGAGATGGCTTTCTGCCTTGATTTCATCCATGTTAGCAGGGCAATGTATGCTCACCTATCAAAGAACCCCATTTTTATAATCCCACCAACCTGTTCTGACATATTTGCTTGCTATCTTGTTTCTGTATATTTTCTTTATAATTCCATAATCTTATGTTGTCTTTTGTTTTTACAAAGCCACTTAAAACTTCATTTTTAATTTACTTAACCATCTACCTATGATTAAAATTTAGGTTGATGCTTATTTTCCTTATACTAAATAATGCTGTAGTAAGCATTTATATATATATATATATATATATATATATATATATATATATATATATATATATGTTAATATGTTATGGGTGGTCACAATACCTTTACTTTATTTTTATGTGGTGCAGAGGATTAAACCCAGTGCCTCACATGTACAAGGCAAGTGTTCTACCACTGAGCTACCACTGTAGTAAGCATTTTTGTGCACACATTTGTTTCAATACCTTTTATTATTTGGTGAGCTAGATCCATAGTAGTGAAATTATTAAGGAAAGAAATATAAACATTTTGTAGAATAAAGAAAAATGACAATTTATATATCTACTAAAATTAGAAGTACATATTTGAACAGTTAGCCAAGCTGAATAAAGGTGCAAAAAAGTCTTCACACATTAGAAGCAGGAATAAATACTTGAAGTTAAAAAGTTAAAATAGACAATTTTATGAAAAAAAAACTCATAGTTTTCCAAACCTCATATACCCAATTACAGTGCAGGATTTTGTTTTAATGTTTTTGGTACCCCATCTTACATAAATTACAGTTCAGGTGGCTTTGTTGTTTGGCTTTCACCTTATTCACCTGCATTTAGCCTGCCCTTCTCTTATCAATAAGTAGGAGGTCAATTATAGCATTCTCTAGATTATAGGTCAGGTTTTATTGTTAGAATTGATCAGAAAAGGCAGAGCTAAAAAAATTTAAGACTTAATTTAAAACATAAGAAATGATATATTTTAAAGAAAAAAGCATGAGTCCTAAAATGTTTTATTTGCACAAAACATTACATCCATATAAATTCTTACAACCCTCATGGCATTGGTTAAGTACTGGTATCCTCATTTTACAGAGAAGGACATTGAAGTTCAGGGAGTTGGATGCTTCTGCCAAAATGGCAACCTTAGTATATAAGTAGAGAACTGTATATTAACTGCTGATTATGTGACACCAATAGCCTTTAATCCTGTGCATTTATCTAAGACACGACATGACCTACAGACAAGCAGAAACAGCTACATTTACGTGCCCGTGAAAGCACGCACAGTTCACTGTAATAAAGAAGTATTGCATTGATATGTTTACCACTAAAGTGAGCTTCAGGAGGACAAATTTGTTTACTCATCTCTGAAGTCTTTCTATTGTGCAGCGTGGTGCCTGGAACAAAGGTGCTAAATGAACTGAAAAGAAAATTCCCTAAAACAGAGAGAAATAAGCAATTCCCAGAATGAGTGCCTCTGGTGTAAGCATCTTAAGACTTCAGATATAAGTTAACAAATTGCACACCACAGAGGTTATACCCATTCATATCCCCACAACCCATAGTATATCAAATTACCTTTTATAATTTACTCATTAGAATCAATACCTCTACCCACCCACCGCCCAAATCTGTGATTGCTAATTTGATAAATGAAAATATCCTATTGATGTTTCAATTGGCATGTCTCTAATATTGAATAAAGATGAGCATTAGGATTTTTAAAATTATTTTTACATTTTTAAAATTTTTAATAATTATATATTCAAAGGAAGATGAAAAAAATGTATAGGGAAGTCTCGAGTACCCTTCCCAGTTCCCCCAGTGGTAGCAGCTTGCGTAACTGTTATAGGATGTCAAAAAACAGGAATTGATATTGATATAATCCACAGAACTTATTCAGGTTTTACCAGTTTTACATGCATTTGTGTGTGTGTGTGTGTGTGTGTGTGTGTGTGTAGTTTTATGCAATTCTATCACATGTAATGACTGCCACTATTGAGGTACAGAGCTATGCCACACCCCCAAGCTTTTCTTGCATTGTCTTTTTATAGCCTTATACCCCTACTGTCCCTACTACCCTCTAACCATGGCAACTTCCAATCTTCTGTCTCTATAGTATGTTTTTCTATTTCAATAATGTCATATAAATGAAATCAAGCAGTATGTAACCATTGGGGATTGGCATTTTTGTTTAACATGATCCCTTGGAGACTCATTCAAGTTTTTGTGTATATAAATAGTTCTCTCCTTTTCATTACTTGGTATTCATCATATGTATGTGCTATAGTTTAAATATTCACACTGAAAGACATTTCAGTTTTCAGTTTTTGACTACTATAAATAAAATGGTATGAATATTCATGTACCAGTTTTTGTGTGAACATACATGTTCATTTCTCTGGGAAAATGCTTAAAAATGTAATTGCAGGATCATATGGCAAGTGCATGTTTCCCTTTGTAAGACAGTGTTGTTTTACAGAGTGGGTATAACATTGCACATTCCCAGTGGTGATATATGCATAATCTATTTCCTCTGCATTCCGCCAGCATTAGTGTTATTGCTATCTTTTTATTATTTTAACTATGTTGACATCTCGCATGCTTTTAATTTTCATTTCCATAATAGTAAATGATGTTGACCATCTGTGAATGTGGTAATTTTCTATTTGCATATCCTCTTTGAGGAAATGCCTTTGGAAACATATCTTTTGCCCACATTTTAATTTGGATTGTTTTACTGTTTAATTTGATAAATGAAAGTATCTCATTGGTGTTCACATTAGCATTTCTTTAATATTTAGGGAAAATGAACTTTTTTGTAATTTATAATTCTTTGTTAAAAATCACTGAACTGTTACTAAAACTGAATTTCTTTTGTCATTTCATAATTGTTGGTTTCTATTCCCAATAAGACTATAAAAATAACATCAACTATTTCATCTATATTCACCACAGTGCTTTAAAGATCAGCAAGTTCATCAGATATTTTTGTTTAGTTGGTTGAAAATACTTGTAAGATAGGGGTGATGATGAATTAGTTTGTGTAGTTGAATATTTCAGTTTTATCCAGTTTTCCCAGTTTCTGACTGGCATTGATTAATTAGTTTAACTTAACTAAATGTTTATCCATTTTTATCAGATCGTTTAGTATAATAAGTCTTATTAATTTGGTCCCCAATATTATAGAGATGAAAAATTTGGGCTGTTTGTCTTATCATTTCCCTGATATTTCAGAAAGCAAATTTTAGATTTATTCTGACTCAAAGCTTTCTAAGAAAACGTTTTAACACTTCTTTACTCCAATTCTACTGTATGTGTTTTCTTGATGGTTGACATAAATTATAAGTGATCATAAAATTCTACTTGGCCTTTTTTTCTTCTTTACACCAAAATCTTCATCTCTGAGAGACCTCAAATAACAGCTTTCCTGGAAAGGAATCTCGTTCAGAACCAAAACACAACATGTCAAATGACAGCTGCAAAAATCCTTTTGTTCTTGAAATCCTTTCCAAGCTGTTTTGGGTAGAAAGAAGTGATGAGCTTTCTCTCCTTTGCTGAGCTTTTAAACTAAGAAGATTCCAGGACAGAAGATTCTAGAGTCTGCTCTGACTCTAGGTTATTTCCCCACAGCTCACAGTGAACAGTGGAGAGGAGTTGGCTCCAGGGAACAGGCCCCATTTATCCACCAAGATTTCTGCGGGCGGGCGTGGTCCATCTGAGCTGTCTCTGTGTTCTCAGCTCTTTAAAGTTCACTCCCTCACTCAACTGGAAGTGCCGCAAAGGTCACTGAGGGACCCTGGACTGACATTTTCAGTCCTTCTCCCTACTTCACCTTTCTGCAGAATCTGACACTGTGACTACCCTCCTCCGCTTGGTGAAATATGTTTGTCCTGTTAACTTAGGTAAACGAATTCTTTTCATTTCTTTGTTCCCTTCCCACCTCTCTGATGTGTTTATCCAGTTTCTCTGGCTGTATTTTTCTCACCAAGTGCATTAATTTGCTCTGGCTATGGGTAACAAAGTACCACAAACGGAATGGCTTAAACAGTAGACTTTTTTTTTTTTTTTTCTCCTGGAAGCCAGAAGTACCAAATGGGGGTACCCGCTCTGTTGTTTTTTTTTTCCTGAAGGCTGTGAGGGAGGAATCTGTTCCCGGCCTCTCTCCTTGGTTTCTAGGCGGCCATCTTGTCTTCCCTCTATGTATATTTCTTTGTCCAAATTTCCCCTTCTTTTAAGCATACCAGTCATCCAGGAGTAAGATCCACCCTGTCAACCTCATTTTGACTTGATTATCTCTGTAAACACCCCACCCCAAAATGATCACATTCTGAGGTTACCTCAGAGGTTAGGATCACTTTTGGAGGTGGGGTGCTTACAGAGTTCAACCATAGTCACATGAGCTTGACTAGGGTGGATCTTACTCCTGGATGCTGGTATGCTCAATAAAGAAGGGGAAATCTGCTTTGTCTTCCCATGGATACGTCCTCTTCTTTCCTGCATCCTTATCCTCCCTTGGTTTCCATAATACCATTTTTTCCCTGGTTTTCTCCAGTCTCCCTAGCCCCTCCTTGAGTTCCATTGTAGGCTCTTCTGCCTCATCTCTCTCCTTAATTGTCAAGATTTTCCAGTTTCCATCTTGGCTTCTCATTTCACCATCCCTCTCCCTGGGGAAGTCATCCTCACAATAATCTAAACTATAAACTGGACTTACACTGAAGACTCTTAATGTCTACCCTAGTCTGTATTTTTTTCTTGAACTCTGCACCTGAATATCTCCTTTCTACTTGGATACCTCCATTCAGCTGCTCTACAGACATCTTAAATTCGACATGTTAGAAAATGGACACACCCTCTGCCCTCTCTCTTCCTTTGCCCCAAGCCCACTCCACTTCCTATGTCTTCCATTTTATGAAGAATGCTTCTGGGCACTTCTTGTTCTCCCAAGTCTCCAAATGTGTTAAAAACAAATCCTGTCAAGTCTAGTGTTTGAACATCTTTTAAATGAGTCCTCTCCTCTCTGATGCCACCATAACTGGTCTCTGAGTCCTGTTCTCTCTTATACTCTTTGCTCCACATTTGTCCCTGAACCCAACTTGGCTTTGACTTCTTTCACTTCATCCTTCTTCCCAGTATGTAGCTTCCCATGGTGATCAGAGTTACTCCCTGGAGGCTGTCCTTATTCTTGAGCACTACCTGTTTCAGGTCGTCCCCTGAGAACCCAGTTTGGGATTGCCCTGACAGGCTCAGACAATACTGAACACTTTTGCTGGTAAAGAAACTTTCTGCATTCTAGTCCTAGAAATGCCATTAAGTAGTTGTGCAATCTTGGACAAATCACTTCCTTTCTGTTTCTTAATCCTTACAACAACAATAATAAAAATAATTAATAACAATAGTTACCGAGTGTTTATCAGAACCTAGTTCTAAGATCAGTATATGGATTATCACATTAAAATCTCACAACCACCACCTGACATATTAATTATATCTTCATTTTAGAGACAAGAAACTGAGCATTACAATGGTTGAGCAACTTCTACAAGGCCACACAACTAGAAAGCAAGGGAGCTGGTTTGCAAGCCCCAGCAGTCTTTCCAAAGCATGGCCACTTAACCACCAGACAATCACATCTGTAAAATAAGGAAATGAGTGCTCTGTCCTCTTCCAAGTATAATGTGCTATCAAAATAGGCCTAAAAGAACTGAAGGAGTTAAGGTTGGAGTGAGTATATTTTTGAAGAGGAGTCAAGACATGAAAAAAGTTAAACACAAAAGACTAAAGCCTTATAGTGGAATCCCACAGATTATGAATGATCATATACAGCTAAATAGTTGTAAAAAAATCATCTTAGCTTGGTTTCTTTTTAAAAAAAAAAAAAAATTTCATTTTATTTTTCTGCCTAAAAACCTTCAAGTTCAAAAGCACACAGTAGAAAATAAAGCCATCTGTATTTCTGAGTAACATTGGGTGTATCACTATACATTCTGCTTACTTTCCCCTTAAGCTAACACTTTATAAAGTGTTCTATACAGGATTTTAATGATTCCATGATGTTCCATTATGGATGTTCTACTTACCTATGTTTAGGTATGTAAGTTGTTTCAAAGATTTTCCCTATTAGAAACAATGGCCAAAAAACCAAAAAACAAAACTATGTCACTAAAATTCTACAGACACATATTATTAAATCCTTAGCATAAATTCTCCAAAAGGGAAGTGTTTTGTTAAAGAATATATACATTTTTAAAGGATTTTGATGTATTTCACTAGATTATTGCTCAGTAAGATTATATAAACTTCAGTTGGCAATAAGAGTATAAATATTCCTCTCTCCTCAGCAACATGGAGGATTCTTTTTTTTTTTTAAGTATTTTTAGTTGTAGATGGACACAATACCTTTAGTTTGTCTATTTAGTTTTTTATGTGATGCTGAGGATTGAACCCAGTGCCTTACAAATGCTAGGCAAGAGCTTTACCACTGAGCCCCAGCCCCAGCCCCAGCCCCGGCCCCAGCCCCAGCCCCAGCATGGATTCTTGCTTGCTTTTGTTTGTTTGTTTGTTTGTTTGTTTGTTTTGTTTTTTATATTTACCACTTTGATAAAGAAAAAAAAAAGATCTTTTCCTGTTTTAATTTATATTCCTTTTATTTCTGATAAGAGTTAACGTTGTTTATTGGCTACTTGTTGGTTCGTAACCAATTTTCAGGCACTGAAACAAAGAGAATCTTAACAAGAACCAGATAAACAATGGCCTGTTTTCCTATAAGCCTCTGTGGGGTAGTGCTAGGATTAAGCAGCATCATTCTTGTCGCTCCATAAAGATTCTAAGTTCTGAATTTTTTACAGGCGCCTATAAAATTTCAAGATTTCACTAGAGAGAAAAGCAATCTTTGCTTGAAAATAAAATTCTAGTCTTCTGATTAAAAAAAAAAAAATGCAGCAAGGCAGTTTCCTAAACCAGTAAGTAAGTGTTGGGTAAATGACAGACTTCAAAGAAGAATAGTAACCACTGGAGAATAGTAACGACTGGAGCCGCCACCAGGCAAAGGAAGGGGAGGTGTGACTTCTACCAGGGAGTCCCTGCCATGGGAATGGAACCTGCAGCAACATGGAGAAGCCCTGTGGTGCTCAGCAAGAAAGACCTCATCTCTACCCCTTAGCAGCAGTGTGACCCTGGGTGAATTATTTAGCCTCTTTAAGCCACTTTTAGTTCATCTATAAAACAGCACGATAATAGTATCTGTCCAAAAGCCATCGTGGAGATTAAAATTGAGTGAAACAGCACTAGTAAAGTACACAGCACATCTTTCATATTCCATACACGAAAACTAATTCAACTACTCTGCCTCCTTCCACTACCCCACCTTCCCCAGAATCTCCCGATCTCCCATGGCCTGATTGTGACTCATTAACTGAATTTTGTATTTTCTCCTTATACAGTCGTCCCTTGGTATCCATGGTTCCAGGACTTCTATGAATGCCAAAATCTTGAATACTCAAGTTTCTTATGTGAAATGGCATAGTATTTTCATATAACTCATGTACATCCTCTCATATACTTTAAATCACCCCAGTATTACTTAAAATACCTAGTATACCACAAATACTACGTAAATAGTTGTTATACTGCATTATTTAGGGAATAACGACAAGAAAGAAAAAGTCTATACATGTTCAGTACAGACACGACCATCATGGGTCTAACTACAATACCCATCTTCAGGTGGTTGGCTCCATGAACGGGGAGCCCACAGATACTTAGGACCCAGGATACCTCTTCTTCTCCTTCCTTTTCTTTGGCTTCTCTCCCTTTACTTCTCCATGTGAGTCCTCCACTCTTAGGCCAAATTGACTATGATGTACCAAAAACATGTCCTTCTCATTTGTCATATTTGTGTAGACATTTAAAATTTTCCTCATTCTGGACTTAAAATCAATGTCTGTAAACAGTCAATATTTGTAAAACAAATTACAAGACCAAAATTCATCATTAAAAAAAAGACTGCCAATAAACTGTTTTTGGCATCTCAATAATTTTCACCTTCATGTGGCAAAGATCTCTTGCAGAAAAAAAGGGAAAAAAAGAATCAACCTAGAGCAGAGGCTCCAAGAAGGAGAGAATGACTTCTGTGGGCTTTAGCTAACTTTTCACATTACAGGGCGCTCTCCCACCCAGGAATTTTCACTTTGGGCCTTTAACTTAGACATGCCCTGAATACACATTAGCATTCTCAGGCAGGAAGGGTGGTTGTCAGAGTCCCGTTCTCAACCTCAGCCTTTTGCTGAGGTCATAACCCTTAACGGCCCTGCAAAGGGTAAGCTCTATCACACTTACCACCTGGGATCCATCTTGACTGCTTCTGCTGTGTTCCAAGTTCTGGAAATCAACCCACTTTTTTGTCTGGCTGTGCTGCTCTGAGTTCTAGCATACGAATAGCAGCCTTCCACGCCTGTGCGAGGCTTCCTCGGCAATGATCATATAGCCTGTTAACTTTCTTTCAGAGGAACTGTTCCTCTTTTCAGACTTTGCCCACACTTGAGGAAGATATTTAACCCTTTCCTTACTTTTTAAAAAATTTCATTGACCTAGGTCTAAATATATTTTTATAAAATAATTCAGTGGTTTTGGGGGTACAGACATGATGTTTAGATGAGGCTGACCCCAAATCCCCACTCTTGAAAATCCCTTAAAAAACTGAGAAATTAAATTGAAAAAAAGGGGGGGGTGGAATCTTTGCACCTACTAAGTAGAGTAAAAAGACAAGTTTTGGTAAAATGGCTAAAACTGTGATGAATTGAGTGTGGATGGGTGTTAGTAGCCTCATCTTGGAGAACATTTTCATCATTAAGATGAGGGAGGACATACTGAGCCTGCAAGGGTTGTACAACCAAGGAGGGCAAATGACTACTTCTATTAGCTCAGACCTACCCTGGCCAAAGATTATCTTGATGAGGAAGAATATTCTGGAATAGAAGCCTGATAAAAAGCAGCGTTAGAAAATTAATTAGATGTAGCAACACAGAATTCGTCAAGCAGAAACTATAGCAGAAGAAATTTCCTCATATGAACTAAATGGGACATCATTTAGAAACTGAAATTTTAGTACATCAAAGCAAAGTTTGTGAAATGGATTCTTATCCAGACAAATCAGTGAGAACACTTTAAAAATTCCAAAGAGAGAGAGAGAAAGCTAAAAAAAAAAAAAAAAAAAAAAAAAAACCCTGATGTGGCCTTTTTCTCAATCTCAGAAAATGGTAGAACAGTACCTAGAGAGTTTTAGGTTAACATTTCCATCCTAAATAAGATGCCAGTTATTTGTGAAATCAACAGAAATATACTATCAAGTAGATAAGAAAACAATAAAAATTCCACAGCCAAGATACTCTTCCGAAATCAATTACTTAAAGATGTATTGCAGAATAGTAAGAAATGAATCAAAACTGAGAGCCTAAGGGTTTTAGAGTAGGCATGGCTGATAAAAACCAGTGCTGAGCTTTAAAGGCAGTTAAATATAAAGAGATAAGATTAGATAATTGTTATAAATTTGATTCAGAATGCAAGTAAGAAAAATTATTAGAAGTAAATGATCTATACTATTTTTAATAATAACATGATATCATGGCTAACTGGAGCAAAGAAGTAAAGTTAATGAAGTGTTAATGTTCGAATTAAAAGATGGAGCAATTATTGTGATAACTTTGACTTCTTCCTTTTTTTTAGAAAAAGAATAAAAGATTTATTTAATGAAATGAAAATATGCTCTGGGAATGGGGAATGGGGAGTAGGCCATTCCAAGAGAAGAAGCAATTAACTTTGATAATTTCATCTACATTCAAGCATATTTTTTAAATATTAAGATAAAAAAACACAGTTAAAAATGGATTGTATACCTTTCAAACAATTGCAAAGCAGGAATGTAAATATATTGATATTTACAACAATATTTATAACTAATAAATATAAACATAGTAATAAGTAAATACAAATATAGAAATATTTATAACAATAGATACTATAACAAAAACAAAACAAACATGAATCCATATAAATTCAATTTGTCATAAATATTAAAACTATGGAATTTTTCTTCAGTTTCTTAGTATCAATGTATAGTCTACTTTTCACTTAAGATAGCATAAGCATTTTTCTCATATTATAAAACTTTGGGTAGTATATTAATAGTCCACCAAGCAGATACACTACAGTAAAATTATCCTCAATGTCACACAATGTATAGTTTTTAGTATTTTTATATTGTGAACAATTATTATCAATGTATTTGTATATGATTTTTTAGTATTCATTTGTCATCCATAACGAAGTATCCCAAAACCTCTTTGCTTAAAACTACACCTGTTTAGAGATTGATATCCAAAATATATTTAAAAAACTCCTACAAATCAACAACAACAACCCAGCATAAAAAGGGGCAAAGGACTTGAATAGTGATTTCTCCAAGGAAGATATACAAATGGCCAATAAGCACACGAAAATACGTTTGTAACCACTAGTCATCAGGGAAATGCAAATCATAACCACAGTAAACGTCAGCAAGATGGTAGAATAGGAAACCCCAGTCCTTCCACCCTCCCACGGAGACACCGACTCAACAATACAGAGATAAACTCTCTGTGAGAAATCCAGAAGGCAGTTCAGAGGCTCCTCCACACCAGGTGAGCACAAGACCAACTACATCAAAGCCAGCAGGGAACTTGGTAGCACATGGTCCTTCCCCTCAGCACAGCACCACACAGTTAGGAGAAAACTCCTAGTTCCTGGCTTCTCCCTGAGGGAAGAAAGAAGACAGGACCACACAGCCAAAGTTCTGACTCCTTGGGAGAGCTGCCTGAGGTATTTGCTTCTATCTTGTCTGTCTCAGATTGTGCTGGGACTTAGCGTAGGGGCCACTGGAGCGGAGAGCTGGGTGACGTGCCACTGACCCAGAGGCCCTTGGTATACATACACAGGCAGGTAGAGCCCAGTGGCCTTCCCTCAAGGGGAAGGGAAGATTGGAGTGTGCATCCAATATTCCAGAGTTTCAGGGGGATAAAGGGATGCTCAAAGGTTTGGTTTCTTTGGGTGTCTTGGTGCACTGGCAGGACCTAGCATACTCTAGATACCTGGGGGCCCCTGAAGGAAAGGGCTGGGTGTTATGCTTCTCTAAAGGACATGTGGTACAAAAGAGCTTGGTGGCCTCTCTCTCAGAAGGCAAGAGTCGGGGATGTGTCCAACATTCTGGTTTTTCAAGGGGCTGGTCAAGGAACTGGTTTCTCTGTGATCCAAGATGGGTGTACCATACTCTAGATAACTGAGAGCTTACAAGAACAGAAAAGATGAACAGTGTGTTACTGTATCAGAGGACACACAGCATAGCAGACGACACCAGAAGGATCCAGAGATATGAGCTACTGAGACAGAAAAACAGCAAATCCCTTTAATTATGAAGCTATCTGCATGAGTCGAGGGAAGACATGTCCACAGGAAAGGTTTAAAGACCCCCGCCCCCACCCCACCCCCAACTCTCTGCTCCCGCCACCAGTCTTTTGCCAGGCTGATAGGTAAAAGTCGTTACCTGTACAAGGCCAGTCAGTAAAGATTAGAGATGTGGTTGTTTTCTTCAAATGTACAGATAACGATACAGAGCTATAAGAAACATGTATAAATAAGGGAAATGGTCAAATCAACGGAACAAAATAAATTTCCAGAAACTGACCCTAAAAAACAGAGGTATATAGATTAGCTAACAATGATTTCAAAATAACTATCATAATGGTGTGCAGTGATCTCAGGAAAAATGTGCATAAACCAAATGAGAATTTCAGCAAAAGATAGAATATATATATGAAAATACCTGAAGACACACCAAAGAAAATAAAGAGCCAAGCATGGTGGTGCATGCATATGATCCCAGCAGCTGGAGAGGCTGAGGCAGGAGGATTGTGATTAAACTGCTTAAATAAAGGACATAGACTGATTGAGGGATTACAAAAACTTGATCCAGTTATATGCTGTCTGTAATAATTTTGGATTTAAGGATAAACAGGCTGAAAGTATGGAAAATATATTCCATGTAAATGGTAACCAAAGGAGAGACCATAGGTATAACAGATAAAATAGACTCTGTGTTTGGCCATTTGTGCTGTGATAATAAACTTCCTGAGACTGAGTAATTTATAAGGAACAGAAATTGATTCTGGAGATTGCTGGAGATCAGAAAGCCCAGGATCAAGGTATAAGCATTTGGAATCATCTGAAGGTCTTCTTGCCATATCTTGATGGAAGGCAGACAAAGGGTAGAACAGGGACAAAAGCGGGAGGAAATACTGTGTCCTCATGTGGCTGACAAGTAAAACAATAAAAAGGGCCCAAGGTGTTTCCTTCCATCCCTTTTATAAGACACTCACCTACCACAGTGAAGATTACTTTTGAACACATATATTTGAAGGGACATTCAGGCCATAGCAGACTTTAAGACAAAAACTGTCAAAGGAAGCAAAGAAAACATTTTATAATGATAAAAGGGTCAATTTTATTATTATAAAGATTAAAACAATTATAAATTTATATGCTTCCAACATTAGAGCACCTAAATATGTAAAGCAAACATTGACAGATCTTTGGCCCATTTCGTTTTCTTCTTGTATTCTAGGAGTTCTTCACATATTCTGCACAACAGTACTTTGTGAAATTCACCTTTTGCACATATACTCTCCTAGTCTGTAGCTTCTCTTTTCATTATCTGGACAATGTCTTTCATAGAGCAGAGTTTTTTTTTTAATTTTAATAAAGTACAGCTCATTGATTCTTTCTTTTGTGGATTTTCCCTGGGGTGTTGTACCTAAACATTTCTCAACAAGCCCAAGACCATGTAGATTTTCTCCTGTATCTTCTAGAAGTCTTGCATTTTACATTGATGTCTATGATCCATTTTGAGTATGAGGCAATTTTTATGAAAGGCATGAAGTCTATATCTAAATTCATTTTGTGAATGTGTATTTTCAGTTGTTACAGTATTGTTTTTGAAAAGACAATCTTTTCTCTCTGGTATTTCACTTTCTCCTATGTCAAAGACCAGTCAACTATATTTGTGTGGGTCTGTTTATGGGCTTTCTATTCTGTTTCACGTCTATTTGTCTATTCTTTTACCAACACCACATTATCTGGATTACTGTAGTTTTATGGTAAATCTTGAAGTTGGGTAGTGCTAGTCTTCAACTTTGCTATCCTCCTTCTGCGTTGTAAGACATGAACTTTTATGTTTTCTGTTCTGAGTAGGTTATCATTTGAGAAAATTTTTTGAAAATTGGATATTTTTATATGTTTTGTTGTAAAATTGTGGACATTTTTCATGTAATTTTTCCCAACCCCTCTTAAACTCTGTCAGTCTTGTTAGAAATATAACTTTTCTTTTTTTAATCTTTATCTAGTTTCTGAGATTCCAGTTCAAGCCTTCAACACATGGACCTTTTCAGGACATTCAAAATCCAAGCTACAGCTATTTCCATTTGATTCATTGTAAGAGTTCACATTTTTCTGCTGAAATTACCTCTTAGAGTTGCCTGCTGTCTATCCTTTCCATTACATCCTTTAACATATTGATTATAATTTAAATTCCCTGTCAGATAATTCCAAAATCTTTGTCATATATGTGTCTGCTTCTGATAAATGCTTGGTATTGTCAGAATTTTGTGGTTTTTTTTTTTTTTTTGCCATTTTATAGACCTCTTTTTTTTTTTTTTTTTTGTTACAAGTCAGAAGGGTTGAATCGGATACTAAGTGCTGAGGCAAAAATATTTTATGCTTGGAGAGGAGTATATCTTTCCTGCGAGGTCCTTAGTAGATATAGGAATTTCCATTAATTTGGTTGGAAGTTGAGTTGATTTTGAAATTTGTCATTGCCATGGTCAACCTCAGTGCACCACAGGCTTCAGATTTCCCCAGTGATACCTGTGTTGGAGGGTGAGGTGTTTGCCAGAGTGTTCCTCTGAGTGTCTGCTTCCCACTCGATTATATATTTCCCTGCTTTGTTTTAAAATCTTCCCTTTGTACTGCTCCCCAGAAAGAATCTCTCGCAATTCTCCCTACTGAGTTTCAGAGATGCTGCAGAGCATGGAGATGTGCCTTACAAAGACAGAACTAAGCACACAGAGTCTCTCCACATCTCTACTGTACTTGGTGCTCTACCTCAAATACTCTGTTAGAATAAGAGTTATTTTTTCTTTGTTGGCGTTCATTTTTTTTTTTTTTTTTTGCAGAGGGAAGTGCGCCAGACACCTCTAGTCATCTACATGGTCTAGTCACAGTGTATTGGAGTGTTTCTGATGGGGTGGAGAGGTTCACTGATGTTCTGGTTGGGTTTCCATTTTAATCAGACACCATGAACCCACTTCTTGGAAGCCTTCACCAGTGTTCCTGTTCCTCTTCCATGTTTAGTGCTAAGCCTTGAACTTATTCCTGCCTTTCTCCCATTGGTAAACATAGTCCCCTCTGTTCCTCCCCCAGTGACTGGGTTTGGACAAGTGCCCTAAGGATATGATTTTTGTTTCCATTGTCCTTGTGGAATAGGCATTCCATTCCATGGGGGAATCGGGTAGATAAGTGTGGGCCGGTTTGGTGGTTTATTGCTATGCCTCTCATCAAACCAACAAAATTTTCTGGGTGGTGAGAAAAACTTTATCAGGATTTCTTCCAATTTCCCTTGTGAGTTCTTGGTAGGATTCTTCCAGAAAAACTCTTTAAGGAGGTGTTGACTCCAAAGAGTTTGTTATATAGCACTAGCCCACACTCAATCTTCAGCAATATATTAAAATTTTCTAGCTGATTATTGTTACTGGCTGATATGGTTTAGATAGTAGGTCTTCCCTAAAAGCTCATGTGATAGACAATGCAAGAAAGTTTAAGGGTGAAATGATTGGGGTATAAAAGGTTTAACCTAATCAGTTCATTAATCCCCTGAGGGGGATTGACTTGGTGGTGGGGAGTGGCGGGAGGATCTGGGTCTTTGGGAGCAGACCTTTGAGGCATGTGTTTTGTATCCGGCTAGTGGAGTCTCTCTCTGCTTCCTATTGCCCCTTCCCAGCTTCTTTCCTCTGCCACATCCTTCTGCCATGATGTTCTGCCTCACCTTGAGTCCCAAGGAATGCAGTTGGCCATCTATGGTCTAGGACCTCTGAAACCATGAACTCCCAAATAAACTTTTCCTTCTTAAAACTGTTCTTGTCAGGTCTTTGGGTCACAGCAGAAAAAAAAAAAAAAAGCTGCCTAAAACACTGGCTTACATGGTGTTGCGAAGGGGCAAAATTGCGACGTATGCAGTCGAGGAGAGAAATAAAGACTGTCCACGGGCTTCTGCCCCTTTCAATGAATGCTTTATTCACTCAAATTACTCAGTACAATTTCATTCTATAGGTTCTTAATCAAGAAAACGACAATCCTTAATGCTAGGCACTGCAATTGACATAATCAATTCACAGCAAACAATTCTAGATTAATTCTAAGCACTGCAAAACACATTAAATCACTTTAGGCTAATTACAGACCTTCCCTCTGCATGCTAAGTTCAAAGGTCTTAAGTCCTAGGCTTTCAGTCCAGCAGATGCACACTCACTCAGACCGAGGTAATGAGGTCTGGAACCAAGGCAGGCTTTTTCCTGGCGTGGAGTGGACGATCCATTGAGGAGAGGGTCATAGGGAGAAGTTGCAGCTCTCACCAAGGTCCAGATGAGGTGATAGAGGATCACGCAGAGGCTCAGGAATGATGACAAGTGATGGGAAGTCAGGCTCTCCAGCCGAGTGCATTCTTGTTTCCTGATCCCTGTTCATCAGCTCTATTATTTATACTAAATTTGGGGGCTTTTTGACCTCCCTTTCAATCCTTATCAGTTACCACTGGATTTCTCCTTGACGTCATTTACCCTGGGGTCAGAAACATCTGCTCTGGTGGTCTCCACCCTGATCTTCTCGCCTTTCCCTCTTCTCAGGGGCTTCACTCTGTTTATCAGGGTGAGGGGAAGCAACTTGTCTGAGGCTATACTAGAGGGCTCTGTGTGTGTACCTGGTGAGACTACATCAAACTGGAGTTTTTAAAATGGAGTTACTTAGACTCAGGCCTAAGGGCATCCTCACATATGGCATCTGGAAGAATCTACCCCAAGTAATGAAATACTAGAACTGTTTTTCCATATGTGAACCTGAGTCTTGCCAGATTTTATTTAAAGAACTGACTTCAGTTCTCTTAAGGGGTCAAAAAACTTCATTAGTTTTTGGCTTGTCCATGTTTTTCTTGTTGTAAGAATATGAGCAAATCTTTCTAGCTCTCTACATCTTTGAAATGAAACCAGAATTTACATAATTTTCCATATGTAAGTCCTAAAAATCAACAAAAAATAATCAGACACAAGAGGTGTCTGGATATAAGATCAATTTACAAAATCAACTGTATATTTATATACCAAGAACAAACAATATAAAATATAAAATATTAAATGTCACTAAAATAAATAATAAAAATATCTTTTTATGAATGAACATCATTAAGAGAACAAAAAGGCAAGTTTCAAATTGGGATAGTTTAATATCTATAACCACAAAAAATTACTATATCCAGGATGGATAAAAAATTCTTATAAATTTAAATAATAGAAAACTGAATAGACAAGTAAACAAAAGAATTCACCAAAGTCCCAAAAGGGATATCTAAAAGTTCAAAAATCTAACAACTATATGAAAAAACATTCAACTTCATTAGTCATCAGGGAAATGCAAATTAAACCACAGCGCTAAAATACACCCACCAGAAGAGCTATTATTGAAAAGACTGTTGATTCCAAATGTTATCAAGTATGTTAAACAACTAAAAATCTCAAACATAACTAGTTTGAGAAAAATGTTTGGCATTTCTAAGGCTGAACATGTGCATACTATATTGGTCATGTATTGGTCATGCATAATGTATTATCCTAGGACTTAGTGATTGAAAACAATAAACATTTCTTTCACCATTTGTGTATGTCAGAAATGTGACAGCAGTTTAGCTGGGTGGTTTTTGTCTTATGGTCTTATGAGTTTGCAATCAAGATGTCGGCACTTCTGAATACCTGACTACAGCTAGCAAATTGGCTCTCAAGATGGTGTACCTATGTGACTATTGGCAGGAGGGCTTAGTTTTTCACAACATGGACCTCCCCAAATAACTACTCTAATGTTCCCATGACATGGCAACTAGCTTCCTCCAGAGCATGTAAAAGAGAAGCTACCGTGCTTTTTATGACCTAGTATTGGAAGTAACACTCTGTGACTTCTGCTATTCTATTCATTAGAAGTGAGTCACTAAGCAGTTCACACATGAGGGTCATGGATTTAGCCCCCTACCTCTCCACCCCCACTTTTGAATGGAGGAGGGTTGAAGACCACACACACCATATGACCAAACAATTTCACTTTAAGCTACAGAAGCAAAAATGGGTAGGTGTGTGACTCCCCAAAGAAGTACAAGAATGTTTGTGGCATCATTATTCATAACAGCCAAGTAGTAGAAACAAACTGAAAGTCAATCAATAACAGTGTAATGGTGTTCCACTTTACCTTTTGAATAATGCCCTTGCTTCTTATTTTAAAAGAGACATGTTTTTCTTTTCCTCTTCTTCCTCTCCCCCTCCCTGAACTTGAATTATCTGTTCTTTATTGGAAGGAGATGCCACCCGAAGAACTAGGAAGTGACTATCTCCCAAATTAACAAGTGGATTTCAACTCACCATCAGGATGCACCTGGAACACCCCAGCCCCAGGTCAGAGCACACCTGGAATGTAGCCTTTGAATAGCTCCTTTAAAAGCCCTATGTTTTCCCTGATGGTGAGAATCACAGCCTCCAGTACTGGAGTCCCCTGTGTTTCTCCTTTGCTAGCAAGGCAAAAAAAAAAAAAAAAAAAAAAAAAACTTTCCTTTTTCTTAAAACCATGTCCTCATTATTAAATTGTTATGAATTTGTATCAGGGACAAGGACCAAGATTTTGGTAACAATTGCATGATTAAATAAATTGTAATATTTTATTTTTAAGTTGTTTTATTTGTTTTAATTAGCTATACATGTCAACAGAGTGCATTTATGTACTTGGATAAATAATACATCAATGGAGTATAATTTCTTATTTTTCTGATTATATATATTGTAGAATCACATGGATCATGCAGTCATATATGTATATAAGGTAATAATGTCTGTTTCATTCTACTATCCTTCCTATCCCCATATCCCCTCCCTTCATTCTCCTCTACCTAATCTAAAGTAAAACTATTCTTCCCTAGCACCACCCCCATATTGTGAATTAGCTTCTGCATATCAGAGAAAATACTCAGCCTCTGGTTTTTTAGGACTCGATTATTTCACTTAGCATGATATTCTCCAACTCCATTCATTTACAGGTAAATGCCATAATTTCATTCTTCTTTAAACCTGAGTAATATTCTATTAAATATATATACACCACATTTTCTTTATCCATTCATCTATTGAAGGGCACCTAGGTTGGTTCCATAGCTTAGCTATTGTGAATTAAGCTGCTATAAACATTGACGTGGCTGCATCACTGTAGTATGCTGATTTTAAATCCTTTGGGTACAAATCAAGGAGTGGGATTGCTGGATCAAATTGTGGTTCCATTCCAAGTTTTCTGAGGAATCTCCATACTGTTTTCCAGAGTGGTTGCACCAATTTGTAGTCCCACCAGCGATGTATGAGTGTGCCTTTTTCCCCACATCCTTTTCAACATTTATTGTTGCCTATATTCTTGATGATTGCTATTCTGACTGAAGTGAGATGAAATCTTAGAGTAATTTTGCATTTCTTTAATTGCTAGAGATGTTGAACACTGTTAGAGTCTGTAAACAAGTCTGGATGGCGCCTGGCAAAATGCCAGAGGGAGTGGTTTGTGAAGTAACAAAAGCGAGTCATTAAGTGTGGAGATTCCTTATTGGTTGACTGCTGTATCTAGTTTATGTTAATTAGATAAGCTGTGTGAAATGTATAAATACCGCTCCTGTCCTACAATAAACGGCTCCCATTCCTGCTGTATCAACGTATACAAGTTATTCGTCACCCCCAGGTTATTTTGCCCAGCCAGCCAGGCTGCGGCAGAACACTTTTTCATATATTTGTTGATCGATTGTATTTCTTCTTCTGTGAAGTGTCCGTTCAGTTCCTTAGCCCATTTATTGATTGGGTTATTTTGGTTTTTTGTTGTTGTTGTTAAGTTTTTGAGTTCTTTATATATCCTAGAGATTAATGATTTATCTGAGGTGTTCGTGGTAAAGATTTTCTCCCAATCTGTAGGCTCTCTCTTCATGGTATTGATAGTTTCTTTTTCTGAGAAGAAGCTTTTTAGTTTGAAACCATCTCATTTATTGATTCTTGATTTTACTTCTTGTGCTTTAGGGATCTTATTAAGGGAGTTAGATCCTAGGGAAACATGGTGGATGCTTTTGGACTATTTTTATTCTAGTAGGCGTAGGGTCTCCGATCTAGTGCCTAAGTCTTTGATCCACTTTGAGTTGAGTTTCATTCAGGGTAAGAGATAATTAATTTCATTTTGTTATATGTAGCTTTTAATTTTTCCCAGCATCATTTGTTGAAGAGGCTATCTTTTCTACAGTGAATGTTTTTTAGCACCTTTGTCTAGCTATTAGAAAACTATATTTGTGTAGGTTCAATACCATGCTGATTTTGTTACTATAGCTCTGTAGTATAGTTTTAGGTCTGGTATTGTGATGCCTCCTGCTTCACTTTTCTTGCTAAGGATTGCTTTGCTTATTCTGGGTCTCTTATTTTTCCAAATGAATTTCATGATTGTTTTTTCTATTTATATGAAGACTGTCATTGGGATTTTAATAGGAATTGCATTAAATCTGTATAATGCTTTTGATAGTATGGCCATTTTGACAATATACATTCTGCCTATCCAGGAGCAGGGAGATATTTCCATCTTCCAAGGTTTTCTTCAATTTTTTTCTTTAGTGTTCTGTAGTTTTCATTGTAGAGGAATTTTGCCTCTTTTGTTAGATTGATTCCCAGGAATTTTATTTTTTTCAAGGATATGGGATATCTTACTAACATATCCTTTTTAATGAATGGGATAGATTTCCTAACTTCTCTTTCAGTGGATTTGTTGCTGATGTATAGGAACGTGTGTGATTTATGGGTATTGATGTTATAGCCTGCTAACTTTGCTAAATTCATTTATTAGTTCTAGAAGTTTTTTGGTGGAATTTTTTGGATCTTCTAAATATAGAATCATGTCATTGGCAAATAGTGATCGTTTGAGTTCTTCTTTACCTATTTGTATCCCTTTAATTTCTTTCTTTTGTCTAATTGCTCTGGCTAGAGTTTCAAGGTTGATGTTGAATAAAAGTGGTGAAAGAGAGCATCCTTGTCTTGTTCCAGTTTTTAGAGGGAATGCTTTCAATTTTTCTCTGTTTAGAATCATGCTGGCCTTGGGTTTAGCATATATTGATTTTATGATGTTGAGAAACATTCCTGCTATTCCTAGTTTTTCTAGTGTTTTGAACAGGAAGGGGTGCTGTATTTTGCCAAATGCTTTTTCTGCATCTATTGAGATGATCACATGATCCTTGTTTTTAAGTCTATTGATATGATGAATTATGTTTATTGATTTCCATATGTTGAACCAACCCTGCATCCCTGGGAGGAACACCACTTGCTCATGGTGCACTATCTTTAATTGTAATATAGTCGAATACAGTGTAATACTATTAAGAAATGAAAATAAACTACAAAAATGTCCAAAAACATATGAATCTCACTAACATATTATTGAACAAAAGAGACAAATCCAAAAAATATGCACTAGATTATTTCTTTTATATAACTGTTTAAAGGAGGCAAAGCTAATCTATGATGTAAGAACTCAAGATGGCGGTTACCTTTGAGGAAGAGAAAGGAAGGAATGATGAAGAGGGGTGGCCAGGAGGAGCTTCTGAAGTGGCAATGCTGTTTTTTAAATTGTTGTTGTTGTTGTTTGTTTTTGGTACCAGGATTTGAACACAAGGGCACTCGACCACTGAGTCACATCCCCAACTCCACCCCCCCCTTTTAAAATTTTATTTAGAGACAGGATCTCACTGAGCTGCTTAGTGCCTAACTCTTGCTAAGGCTGGCTTTGAACTCACAATCCTCCTGCTTCAACTCCTGAGCTGCTGGGATTACAGTAATGTGCCAATAGTCCCAGCAATTGGCAATATTGTTTTATATCTTACCAGAGTTGTTGCAAAGGTGTTTTTACATTAATGGTTCAATGAGGCAGATATCTCTGGTTTCTGTGTATTTCAGAACTAACTTCTACTTTAATTTTAAACTACCTTCTGCTTCAATTTTCAAAAGTCTTTGAAAGATATCAAGGAAAGTAAAAAGCACTCTTTGGGCAAAAGCAAAATAGGTCTGTGTTGGATTTGGCTTGTAGACAGTCAGTTTATAATATCTGATTTAGACCAGGAGTGGTGTCTTAGTCTATTTGGGCTGCTATAAAAAACTACTATTAGACAAGGTAGCTTATATAAACAACAAAATTTGTTTCTCAAAGTTTGGAGGTTAGGAAGTCCAAGATCAAGGGGTTGGCAGACTCGACACCTGTAAGAGCCCACATCCTAGTTCACAGATGGACATCTTCTTGCTGAGTCCTCACAGGACAAAAAGGGCAAGTCTTTTAAAGGGATGCTAAGCCCATTCATTGTCATTATTTAGTCAACTCCCAAAGACCTCATCTCCAGAGATGATTGCTTTAGGAATTAGGTTTCAATGTGAATTTTTGTAGGGACATAAACATTCACTCTACAGTTCCCTCTAAATATAATCTTTGGCTTCAAAGCGTATGGTTATGGTGAGACTTTGGTGGTAGCATCAATCTATTCCTGTAGAATTTAGAATTACAGAATGTTGGTAAAGACCGCTGGATCATTTGATCCAGGGATTTTTTAAACCAATGCCCTTGGCAGAATGTCAGAACTTCTCAGAACATAGTATGAAAACTACCAATCTGTTAGCTACCTGGTGTTATGAATAAAGAAACTCAGGTTTAGAGAGGCTGTGTTACTTGTTTAGCATTACGCAGCTACTTGGTGGTAATGTCCTGAGATTCACTCTTATCTGGATATACCCGGAGAGTGTTAAGATATGCTGGTGGAGAAGTGAGAAAGGAAAGTTACGCACCTCAGTGTCACAGGAAAGAGGGAGCTGAAACGCCAAACCTCAGTTCTTGTGTTGCAACAAAAGAAAATTTAAAATCATACACCAAAAGTTATGCAAGAGAACTTATTATTAAAAGTAGAAGTGAGGTGAAAGTAAATTAAAAGCAAATTGAGGCTCAAGCAGAGAGCACTCTCAAGAGAAAGAGTGGACCATATCCGAGAACAACAAAGGAGACAATGCTGTCCCCAAATTTATTACTGTTTTATGGTTGACTTGAAAACTGGGGTCCTCCTTCAGCAAGCTTCCCCAGTCAGGCGTTCAAGTCCTCCTTCAGGTCAGGCGGTGGAGTTTTTGACTTTAGTTGGTCCTCTCCAGAACTGTCATAGTGGCATCCTATTTAGGGGTGCTTCATCTAAAAGTCAATCCCATGTCAATGTGGGGTCAATAGCTGGTCAGGAGTTACCTTAGTGCACCTGCACTACTAAAAGAGTCTTCCTCCCCAGACAATTGGAGACTCTTAAAGCCAGAAGTTCTAACTTTGCATCAACCTCAGTGGACTCTGTCAAAAATTAGTCCCATTAATCCTTTTTTCTTGATGTTTTTTACAAATAGCTCCCTTGCTTTTTTTTCCTACAGATTAACTGCCACCATTTGATTTCTTAAAATAGTTTGAAGAAGGACCCTAAAGTAATTTAAAGAATACTTTATGACCTTACCATGCCTTTCACTGCTTGTTGATAGCTAGTACCATGGACCATGAACTACTACTATAGGACCATGAACTTTGGAGTAGAAAGTCTCCCATTCTCCCATAGGTGGTAGCAAATCAAAGTTACCCAAGAGAAGCTGAGATAGAAAATGTGTTGGAAAGTGTTCCATTTAGGGACTGCCCTGGGAAATGCCCTGTTTGGTCACAAATGTGTGGGGCATTCTCTCCTTCAACTCACCCTTTAACTAAATTCTCAACTCTGGGTACACATTAGAACCACCTGGGAACTTTTTAAAAAATACCGTTTCCTGGGCCTCTCCGTAAACCATTTGAATCAGACTTTCTGAAATGGGATAGGAGAACTGGATATTCTCTCATCAAGCATTGCTGAAATGTGCATGGAATGAGCTCTTCTCATTAGAGAAGCTCAGAGTCTAAATAGCACACTGGGCCTTTGCTTCCTCCCCCTGGATCTGTCTGAGCTCCCAGAGTTCATTAAAGGAAACCATTGACACCAACTTATCCATGGTTGGCTTTAGTGAGTGGTGGCATGATCCAAGAGGAGAGTTTCAGATCCACTTGGCACAGCCTCTTACATTTTGGTCAAGAAGAATATACACAGAGATGGAGAGAGGGGGGCAATTGGCAATGGGGGAAAGGAGAGGATGCATGACTGAATGGTATTGTTTCTGTTTCATCACTGTATTGTTGATTCTCTCTCTCTCTCCTCTCTTATGAACTGATGATAATATTTTGTGTACTATCGTGTATATTTGGCATTATTTTATCATTAAAAATACTTATAGGTGAAAAAGAGGGAGCACTGGGTATTGAGTCAGCATAGAATGTCTCCTCACATTTCCACTGACACACTGTGTGGCTTGGTCAAAGGTGGGAGTGGAAACCTTCAGGCTCTCTGCCTTTGTTGCTACAACCTGAGGACTTAGAACACTTTTCTGTGGCTCTATCCATAGTGCATTAGCCTGCGTTCCATTAGTGTAACAAATGCTAGAGAAAAATTAAAAGAGGAAAGGTCCATTCTGACACACAGTTTTGGAGATTTCTGTCCATGACCATTTTGGCCTCAGTGCTTTGGGCCTTTGGTGACACAGGAGCATGGCAGGAGCATGTGGTGGAGCAAATTGCTCACCTCTTGGCAGGGAAGCAAAAGAGAGAAAGAGGAAAGGGCATGGTTCCACTGTCCCCTTCAAGTGTACAACAACTCAGTGACCTCCTACCAGGACTCAGCTCTGAAAGGTTCCACCACCTCCAATTCAGCCACTCTGGGCATCAATCCTTGAGCCTAGGGATAATTTAATATCCAGACTATAGCACATAGGAATGCAGTCGCCCCCTGATTTCTCTCCTTATAAGAAAATGTTGAGAGAATCAGATTCTTAAGTCTTGCCTGGAAAATGCAATAGAAGTATTTGGGGTTCATGCATGGTCTTTGGCAGGGCATGTAGTCTACATCTCTGCTTAGAATGATTGGATCCTAGCAAGTATCTCTAGGATGACCCTTAGAAATACTCTAGGTCTTTTTGCCTTCCTTCTGTCCCACCAAGGGAGCCTTATACCTTCCTAACTTGGTTCTTCTCCTCTTTGAAGAGTAGAATGCTAGAGATGAAAAGGGTCAAAGAGGTTATTTCAGCTAGTTCACCATCTTATAGATAAAGCCATTCTTAGACAAAAGTGACTTATTCCAAAGCCACACAGTGTGTCAGTGGCAATGGGAGGAGACATTCTATGCTGACTCAATACCCAGTGCTCCCTCTTTTTCACCTTTAAGTATTTTTAATGCCAAATATACATGATAGTACATAAAATATTATCATCAATGCCATGTATTTGATACTACCTAAATTTAATTATTACATTTTTAGTGTATTTGTTTCATATATATATATATATATATATATATATATATATATATATATTCATATATGTTTTATATATGTTAAAATCTTTAACATTTTATTCATAAAGGACATTCAAAGTATTCCCCAACCCATTTCCTTTACTCCCCCCTTCAGAAGTAACGACATTCTAAGATTGGTGAGTCACATTCCCCTGAATGTTCTTACACACACACACACACACACACACACACACACACACACGCATGTATCTTTCATAATACTTCATGATATTGTTTTGTGTCTTAACAGTTGTCTTTTGTAGCTTTTAATTCATAAAAATATTTTAATATTCATCCACGTTGTCTCTCTTAATAATTCATTTTAACAACTGTGTACTATTTCATTGCATGATTGAATGCCACACTATTTGTTTATTATGTCTCCAGTGGAAAGTTGTTTCCAAGTTGTGCACAAATTGCTTTGCAACTAACATCGCTTGCATACATGTCTGTGTGCACAAGAACATGAGTTTCTGTGCAGTGGAGGCCTAGAAGGGAAATCATGAGGTCCTAGGATATGTACGCCTTCTGATGTACAAGCTGTTGTCAAATGGTTCTTCAAAGTGGTTGAACTCATTCACCCTTTTCACACCTTTTCCAACACTTGACTGGCTCAAATTTTTACATTTTAACCAGTTTGATGTATGTGAAAATCATGGATTGTTTTAATTTTTATTATCCTGATTGGTGGTCCAAGTTAGTGGTCCAAGTTGAGCATCTTTTAATGTTTCACAGTGAATCAAATTACCTCTAGGTGAATTGCCTGTTCATCTGCCTTGTCTTTGGGCTGTTTCCTACTGAATTTTAAAGAGTTTTTATATATTCTAGGTTTTGCAGGGTTTTTTTTTTTTTAACCTTTTAATGCACAATAGATATCTTTTCCTAGTTTGTGGTTTATTTTTTTCATTTTGTTTTGTTGCTTTTATTTTACATAACTTTTTAATTTAATATAGTCCCCTTATAGTCTCATGCAATAATTCACATCTGACTCCAGATATGGCTATTTTCCATCCACAACATAATTCTTTATTTCTCTGAGAACACAGACCCTACAATTTAGCTCAATTCTGACACTGTGTACCTGGATATAGGGGACAGAGTCAGATACCATAGGTTAAAGTCTCGTCTTCCAAGACTGTGCTCCCCAATTTCAAATGTCAATTGCAAGTGGAAATGGTCACCTGTGATTCTGATTGTCTGGCTATGTTCCCACAACTCCAGTCCATGGTTCCCACAACTCCTTCCTTGGGTTCAATAATTTGCTGCAATGGTTTATGGAATTCAGGAAAACAGTTTATTTACTAGATTACTAGTTTATTTTAAAGGATACAACTCAGACATAGACAAGTGGAAGAGATGCACAAGGCAAGGTAAAGGAGAAAGGGTATGGAGCTTCCATGTTTTCTCTGAGCACATTACTCTCCCAGTACCTCCACATGGTCAGCAACCTAGAAGCTCTCCAGAGCTCATCCTTTTCAGGTTTTATGGAGGCTTCATTACATAAAGCTACTATTGATTAAATCATTGGCCACTGATGATTGAACTCAAGCTCCAGTTCCTCTCCTCTCTGGAAGCTGGGAAGTGAAGCTTAAAGTTCCAACGCTCTACTCACATGGTTGGTTCCTGTATGAGTCAGCTTTGAACCACTATAATGAAATACCCAAGATGGGCTACTTACATAGTAAAAAGAGGCTTGTTTTGATTCGTTGTTCTAGAGGTTAAAGCCAAAGATTGGGCAGCCCCATTGGTTTGGGCCTCTTGTGAGGGTGGCACATTGAAAGCAGGAGCCATGTGTGGAAGTGAGTACTCACATCATGAGCCGTATGAGTACTCATATCATGAAAGATGAATGGGAATGACACAGCCCCTTTTGACCACACATCTTTAATGACCTAAGGACATCCCACTAGGTCCTACCACTCAAAAATCCAGAGAACCTATCAAATGATATCATCCTGAGGGCAAACCCACACATGGGCATTTGAGGGACACCCATCCAAACCATAGCAGTTCCCTTGGCAACCAGCTCCTACCCAGGAGCCTTCGACCTTCAGTCATCTCATTAGCTTACAAGAACACTTATTACCTCAGAGATTCCAAGGTCTTTAGGAGCTATACTCCAGGGGTGGGGGTTGGGAGTATGGGTGGAGAAAACCAAATAGCATTTCTTATTGTGTTACAGTCTTATGTATATCTTTTAAAATGAATTATGTTTTAAAATTTCTATTTAAATGTCATTCTTTTCTTCAAAGTCATATGGATATTCCACCATATTTATTCTAAAACCTTGAAAATTTTTGTTTTTAACATTTGGAGTATAAGAAGTTTGGAATTTTTGCATGCAGTATGAAGAAATGATACATATTTTACCTTTTAACATACAAAAAGACATTTGTCTCAGCTTTGCTTATTAAAAAGTTTATGGTTGTCCCACTGGAATATGCCACCTCTGTTACATATGAAGTCTCCATCACTCATAAGGGTGTGTACTTCTTGAATCTCTTTTATGTTTCACTTGTCTGTCTGTCTGTCTGTCTCCAAGGATGCAAACACCACACTGTTTTCCTTGCTCTAGCTTTCTAGTTTTGAAGTCTGTTAGAGCAAATTCCCCCACTTCCTTCTTCAAAATTGTGTTGACAACTTACCCCCCTATAATTTCTATTCAATTTTAGAAACAGTTTGTAAAAAATTCTAGGGAAACTTTTCAGATTTTTGTGAGCAATATATAGAATTTATTATTTTTGGAAGAATTATAATCCTTAAAGGTATTGGGTATTCTCTCCAAGAACATGATCTATATTTGGATTTATTTAGGTCTTTAAAAACATATTTTCAGTAACTATTTATGATTTTCTTAAGATATTCTATGTATTTCATTAAATTTATTTTTTGTTACTTTTCAGGTTTATTGTTATTGTAAGTGTGTATTTTAAACTCATAATCTTTCAAATGTATCTTGCTGGCATATTCAAATGTCAGTGACATTAATATATTGACCTTGTTTCCAGCAACCTCATTTGCTAGTCCTTACATGCAATGCATAGATTCCCTTAGATATGCTGTGTAGATAATAGTCATAATATTGTAAATAAAAACATCTTTATTCTTCAGTTCCAACCTTTTTATTCTTTTTTTTTCTTATTGTGCTGATTATCCAGTAAAATGTTGAATAGGATTGGTAATTACGGAACACACTTGTTTCAAAACTTCTTTCACTAGATTTTACCAATCTCTGACTTTAGCCCAATTTCAAAATGAACTGTTTCCTTATATCCTACTAAGCAAAAATAGGTCTCCCAGCCCCTACTGACCCAGACTTCCCCACACAGTGATGAACTCATTCACCCAAACTCATTCAGCCACTTCCACTTAAGAAAATTGTCCAGCCATCCATAGGACTTTTATTTGGATGATCTACTATTCTCTCGGGTGTAATGTGTCTGAAGTGATTCAAAACCTGCTCTTCTCTCTGTGTATCTATATTCTTCACATGCAGGACCATTCATCCAAGGTCAACAGACAGAAACCTATATTCTTCCCTCAATCACCACTAATGATTGGTTTGGGCCCCCAGTATCTTCCACATTAATTATAGTTACAATTCCTTCATTAGTCTCCCACTTTTGGTTTCATTTCCCACCTACCATTTTTCTCACTGCTGCCAAGTTTATCTTTCTACAGTGCACTTCTGCCTCACCCAACTTAAAAATGCTTCGTTGGCTCCTCATTGTCTATTGTATGAAGCCTTAGTTCTCCAGCTGGTCAGACAGGCCTTTTATTCACCTTAGCTAGATCTCTATCATACTAGTCTAGCAAAACTGAAGCACTTATAGTTCAGCTGTGATGTTCCTTGGTGCCGTGATTTTTATTTATTTATTTATTTATTTTTGCATGCTGATCTCTCTCTTCTTGGATTGCTTACAAAGTAAGACTCATTTTCAAACCCAGATCAGATGCTACTTCCTCTAGGAACTATTGATAAACAAATATTTATTGAGTGTTATTTATTATGTCAGGTACTATACAAATGCAGGGCATATAAAAATACATGAGACATAGTCCAAGTCTGCTAGCATTAGTTAACTATTCTCATTTCTTGCCTTCCATTAGTCTTAAGTGCCTGGTGCATGATTTTAACTTACATGATTCTTCACTTTCTTGTGAGTCTAACAAATAATTTCCATTTTTGCTCAATACACTCAGAAATGAGTGAATTTACATTCTTTAAATACAGAGGCATATGCCCAGTACTCAGAAACCACACAGTATTCAGCAACATTCATGGATTAAGTTTCAACTAGGAAGTATAATAATAAATAATGAGATCACAGCACAGTACTGGTAGTCAGTCCCTGGCTCAGTCAACACACAGAAGCATAGTATAGACAGGGTGGTGATTAAGGGTACCTCAGCAGACAGACTGCCTAAGTTTGCATCTCAGCTCTGCTGCCAATAAACTTAGGAAATCTGGATAAGTTACTAAAACTTTGTGCCTAAGTTTCTCCTTTTTAAAATAAGGACAATGATACCTCACTGCCTAACATACCAAATTGGATTTTGGATTCATATCAAAAAAATGGTTGTTATTATTATTAATTTGTATATGAGAATAGTTATCTCTCACTATCAGCTGGTCAAGCAATATATTTTTTTTTTACTTCTATGTCTAGCAATGAGACAACTGTCTGTTGTTCTGAGCCAAATAAATACTCTAACTTAATGTTGATTGAACTAATAGCAATGTTGGAAGAATAACTGACTCAAGAGAGTTTAAGGCTTGGAATTGGGATTTCCTTTATGTTTGAATGATACAAGTGGAAAAACCTATATTAACATACACTGATAGAGTTGGCCAGCTATGAACACAGATTGAGACACACAGAGGTAAGGGTCAATGGTATGATAGCTAAGCTGGAATCAGACTGTCTCACCTAGACTCAGTACTCCACCTCCAACTAGCTTTGTGATCTTGGGCAAGTTATCTCTTTGTCATCTCAGTTTTCACATCTATAATAACAGCCCTTTCAGCATACAGTTATATTGTGGGAATTTGATGAGCTAATGCATGTGAAGCTCTAAGCATACTGCATGGCACATGGTGCATAATAATTGTGAAGAATAAAGATGCACATAGTAGACAGAGAGCAGATTGAAATAAAATTAACCTAAGTGTTCACCAAGAAAAGCTACAGAGGTATTCAACTGAATAATTCAACTGAGTAATTCCTAAGAGAAAATAAGGCGATTCTAGTTCTTGATTAAAGTCATTTTGTTTGTTTCTACCTAATTTTCCAACTTATCTCAATTATGTTTGGTTTAGAACACCAGGATTTCACAAAATGTGTTCTATAGAACATCTGCCCTAAAATATCTATAAGAAAAGGGTTTTGAGTGATGCTGCATACCATATTTTCCTTGGAGATTCAAACATTCAGTAACACTCCAAGGGTTTAGTAAGTCCTGAAATTTTGATTCATTTAGTTTAATCCAGCTTTTCTCAAATTGATTTGACCTTAAAACACTTTTTGAAGTAAACTTTTAAAATTCCATGAAATTACCATTCCATGGAACAAACATGCAGAAATAATTGCTTGATGAGTATCAGAGTGGCATTTATATCAAAGCAGGGACTGAAGGGTATGGGAAGTAAGTGGGAGAAGGAGAAGGCTCAACATCACAGACATCCAAACATATACAATGTTCCTGGGTTTATGTGCAGAATCCCCCCAGGGGGTTAAACCAGCCCCCCCCCCCCCGCCCCCCCCACTGCCCTCCTCCTGCTACTGCTGTGCTGGGATCCTATCATGGCAGATCTAAAGTCTCTTACACATACTTGACCATCTGCTTTTGGCCACATACTTCCTGAATTTACTTCCTATTTTCTGGGAGAGACTACAAGAAAAACATTTACAGTGAAGAGGCCTATTGTGGGAACCAGAGGCAGACCCAGGAGCGGGGGTGGGGGAGGAGGGGTGAGTTGAGACTTTAAATCAGATCCAGGACAAGCATGTCCCCCTGAATGAAGCTGAGATGAAAGACACAAGCAGCACCAATAAAGAGGACCCTTCATAGCAGAGCAGGGCAGGAAATGTGCTTAGGAGAAGTAATAGTGAGTTCTAAAGTAGTGACCAGAGGGGAGCCTCCAGAAACTCTGTTTAACATGTTTCTATAATTCTGTTCTTAAAAAAAAAAAAAAAAAAAAAAGGTTATGGGAGTGGTTGTGTTTGTTACAGAGGGGGAGCAGAGTCAATGAGAGAGCACTGATAAGAGATAGGTATTTAAAATGCTTGCTCTCTACTTACATCAACCAGAGTTATCTGTGATTTTGCAAGTTAATGTTGTTGTTTGGTTGGTTCCCAAAGGCAAGTGTGCCTTTCTCCCCTTTGCTCTTCCTGTGGGTCCCTTCTAGGAAGAGAGACTGAGATTCCATCCTAGGTGGCCTATGGTAAAGAGACCTAGTTGTCTTTGTAAGTTCAACAGTCAAAACCTTGACCTTGGGAGAGCAGCAGAGAGCAAGGAAGGCCTGGGCGGGGCGGGGCTGGGCGGGGACACATTAGTGATGCCTACCTATGGATGGTGGGAGAGGGCTGTTTTATTAAAGTTTCATTACATTTTTTTCTACTTTTTCTATAATGAGTTTCTGTTAATTTTACAGTCGTGGAAAATTGTTTATGTCTGTGGTTCACACCTCACGTTCTAAGATCTTTAGTTTCCAGAAAACTTGAATATACATCCCACATAAATTTCATTAGTGTTTGTGTCGCGGGGAGAAAGTTTTCTAAGCATAGAGGAGGGGACGGAAATATAACACAGGAAACACCCTAGAAAGTTTTATCCACATAATTCTAGAAATCGACAGGGGAGAAATTTGCAAGATGTGAGATTGCTGATGAACGCCTGGAGGAAAATGGCAAGGCGGGCGGGGCCAGTGGCAGGAGAAGTGCTTCGGTGGGAAGGACGGTCACCAGGCAGCCTGCGGCGGAGGTGTGTGGGTGGGGGCGCCAGGTAGGGCAGGTGCCCGAGGTCCTCCGGGAGCCGGGGGCGGAGCAGGAAACCGCTGCCTGGCCAGGTGCAGGGCGGAGCCTCCGGGAGCGCCGCAGGTGCGGATGAGCGGGTGTCACCTGCCGGGTGACCAGAGCCGACCCTCCCACCGAGCGGCGCCGGGTGAGGGGAAACCCGAGGGGATTCTTTGGAGATGAGCGTCCTGGGCGGCGGCTGATGAAGAAAGACACAGAGTCCTGAAACCCCTGAGCTGAAAGGGGCCAGCATGGGCTCAGAGCTGCCTCCGTCTTGGCTGCTACTCTTCACCTGGCTCCCAGCAGGTGAGCCGTGGAAAAATGGGTCCCACTCTGGGCCCTGGGAGACAGGCAGCCATTGCTTGGCCTTGCAGAGCTGGCCACCGGCAAGCAGTGGAGGCCTGGGCTGCACTCTGGCGGTGCTCGGCGCAGGGACTGGATCGAGTTTCTGCCTGTAGCAACCTGTTGTTTTCCTCTTTCACTAGCCCTGGTCCTTCCAAAAGAAATCCAGAGCATTTGGACTTTCCCTCCAGATCTTTAAAGCTAAAGTGATAAGAGGGAAAAAAGCACCATTCCTAAAATTCCTAATTACTTTCCCCGTTCATCTGATACTTGCTTTTTGGTTATAGATATGCTAGCGACCATATTGGCCCAGAAGTGCATTTCTTTCATTTTCGAGAAGTCATAGTGTATCATCAGCATATGAAGGAACGTTTGACAGAATCCTATTTTATAGGACCCCAACATGTGCCTTTTTGCTAACAGTGTTCAGTGCCACTTTCCTACTCTGTAACCACTCACTTCCTTAACTTTACCCCTGCTTGTTAACTCTCCTTCAGGTGCCCAGCCACCTACTGTCTCAGCTTCAACCTCCACACTAACTCCCTCTCTACTTTGGAAAGCATGATTTTGAGTGTCTGGGTATGGCTCTGGAAATAGAATTGAAGCATGCACCAGGTAGGAAAGGGTAGCTGGGTGACAGAATGTGCAGGCTTTTCTGGCCTTTTTCAAATTTAGGTGTAGGTGTGACTTTGCAAACAAGAATTATAAGTTCCCTTGGAAGTTCCACCCTGTTTTATATCATTTTACCTTTTTCCCCCTACCAGTAGCTACCCACTTATCTTTAAGTTGTCAGTGGAAGTTTAGCTCGAATTTGCTCACAGATCAATATGAGTACGGTATGTTTTTTTGAGCGGAAAGAAAGTTGTAATATGGCTATGTAGGCAGAATTTCCTTTTTATAGGTTTGATAGGACAGAAGCTGTGCTCAGGAGTAACCAAATCTCACCCAGACAGGATTCCACAATAACTTAATGCTAAGAATAAAAGCAAGGAGGATTGCGAGAGGGTAGGAAAAACAAAAAGTTAGTATTGCCAAGGCCCTCTGGCTTACAAGATTTTCTGGTGGATATAGTTCTTATAAATTGTCTGATACTCACTAGACAAGATATTGGACACCCACAGTGCTTAAGAAAATGGGCTAAACCTCACCTAAATTTAAGTACCCAAAATTCCACTAGAGCAGTCACCAGCTTAGACTGTGAATGCAAATTCAGAAAAATCCACAGCTCACAGTCTTTTCTCAGTGCTCTGCATGTTCATCTCAAACTCCACAATTCTGGGGTCTTCAGAAATTATCTGGGCTCTCTTTTCAGAGAAATAGGGGTCTGCTCTCACCTTCCACTGGGAATCTCATTCTCACAGTTAGGATTTTAGAAACAGCAGTTACCTGGGTCAATAAAACAAGAAAAGAAGTCTTACAGATGAAAATCCCTGTAGGGTATTAACTCAGTCCTTAAATCATCAGCATAATGTTTTTAAAAGCTATCTAACTCTAATGAACAATATTGAACACTGAACATTTTTCAAATACAGTGATTATAACCAAAGAGTATATTCTTAGAATAAGCAGCTTGCTAAATGGTCAGGGACTTAAAATCTCTGTGCACCTGCCACAAGATATTAGTAGCTCAGACACTGAAGTAGTACAATTACATAGACTGCTGTATTTGCCTGATGTGCCTTAAAAGGAAGCCTGTCTGCATGATATGTTTTAGAAAAAGAGAGTGCCAAAAGAAAGAAATTCCTAAAATGAACACCTAAGTCCACTTTCATTTCATACATGAGAATTTAAGATTTCAACTTTAACTCCAACACTTTGAAGGGAAATAGCTATTTTAGCAGATATTTTCCCTGGGTGGGGGATATATATAATGTAAATAAAACTGCACTCATCTATTTAATGTGGTTTTCCATCAGTAATGTTTATGTGACTCTAGGCAATTTATGAAATTGTTCAAGGTTCCAGTAAATAGTGATGACAATAGTACATGAAAGGTTTTTGTGATGTGTAATTAAAATGAAATTTTAAGGCACTTTGTTCAGTGCCTACACAAAGCAAGAATAATAAATATCAGCCTGGTGATAATAGTAGACTCGATTTAGGACCAAGTAGGATTGTTTAAATATAATGTTAAAGAAATTAACTCCCCCTTCCCCTGTGGCTAAGAAACTGAACAGAGAGATGACTCTGTTTTTCAGCTTTTCATCACTGTTACAAAATAACTGAGATAATCAACTTAAAAAAATAGGAAAGACTAAGCACAGTGGTGCATGCCTGCCTGTAATCCCAGTGACTTGGGAGGCTGAGGCAGGAGGATTGCAAGTTCAAAGCCAGCCTCAGCCACTTAGTGAGATCCTAAAGTGAGACTCTGTCTCTAAATAAAATACCCAAAAAGGTTGGGAATATGGCTCAATAGTTAAGCACCACTGGGTTCAATCCCTGGTACCAAAAAAAAAAAAAAAAAAAAAAAAAAAAGGAAAGTTTCATTTTGGTTCATAGTTTTGTAGGTTTCAGTCATGGTTGGCCCCATTGCTTTGGAGCCTGTGATGAGGCAACACAACATGGTGAGAATGCTTGGTGAAAGAAGCTGCTCACCACATGCAGTCAGGAGCAAAGAGAGAAAGAGAAAGAGACCAGGGTCCCAATAACCCCTTCAAGGGCATGCCCCAAGTGACCTAAGACCTCCCACTAGGCCCTGCCTCTTAAAAGTACCATCACCTCCCAATGGCACCAAGCTGGGACCAAGCCTTTAATATCTAGGCCTTTGGTGACACTACAGATCCAAATTGTAGCAATGATTATCAGGTAAGAACTCAGAATCTACTTCATGTTAACTGCCACTTAGGTAAATTAATTGAACTCCCTTTATCTGGAAAACAGATAAACCTCTACTAAGTAGCCCCCTGCAAACCCAATAAGGCCACCTCTTGTCAGGTGGATTAAGATCAAGCACAGCATCTATAGCATGGTCAACACTCAAGAAATATTAGGGATGAGTCCATTCCTTCTGTTCCCACCTCTTTCTTTACTTTTAAAGCAAACCTCCCCAAATGTCTCTTGAGATCAAACTGAAAATCAAGCTTCCTTTCTTTCTTTTCATATGCTTTTCACTATTCCCAGCTAAATACAGTTTACAATGGACATATATGCACATAGGCAAGGTTTATAAAAAAGAAACAAAAGGGTCACAGAAGTCTTGTTATCGTGTCAGATAAAATCATAATATCAAATATTTAAATTCATATAAATTAATCCTGACGTTAAAACTAGTAAATAGAAAAATCCAGTAAGTTCATTTCCAGTAAATATGTATTTTGGAAAATCCTATACTAGAGTGTGTTCATTGTGGTCCATCACCTGTTCTCTTCTGTTTTCAAAGAAGAGTCATCCCAGCTCTCTGATTAGCATTCAGATTCCCACAACTGCAAAGTATAGGCCACTAGTATGATGGTGTCTGGTTTAGGAACTCATTGGTTAGTGTGGCTTGGGGCCCTGATGGAGGTTCTGAGGTCAGGGAGTCTTGTGAACTTACCGCAGTCCTCATGCTCTGAGCTACGGAAAAATTAGCTGACAGAGGTGGGTGGGTTTTGTTTTAAATTTTTTTAATTCTTTGAATTTTTTTTCTTTAGAAATACATTTTTATCACTCAAATGATGCCTGGATACCTGCTCCTTAGTGCAAAATATTAAGATAAGGTGAAAGTACCTGTAGCTCTTTTGCATTATTTGCTAATATCTCTGGTTGCCTTCACCCAACCTCAAAGTTTATTCTTGGAATGAAAGTTTATTCCTGTCCCCTACCTCCAAATTCTAAAAGGATGTGTGTCATTTGTGCTTTTGTGAAAATTGTTAACATTGTAGAATGGTGTTACCTTATAGAACCACCAGTTATCAACTTGTAATGTTTTGGGAAATCAGAAAATGTATCCCTAAGGTATCTTTAGATGCCTTGGAAAGAGAATATCCAGACTAGTAATCTCCCCTGAATGGTGGGGAAGAGGAGTGGGTTATTCCACAGACTTCATGAAACCTGATGTGATAGATAGCAGAGCTTCTCTGTGGGGAAGACACAGATGATAGATAAGAGACTGCCCACTCAGCTTCTCCTTGCCCCCTTGGAGGCTCCTGAAGTACCTCCCCAGAATCCTAGTGCTCTGTGGACACAGGCAGAACTCCCATCCTCTGTCTTCCCCTCTCAGCCAGTTGTACAGATAGGGAAATCTTGTGTCTTGGACTGGGACAGGGGAATGTTTGAGAGCTGGGACGAGAACTCTGGCACTCTCTAATCCTTTGCTCTTTGCCCTATCTCATACGGTGGAGCAGGTTTGTTTTGTTTGATTGAATCCTGGTATACAGAAATAGAACCAAGTTTGTCTGCCTAAATGCCGATTATTAAACCCCTGACCCCACCCACAGTACAGTGGAGAGAGATGTTGGGTAATTAATGGATTGTGGACCTGGATTTCTTTTAGCATAATAATTTGTTTCATTATTTGAAGTCCTAGGGAGAAAATAAAATTGCATGTTTTAAGAACTGGGAAGATTCCCACATCTTATCTTTCTGTAGTTCTTATTTCTAGATCTCCTGGTTTGCACATGTTAGAGGATAGCAGTGTGATATTTTTCTTCATTTCCCATCTTCAGTTAATCCCCAAATACGGTTGCTCAGTCCCACGATCTGCTGCTGCTTTACTGTTGTAGGCAGCAGTACTCTCAGTAGCCTCTGTTGAGCACTTTAACTCTGTCCTCCCCTCTAGGTCTACTACCTCTCTATCCACTTCCAACCATCCTCTACTCAGATGATAGGTTAACCTACCTGGATTAATTTTTCCCATCTTCACTTGAATTGTGAACCTCCCTATAACTTATAAGCTTTTTGTTTGGAATTCAAGGCTCACTAACTTGGGCAGCCTTGTTCCCACTGATATGGGAAATGGTTTAGTGTACCCCATGTCCCCCTAACACACACGGTTCTTCCTTGCTTTTAGTCTGGCTATTCTACAAATAGTTAAGTTTAACCATTTGTTCTATGAATTTTTAGAGCACTTAAAATTTGTTCCAAACCTATCTTGCATACATTCATTCTTTCATTCAGCCAGTGCTTAATAAGCTATGTGCAAGGCATTATGCTGGCAAACAAAAGCAGTCGTGGCCCTCACTGCCATGAGACTCACTGTCAGGAAGGGATGCAAAGACATGTACAAAGGCAACTGTGAAAGAGGCATATGGTACTACAAGAACACGTAATGGATGGATTTTGTGCAATCAGGAGGCCCTCCCTGAAGACACAATGCTTGAATTGATAGCTGAGGAATGATCATTCTAAGCCAAAGGAATAGCATGTGCAAGATCACTGGATGGGAGCTCAGTGAGTATGAGAGATGGGAAGAATGCCAGTGTGACTATGGGGAGGCAGCTGCTGGGAGTGTGGTAGAGACAAAGCCAGAACCGTGGGTAGGACCAGGTATGCTTGTTTTCATGGACCATAGTAAGAGGTTTAGTATTTGTCTTAAGGGCAATGGACAAGCTATTGGAGGTAAGAGTTAGGGGATGGAACAGCAGTATAGAATCCATATAGAGGGAATTGGAGGGTGTGCATGAATGAGGGCAGATAAGGCAGAATGCAGACTGGAGGTAATGGCAGCTTGTACTAGGATGGTTGTGAAGGTGGAAAGAGAGAGATTCCAGAAATATTTAGAAGATAAACAAACCCAACCTGATTACAGATTGCATATGAAGAGTGGGGGAGAAAGAGAGATCAAGGATGATTTCTAGCTTTTATCTTGTCCATTCACTAAGATAATAAACATGTAAGAGACCCAGGTTTGTATGGAAGGATGGTGATTTATGCTTGATTCAGAATATGAAACAATCAAGAAGAGTCATCAGGAGCATTGGATTCATGTATCTGTGTAGTGCCTTTTTGTACACAGATAAGATTTAATATTTAAAGCTCTAGTAGTTTCTGAGCCATACTGTAAGACTTATCCATAACAAAGTATTTTGTTTATGTGTTTATACTTGTTTATCATTGACTCTCTCAGTGAATATAATTTCTAAGAGTAGACCAACCTTGTCTCTTTTATTTGCTGTTGTATCCCTGTCATCTAGAATAGTGCTTGGCTCAGAATAGGTACTCAAAAATTGATGAATATGTGCATTCTCATGGGGCCAAAATTTGCATGTGCTCTGAGATTAGTATGTGGGGACATGAGTCACTAATCTGGGTGAATGGCTTTGGGAAACCCCGAGTGTCTGCCCTTCAGCCAGGTCTTATTCTTTACCCCTAGTCACCAAAGGAATGTTAAATTCAAATCACCTGAGTGGCTTTTTTTTTTTTTTTAACCTAATAGTTTATCAAAATTTTTCGGTGAAGATTGAAATTTTCCCCTTTTGGAAAGATTGTGGTGAAGCATGGATCTCTTATTCATTGTTCACAACATTTTTTCCCTAAAATATCTATTAAATATCTATTAGAAGACTTATTCCCTTTGACCCAGCAAGCTCACACTGATATACATATTCTACTGAAATAAAAGTATGCATGTAAAGATATACCTATGTAAAAATATTCATTTCAGCCCAGCATGGTGACATACCTTGTAATCCCAGGGGAGGCTGAGGCAGGAGGATTAGAAATTCAAAGCCAGCCGCAGCAATTTGGTGAGGCTCTAAGCAACTTAGCAAGACCCTGTCTCTGGGTAAAAAAATTAAAAAGGGACTGGGGATGTGATTCAGTGGTTAAGTACTCCTGTATTCAATCCCCAGGACCAAAAAAAAAATTTTATTTCA
Organism: Callospermophilus lateralis; assembly: GCF_048772815.1. NCBI lineage: Eukaryota > Metazoa > Chordata > Mammalia > Rodentia > Sciuridae > Callospermophilus > Callospermophilus lateralis. The sequence goes on from NC_135314.1 coordinate 56,868,906, forward strand.
GCAATTCATGTCAACATTGTTCGTAATAGTGAAAAATCAAAAGCAACTTAAATTCCCACTATTAGAAAAATGTGTAAATAAATTACACTTCATCCATGGAGTAAATTTTCATATAGTCACTAACAAAAATTAGATCTGTATGTACTAATATAGAATATGCTATTCATTTGAAGAAAAAGTTGCAAACCAATGTGTATAATATGATTAATAGTTTTTAAAAATAATGTAGGAAAAAGTATAGAGGGTTATACACCAAATTATCAACAATAGTACTTCTAGAGAGTGAAATTCATGGCAATCAAGGAGGAACTTTCTATTTTACCCTTCTCTATTGTTTATTTTATATTAATCAACAGAAAGAAATATGTGATTTTTTTCTTTCTCCCCGCACCCCCCCCCCCCGTATTAGGGATTGAATCCAGGGGTATTTTACCACCAAACAATATCCTTAGTTTTTTAAAATTTTTATTTTAAGACAGGGTTTTGCTAAGTTGTTAAGGCTAGCCTTGAACTTGTGATCCTCCTGTCTCAGCATTCCGAGTCACTAGAATTACAGGTAGGCACCACTACATCCAGCTGAAATAGTGTTTCTGTACAAAATGATGGAAATACATTTGTGAACACCCCTTACATTTATGAAGTCTCCTCAAAGGGTCAAATCTCATTTAGAAAACTTATCTAAAAGACAGGTGGCACATTAGAAACAGCTTAGGCTCTGTGGCCTTATGTAAGTTAATGTGAGAATTTTTTTCACCCATGATATCGAGGGGGGGAAAAAGCCCACATATCTCCTGTTTTGTTGGGGTTTTTCTTTTGTAAATATTAAATGAGATAAGATAATGTATATCAAAGAACTCAATATCATGTCTACCAAGAAAGTAAGTGCTCAGTGTCCATCACTGTCCTCCTCGGCATAGCCACATGCTTAGCTCCCTGCCCCTCTAGCCTAGCACTGTTGAGCGGTGCACACCAGACCTTGTTGAACACACGATACCTGGACAAAATTCCTCCCTCCTATCTCACTGTCCTCACCCCATTTCTCCTGTCTCAATACTCTCTCCTTTCTTGTCCATTATTCATTGCCAATCTCTTTCCTCCTTGATTCTTCTAGTATTTACACTGTTATCTAAAGAAATGTAATAAGTATTGATGGTAAATATACTTGGGGAGATAGCTTGCTCAGACGTAAACTCTGATAGGATTGAACCTGTGTACTTTTTGTTAACCTGCTGAATAGAGCTGAGGAGCCTGTGTATTTGAGAAACACACAGAACACAGAGCCCCCATCCGTGTCTGCATCAGGCTGCAACCATTACCAGGAATGACTATGCTCTGTGTCCCTGCCTACTACCCTGTGTTAGTTAGCTTTGCAAAACTATAACAAAATACCTGAGACATCAACTTGGAGGAAAGGATGATTTTGGTTCACAGTTTTGGAGGTTTCTGTCCATTGTTCATGGCCCAGTTGCTATTGGTCCTAAGATGAGGCAATGCATCATGGCAGAAGCACATGTAGAGCAGAGCAGCTCATCTCATGGAAGCCGGAAAGCAAAGAAAGAGGTGAAGAGACCAGCATTCCACAATTCCCTTTGAGGCCCGATGACTAAAAACTTCCCATTAGGCTCCACCTCTTAAAGGCTCCACTTCCTTCCGTGAGTGTCTAGCTGGGTTGTAAGCCTTTAGCACATGGGCCTTTGGAAGACATTCCTGATATAAACTATAGCACTCCTTCTACCAAGCCAGACCCCTTTGTATGGAACAGAGGGGGAAACACCGTGTAGTCCCCTCAAAGCACTTTTTAATTTAAAATATTTTATTTTGCACCTATATTCCTATACTATGTAGATGAATCATCTATGAACTGGAACATCTTCCCCAATTTAATACAACATAAAAGAGACAGACTGAATTAAAAGATGTACAATGATAAACCTGTGTTAGGGAATATAGGTATTTAGCTGCCAAATACTTGGCTTTTATTGGTCTATTTTGCTTTTACTTTACCCTAGGATGGTAGTGTCCCCTTGGCATAGCACCATGGTCTTGGAAAGTACCTTGTGGTGGGAAACAGAGAATCCCCTTCCCATCCGTCCTTCCCATAACTCTAACATCTTATTCTAAAGTTTCCTTTTCTACCCTTCAATGACAGGTCTCCCTCTCTTCCTCTTTCACAGATGAGGCAAACCAAATAGGCTCGCTGGTATACAGAGCTACAGAGTTTTTAATATATTAATTCATTTATTGCAATGAAAAGACTATAATGATAGTTTTCATTTGTATAATTTTAATTCTTTCAAAATGATTTTTTTTACATGCTGGCCTCAGTTGATCTTAGTCTCCTAAATTAGACAAGATAAGTACAAATGGTACAAATGAGATCTGACGTGTATTGAATGCCTACCATGTGCCAGGCTCTTTGCTAAGTAGGGAACATTTATTATCCTCTAACCCTAAGAGGCATGTATTGACGTCACACCAATTTTGCATATAATGAGAAGGTGTAGTTTGGAAATAACTTACCAGGCCTTTAGGGTGAGGAGTGAAGGCAGGGTCTGAACGTATCGAGCCAGACTCCAAACTTAAAGTTTTCAAGAGCAAATGATACAGACAATTAGGAGGCGAGGGATCTGGAAGAAGGAAATGCCCTTAAATGAAGGAAATTTAAGAATTTGGAAACTTTTTTGGTGCTAAGTTTGAAAGAACAAGGATGCCACCAAGATGTTTATTTTGAAATACTCAAGAGGGTATTTCTCTTTTTGAAGCTGCTCATATTTTCAACCCAGATTCTGCTGGGTTTTGGTCTCTTCTTCAAAACCCTACCTACTTACTGCTTAGTGGGGATGCCCAGTGTGGTTCGTTGTACAGAGAAGCAAGAGACTAAGGGTAAAGAGAGATGGGAGATTTTGGCCTTTGACATAGGCTTTTGCTACTTACTTTTTCTCCTTCCCAATCTGGAAAATTGATATTTTAACAGTCCAGTGCCTGACTTCCACCTTGGAAGATTACGCTTGCCTACTTGGGAAAAATTGAGTTTTAGTGTCATTCAGGACCTAAAATCATATCTTGGTGCTGATACGCATTAGGTTAGGTATGTGTTGGTGTGCACATGGGGGCTTGGCTAATATCCTCTGAACTTTTGTCCACATAGGTGAGCAGAGCTGATCCTGCTCTAAGGGGGGGTTGAGAGGATTAGAGACAAAGAACATATATTATCTGGTGGACAATAGATGCTGAGGGCCAGCAGCAGCAACTGGGAAGGAAGAAGTTTGCTGGGTTGTTAGGACCTCTTCTCTGGGGACTCTTTCATGTGTGTGGGCGTGGGTGTGGCAGGGCAGAGGGTGAAGGTGTGAGATCTGTGTGAGATGATGTGAGGCTGGCATTCCCCTGGAGGGAGGGTGAGTGAGCTCAATATGCTCAGAACACGTGGGGACCTCACATATGTCAAGCCTCAGAATTCATACGGGGGTGAAGTTGTAGAGAGAATAAAGAGCACCAGGCAGCAGGGCCAGCACTGACGCTGGCAAAGGTGAGTTGCGTTCCCCAGACGTGCCTTGCCCATAATAAGGGCATTCACATAAGGAGATCTAGTGTGTATTTGGTGATCAAGGTGATCGCCCTTGTCCTCATTTCCCTCCCTCAAAGGGATCATATTCACCAATCTTCAAAGCTTCTGGCGCCAGCCAAATTTTTTTTTTTTTCCTGACCCTCAGCAAGCCTGCCCTCCCCTCTCCCAAATGCTGGATCTCTGTACAAGTAATGTTGACTAGAGTCTTTGAATAGACTATATCAAATTACCATTCCACCAAATAAAGAACGGGTAGGTTATTAATCGCCATGCTAGAGTGGCAATTAATAACCTGGTCCCAACCACCAATTTGCAAACTTTGAATACTAATTATTCTTCTTTTTGTAAGAAATAGCCAAGCAGAGTGGCAAGAACACTGCTCAGGGACAGAATGTTGACTCGGACTCCCTTAGAAAAACATAGATGGAGACGCGTCACTTAACTTTTCCAGCCTCAGATGTGTTGCATATGAAGTGAGCACAGCTTGTCTCCTTCCAGGATCATGTTTAATGTGTATATATATATATATATATATAATTTTTTTTGGAAGGTGCTCTGTGAATCTAAGGTTTTGTTTTTCTTCAGTCAGTATGTTTTACTGAATAAAACATGCCCTTGTTGACAAAGGCAGTCTCCACTCATTACCAGAATCTTATCTGTAGTGCTTCTATTGTTCAGTGAAATCTGTGATGGCTGAAGGCTGCAAGGTCTATTTCAGGACACTTCTGGAAGAACAAACAAACATCAAAGGGGTTGGTGAGGGAGGAGCAAGAATAAAAGAATCAGACTGTGAAATAATCCATGATAGACTTAAGGTACGCACAGGGGCCTTCCATTCTGATTGGCCTGAGTTCTAAGAATCCTATGGTTGGTAGAAGTAGCAGCTGTTTTCCCCCAAACTCCTGAAGGTTTATTCTGAAAACAATGCTCTTTTCCATTCACAGCTGAATAAGGAAGTCATCTATCTTCTACTTTGATGCTGTTACTCTTCTTTAGAAAAACATACAGAAATCACCTGTGAATTGGTAATAGGCAGCGGATTGTGATTTAGATTCCCCACCATACCCCAGCCTCCCACCCAAGGCTGCCATCAGCCCCCCTTGTTTATTCCCCCACCTCCCTGGCAGCCAGAGGCACCAGCTTGAGTGGATTCCTCTAGGCTCCCTAAGTAACTGCCCCTTCCTGATGAAAGTCTTTGCTTACTCTTTTTCTTCTTTCCTCAGTGAGTTTCCCTGCCCTATCCCTATTTGCCTGCATAATCCTAATCCCACCTGAGCCTTAGGGTCCAGTTTAAATCCCTTTATTCTGTGCAGTCTTCCTGCCCACGTCTCCCCTGTCACGCAGCTGAGCCCTCTTCCTCACATCTGTCATGGGAGCAGGGTGGTAGGGAGGGGCATCTTCATCACAGCCTAGTCTTGGGGACCTGACAAGTCATTTCTGAGGGCCAGAGCCTGCCCTGAACAGCATTCCACTGCCCCTTCTGGACATGAGAAACTCAGTACTTCAGAGGATGTACTTCAGAGTACTTGACAGTACTTCAGAGGATGGTCTCATGAGGGCTGTGGCCAGAGATGAAGCAGGACCCAGAATCACAAGGCTTTCGCTATCAAGACAGGCCCACGACAGGCCCACTGAGCTGCTTTGCAAATGGGGACACGCCACCAAAATGAAGGTGGCTCCCCCTGAGAACTCTCTGGAAGAAAATGCTAGAATCCCCTTCTCCTTGGCTCTCATAAGGGAAAAGAGGGAAGACACTCAGACAGGAACACAGCAGTGTACGTGTAGGTTCTGATCCAGGCATCAAAAGTGAATTAGTTCATTACATTCTTGCCAGGACCTGATGAGGTTAATGCAGGTTAATGGTAATCTCTTTCTGGAGATGCTTGGACCCAGAAGTGTTTTAGATTTTTGAGTTTTTCAAATTTTGGAATATTTGCATAGATTTTACCTGTTGAGCATCCCTAATCTGAAAATATGAAGTCTGATATGGTCTAATCAGAAACTTTTTTGGGTATCATATTAGCATTCAAAAAAGTTTTGGATTTTGGAACATTTCAGATTTTGGATTTTGAGATTAGGGGTGCTCAACCTATAGTATTATCATTATTTCCACTTGGAGCTGAGGAAATAGATGCTTAGATAATAAATAGCTTGTCCCATGTCAATGAAAAAAAAAATTGATTTGAACCAAGTTGTAACTGAATCCAAAGCCTATGGGTTGATTTTTTTTTAAATCTACTCTAGACCAGTGGTTCTTAAGTATGGTCCCTAGAGTAGTAGCATCAACATCTCCTGAAAGTTTATTAGAAATATAAGTCCTTGGGCCTCACCCAAGTTCTATTGAATCAGAAATTTCTGGCACAGGGTCCAGCAATCTGAGATGTCTCCAGTCCTGCTGGTGATGCACACTCAAGTTTGAGTGCTGCTAGTCTATACTAACTCTCCCCCAACAAGAGGCCCCCTGCTAACTCGGCCTAGAAACCATGCTAACATAGGAACATGCCAAGACATGGTTACTGATTGACCCCTGACTGTGCCAAAGTCCCACGTGGTGCTTCTGTGCCACCTGGCTCCTCCTCAAGGTACGCTTGGAACTTTAAGGATGCCTACAGGTTTGGAGGGTTGTGTAAAGGAATTTTTTCAAAGAAACAATTTCTCCAAGTCTTTCTTAATATGGTTTGTCACCATCTGACCATTTATGTTTGATTTGCTCTGTGATTATGTTGACTGGCTGTCAGATTTTCACTGGTTACTGTGTCCTTGGTCATTCAACAAATATTTATGGAGTGCCCTATAAGTGACAGTCATGGTATGAAGTGTTTGTGTTTGAAGAACAAGCTAGAGACGAACCTGCCAGCTGTCCCAGAATCTCCAAGGAGCAGACTACCACCAAGAAGTGGGAAAGGTACTGCCTGATGTAGGCAAGGTTCTCTAGAGTTCGTGGGAGTTAGACTTCTTTTTTCCTATCCCTGCCCAGGGTGCTGAGGGCATTCTCCAGTCCCTGTTCTGCCCAGTAAGAAGCCAGGCTCTGCCTGTGAGCTCCCAGCCAGCCAGGCAAGAGGACAGGCAGTGAGTTTTGCTCATTTGCATTGCTTTTATTATTGTAAGAATGAAAGTAGATCACCTTCCACATTGTCCCCTGCTCTTGCCTTCAGGGTGCCTGTCTTTGCTGGTGACGGTCCAACACACAGAGCGTTATGTCACTCTGTTTGCCTCTGTCGTCCTCAAATGTGACTATACCACCTCTGCCCAGCTCCAGGATGTGGTGGTGACATGGCGCTACAAGTCCTTCTGCAAGGACCCCATCTTTGACTACTTCTCTGCCTGTAAGTGTCCTCCCCCTTCTTATTCTCTCCATGTCCCCAGCACCTCTGTGATGTTCTATGTCTGGGATCTAGAAATTATTTAGGATCACAAATCCTCATAGTGAGAAGAAGCCACAAAGATGCAGTCCCTTCATTTCATAGAAACTGTGCATAGGCTGACAAAATAACTTGTTCTAGGTCACATATAAGTTTATTTAAAGTTTTTTGTTTCACCTTGTTCTGAAAAGATTTAAGACAGCTCAGACATTAAGCAAAAGCAGAGCTAGTCCTGCCTCCTGGTCCATTCTTGGGTCAAGCCAGCGTGCTAAGCTGATGATGCCGACCGGTCTCCCATCACCCCAGGGCCTTAGAATGCAGAAGAGAAAATTCCAATATCACTTAGGATGCAGGGCCTTAATGGTCATTTGTGAAGCCTCCTGCCCTTCCTCAGCCAGCCCTCCTGGCGAATGGCCATTCCTCAGTGGTCTGCACACTTGCAGTGGTGAACAGCTTGCTTCCCCTGGCTGCCCCTTTGCAGTTGCCCCTCTTGCTACTACACAGCCCCTCCTTATGTTCAGCCAAGTCCCATCTCTCAGTAACAGTGGCCTCACTCATGTCAGCTCTGCTGTCTGGAACCAGAATCCAGAGCCCCACAGTCATCCTGAGACAATGAGTCTTTTGGAAATGTTGAGAATAGACGTAGATGCCCTGTTTGGAGGAAGGAAATGCACTTTCTGAGATGAGGCAGAAGGAGCAGGAGGCATCAGCTTGCCATTTTTAGCCCTGGGGTATTTGAGTAGAACCACAAGATCTGACTGTTTGAGCCACTTACCAAACCAAAGCCACTTATCACCCCCAAAGACTCCTCTCTAAATTGAAGCTATTTCCTGGGGTTACTTTTAAAATGCTTGGGTCAAGTGGGGAGGAAGGGGACTAGCATAGCAGACACTGGCTACCAGCAGATTTAAAAGCTCTCAAAGCTCCTAATGGAAGGGCAGGTGGAGGAACACCGGGAACAGAGACTGGGGAAACTCTGTAACTGAGACAAGGGAAGTTGGGCTGGGAGATGAAGGATACAGCCAGGACTTGGAAATAATGACCTGTAAGGGGGCTGGAGGCTCCTTGCTGAAAGTGGGGTTTCTGCTATCACCTGTGGTTGAGGAACATCACCTGGGAATTTACTGGGCATCAGAAGCTCAGATCCTATTCCAGACCTGCAGAATCAGAACTTCCTGTGTGACTTGAGTGTGTCCTCTCTCCTCAGCATACCAAGCAGCTTTATCCCTGGGCCAGGACCCCTCCAATGACTGCAATGATAATCAGAGGGAAGTTCGCATCGTGGCCCAGAGACGGGGACAGAATGAGCCAGTGCTGGGGGTGGATTATCGGCAGCGCAAGATTACCATCCAAAACCGTGAGTGTGGGGGAGGTGCAAAGAAACTGGGGGTGGGGGGAGGAGCAGACTTGGGTCTGGCAGGCTGAGTCAGCATGGGATTTCCCAGTTACTTCTGCTCCTGGGCTCCTTGTTCACTCTCATTGAGGAAAATGCCAGATTCTTAGAATGTGCTGCATGAACTAAGGTTACTTTCCTGGAATGTGTGGACTAGATGTTCAACAGCTTTGGCTAAAGGTTTGGATGGAATGAGTTTCCTTGCTTTCCTGAGATTCATGGCTAAAGTGTGGATTCCGTTCTTTTGATCCTTTCCACAAATTATTCTCAGGGTCTACACAAACCCTAGGTCCTTGAGTTCCTCTCGGGTCATTCTTGTTGCCCATCCAAAGAAAACAGGGACTTGCAAGTAGGTGGCCACTTCGAGACCACTGTCCTCCAGTGAGAGGGGAAAGGGCACGGGACTCAGATACAAACCCCTGGTGAGAATCTCACTGCTTCTGCTCATTAGCTCAGTGACCAGCGACAGGTCAGTTATTTCCCCTGGCTTCTTCCTTCATCTGAGAGTTGGGCATAATGTGATGGCTTTGTCTCCCCACATGTGATGTATAGGAGCTGGGTCTACAGCAGTTTTATTCTTTGTGCCCAGTGCGGGGAGCACAGCCAGATACAGGTGTGGCTGCCAATTCTGCACTTGGAAGGCAGGTGAACTTGGGCAAGCCCCTTTAAAATTTTTAACCTCAATTTCTATATAATGGGACTTGCCATAGTACCTATCTCAGAGATTTCTGAGGACTATGTAAGATTTTGTGTAAGAATAACTTAATATTCACTGATTATACAGTGATCATCAGTTATTCATCAGTACATTTTGTATGAATGGGTGCATTAGCTCCCCATGCTCCTAACCTATGATCCAGAATTGCTGCAATGAGTTATCAGCACGGTATTCAGAGCCAATTTCAATGAGTGTTATGTGCTGTAATAACTTTTTTTCTGATTAACAAAAGGGAAAATATACCCCGCAGGCCACTCGAGATGCCCATAGCTATATCCTGAGGAATCAGTGAATATTCAATGACCACTCAAAGGTAGATCATTTAAAGGTCAGTTTAATCCTTGCTTCCAACTTTCTCTATAATTCTGAAATCTTATCCTTTTACATTCAACCTCTGATTTGCTCAAACCAGCCCTTGACTTCTTGGCTTTAGGAAACCTTTGTCCTTCTTCCAGTCTCCAAGTGCATCCTAAAAGATTCAAGGTGGCTTTACTTTCTCCAGAGCCCCAGCAGAATTAGTTCTGATCCAACCCCAAGTTTAAATCCTCTTTCATTAGCAACCCCACTTTATAGTTTCCAAAGGACACAAGTCCTCTTGGATGATCATCCTTACTCTTTTGTCATGTTCTAAGTCAGAGCAGTACCTTCTGCACCTCCACTTCCTCATGCTGCCTCTTCCTCATTCCTACAGGAAAGCAGTCTTTCCCCCTGGGTTTTATTTCTGCATCTCGGCTCATTGAGACTTCCTGGAGCCTTTGCTTTCTGATACTTTCATGGCTGTGTTTGCATCATTTGAGATGCCCTTGTCAAATCAGTTCTTGGGTCATCTAAAATATTAACCTATCTGAATGTCCTTATTATACTGACATCCCTTAAAAAAAATCTGTCACTCCAATAAAAAGATGGAGCAGATTTACAATACTTATCAAGCTTAAGGGGGGCTTTCTCTTAAAGCACTTTCACTGTTCTTCCAAGTCTAGGGTGAGCTTGTTTATGGGAAAGGCAGTGGGTTTGGAAAATTGTGGGTAGGAAAAACATCACAGGTACTGACGTAAAAGAGAAGGAAACAGAAGTCAAAGTTTGCTCCAGTGTTGCATGACCTTGTGTTTTTGTTTCATTTCCTCAATAAATATCTCTTGACAAACAGACAATAAAGAATCGCAGATATGACCACCAACTAGGCAAGAGCAAATCTACAATACTAAGTTCTTTGAGACTAGCCAATGTTCTTTTGATGGAGGGTAACAGCAGGTACTGCCATCATTCAGGGATGTGGAGGCTGCTCTGCTACCTCTGACTGGCTTTTAAACCCTTCCAGGACAGAGAAGTCCTTGTTCCTCTTCAGATCTCCCACAGTGCCTGACGTGGTGTTGGGCCCAGGAAAGGTCTTTAGTGAATATTTGTCCAATTTGCTGAACTTCAACATGTATGTTAATATTTATTGTCACAGGGGGGCAGAGTATTCAGTGCTCATGAGAACTTCAATTCTTTTCTTGGGTAACAAACTCTTAAAATATTGGCATTTCATTCATACTGCTTCAAGTTCATCTCATAATCAGTCCCTTCAAGATCCAGAGATACTTGCTCATCTCTAATGAGGGGTCCAGGCCGGAGAGTTTTTTTATCTGGTTTGGAGAGGCCAGTAGAACTGTGTCTGGGAGCACTAGATTTGAGGCAGAGAGACACGGGTTTGAACCCACCTTCTGCACATTATTTGGCCAACTCCCTGGGCTATTTATGTTTCATTTTCTCATCTTAAAATGCAGTGAAATTCCTACACAGCAGGTAGGATTAGATTGAAAGTAAGCAAAAGCCCAAAATATTAGTGCCTTAAGGAATAAAGAAGTTTGTTTCTCTCTGATGTACAAAATCAGAAGTACATAGCCCAGGCCTAATGTGGCCTTGTTCCATTAAGTCCTCGGGGACACAAGTTTCTTACAGCTCAACAAGAAGGTCATCTTCTTCCTCTTAGCCCAAGATGGAGCTGTAACATTTGTTCTTCAGATGTATTAGTCCATTTATCTATTGCTATAACAAAATGCTAAAGCTGGGTAATTTGTAAAAAAAAAAAAAATTAGTTTTATTTATTTAACTCCTCATTTTGGAGGCTGAAAGTTCAGGATCAGATGGTTCTGTCAGTTTGGCCTTGGAGAGGGCCGCCTTGGCTGGATGGAGGATGACCTCATGGTAGGAGTGTGTGTTAGAGGCAGAGATCTCATGGTGAAATAGGAAACCAGAAAGCCAAGGGAGCCAGGCTTGCTCTTTTATAACAGTCCACTGTCTTGGGAACTAACTGAGGTCCTACAAAAACAATGTTAATCTCCTTCCAGATTAACATTGCAATAAGCTCACCTCTTATAGGTTCCACTACCTTCCAACATCCTACACAGAGGACCAAGCTTCCAACACAGGAAACTTGGGGGACACCCTCAAACCCTATCCAAACCATAGCACCAGGTAACAGAGAGGAAAAGATATATGGGAAAAGGGGGAAAAAAGTGTTCTCAAGCTGTTTTGAAGAAAATTCCTGAGAGCCATCATGTGACACTTCTGATTGCATTTTATTGGCCATAACTGAATCACTTATCCACGTCCATCTGTAAGAAAGAATGGAAAACACTTCCCTTATTTTGGATGCCCCCTATTTTGTGCTGCTATATCAGAATACCTGAGACTGAGTAATCTATAATAAGTAGAAATGTGTTGGTTTACAGTTCTGAAGGCTGAGAAACCTGGTGATGGTCTTATTGCTATATCATCACACAGCAGAAGGTGAGAGCGTGAGAGGGTCCCAGACTCACCCCTTTGTAATCCCACCCATGAAGGGGGAGCCCTCGTGGCCCACTGGCTTTTTAAAGGCCCCATCTCTTAATACTGTTTTACAAGGCAATTGAGTTGTGGCATGAGTTCTGAAGGGCCAGACACTCAAATCACAGCAGCTGCACATATGGCCCAAAATTCAATTCTGTGAAGGGGAGCATATATGCTGGGAGTCAAGGGGTAATTTCTACCTCACCCACTTACAGGGTCTCAGTGGGAATTGAGTGAGGCCATGTATGCAGAATCCTTGTGACGTGCCTCATGGTAGGCTCAGAGGTAATAAACTCCACCATCATTATATGGAGAAGGAGGAAGGAGGAAGGTCTCAGAGGAAGGAACTGATACCCATTTACCAGGCTCCTGAGGATGTGGAAGGATAATGCTGGGGTCTTGAAGCTATCGTGGGTCAGAAACCAGTGCCTGTCTACTGGCACTTTCTCCTTCTTTCCCATGTAGGAGCTGATCTTGTGATTAACGAAGTGATGTGGTGGGATCATGGAGTGTATTATTGCACCATTGAGGCCCCAGGGGACACATCAGGAGACCCTGATAAGGAGGTGAAGCTCATCGTCCTTCGTAAGTGCTGCTAGAATTTTCTGCTTGACTAACCCACCACTGTGACACTTTTACACAGGGGAAAACAACAACAACAAAAAACCAGAAACATACCTGTTATTGTCATTGGATTATGAACCTCTGAAGTTCCCTTATCAAAGCTAAACCTAGGGGCTGGGGCTGTAGCTCAGTGGCAAAGCACTTGCCTAGCATGTGTGAGGCACTGGTTCAATCCTCAGCACCATATGAAAAATAAATTCATAAGCAAAGATATTGTGTGTCCATCTACAACTAAAAAATATTTTTAAAAATTAATTTAAAAAAAAACAGCTAAATCTATGTTTCCAGCATATTGCTCAACTTTACCATGTGGGTCAAGAGCTGTGTTTGCTTAGACCTCTAGAGTGTTAGAACAGGTGGCATTCTGCTGAATATCCAGTACACTGCTGCTCGTCGTCTCCCCTGCAGACTGGCTGACAGTGATCTTCATCCTTCTGGGAGCACTGGTCCTCTTCCTGCTGATTGGAGTGTGCTGGTGCCAGTGCTGTCCTCAGTATTGCTGCTGCTACATCCGTTGTCCCTGCTGTCCTGCCCGTTGCTGCTGTCCTGAGGAAGGTGAGAGGGGACAGACCAGCAGTGAGATGGGGTGGGATGCTCAGCACTCCAAGTAGATGGGCTTCCCATGCCAAGATCAAGTCCCTGGGATCTTCCTTTTCCCCTCTCTGCATTCTCCCATCACAGGCCCAGAGGACATTAGCCTCAGCCTTGTAAATGATGCTTGGGGAAGCTGTAGAGCCTTGCAGAAGGTGGCTGATAAGAGGATTTCTGCCTGTCCACCTCTTACTCTGCCTAAAGCCCCTTTCATATATCTCTGCGTACCGGTGGCGTTTCCTCAGTGTCCCTGACTATCCTGTGCTACAGGCTTTGCTCCCAGCACTGACCTTGCTTGGGCATGAGGTATCTAGAGCCAGTGGTGTGAGAGAAGGCTACCTGTAAAGGAAAAAACAAAAACACCACTTAGCACACCTTTGATGCCAGATGTGAAATGTGGTTCCTTCTTCCCATACCACGCAGTTCTCCAGCAGACACCAATTTAACTCCCTTCTGACTCTGTCTCCCTGGAGGTAGCAAATATCCCCAGGTTAAGTGTTCAGTCCTACAACTGCTCCCCGGGTCTGATGCAGTTGCAAGTAATAGGATGTCACCTATTCTTCTGACCAGCTGACTATAAATTGGGATTTCCCCCACCCACCTCCTTGGGTTCTATTCATTTGCTAGAGTGGCTTGCATAACCCAGGGAAACACTTCATTTACATTTACCCATTTATTACAAAGCATATTTAATGAACAGCCAAAGAAAATGAACAACGAAAGAAAGAGACACATAGCGCAAGGATTGTGGAAGGGGACATGGAGCTTCCATACTGTTTCCAGGTGCACCAAGTATATTCTAAACAATTCAGTTTACCCAGAAGCTTCCTGGACCCAGTCCTTTGGGTTTTTTAATGGAGGCTTTATTATAGATGCTTGATTGGTTAAATCACTGGCCACTGGTGATCAACTCAACATTCAGCTCTTCTCCCCTCCCAGGAGGTTGGGAGTTGGGTAGAGCTGAAAGTTCAACCCTCTGATCATGCATTGGTCTGAAGCTATCAAGAGGCCCCTGGTCACCAGTCATCTCACTGACATACAGAAACTCACTACTCTGGAAGTTCCAAGGATTTTAGAGCTTATGTCAGAAACCAGAGGCAGAGTTCAAATATGTATATTTCTTATTCTATTATAGTTTCATGGTGCTCCTTCAAGATGATTGAAATAACAGGAGAAAGGTATTAAGAGCAGTGATTCTCAAACAAGCTCACATTAGAATCGAGTGGAGGTTTCTTCACAGTGAACTGCTGGCCCCACTCCCAGAGTTTCTGACCCAGTGGATCTGGAGTAAGGCTCAAGAATTTGTATTTCTCAAAAGTTCCCAGGTGATATAAGGCTGCCGGTCTGGGAGTCATATCTTTCCCTCCATGTGTTAGGGGCAGGGAAGAGGGAGCAGAATATCTTGTTCTTACTTTGGTCTTTCTTAGGACTAAAATTTGATTCTTTAAAACAACTACAACATGCCCTCAAAAATTTGGCTGTAGAATACTTGGTAAAGGTGAAAGAATAAAAAGTTATAATGTGAAAATCTTTTCTTAGTGAATGAAAGGAGTAGAATCAACTGCTTTAAATGAAAATAATTATTTGAAAATAATATTTCCTGTTCCTGATCATGTAAGTAAAGTACCACATTGTGAAGTATTTGGGAAATTCAGGAAAATGTAGACTAATCTGAGCACCCAGAGATAGCCACTTTTATCATTTTAGTTCACTTGAAAGTAAAGGCTTTAAAGGCAAATACAGAATTGCCCAGTAAGATAGAAACAAAACCTAACCTGCAAGGTCAAAAAGGTCATTGGTCATTGTTTCAGGCCTGTGCTCCAAAGTTACTGTCTTACAGGAAAAGAGAACTAACTTTTGTTGGGCAACTATAATGCATATGTCCTTTGTATATATTTCCTCCCAACAACCCTAGAAGTCAGATGTCATCACTGTTTAACAGATGAGGGGACTGAAAGTTGGAGAATTCTCACAGCTAGCAAGTAGCAGTGGCAGTGCAGTGTTCACTCCGTGTGCATCTGACTGTGAGCGTCTGTGTGTCCCACAACAGGGGCTGCCTCTGCCTCAGTGGGTATGTCATCCTGGGATGGGCTGAGACAACATGGACTCCTTAAAGAGGAGCTTCAGGGAGAGAGCCCATGGAGAAGTCACAGTTGCTGCATAGTTTTATGTGAGATGGGAGGAGAAAAGCTCTCTCAGGTTGCCTTCCTAGAACCCCTAAGCCTGTGGGGCATTAAACACGGGCAGAACTAGGGACAAAGCGAGCACAGATGATAAATGCATCCAACCAGTGAGCTGATTAAACAGAGGTTCCGGCAGAGAATAGTTTCTCCAAGTGGTTGGAGTTCATGGAAAAGGACTGGTAAAAGGAAGAAATGCAGGCCACAAATAAAGATCCCTGGGCTTGAGCGGATGAGGTCACTTCCAGAGTACGTCACTAGGGCACCCTGTCCTGAGAACTTTGATGACAAGAGTAGAGTTGCGTGGAGGGGAAGGAATTGTTCACGAAGGCTCTCTGATGGGGGAAGCAGGTCTAGACTAAGGTAACTCTAAGCATGTTTGTAAGTAAAGAACCAAGACCAACAGCAAGGAAGGGAGAGATCACTGAGGGTGAGGGCGCTAGGGTGGCCGGGGTGGGGGCAGGGAGCAGTGGCAGGCCTATAGGGAAAGAACTCGCCTTAGAAAGGGAAGGGAGGGAGGCATCCTGACCTCTGATGAGGCAGAGGAAGTCATTAAATGAGGGAGGAAGCTGACCCAGCTCCTGTCAGCCTGTCTTGATTTCCCCAAGTCAAAGCACTACACACAGAAGGGACTTTGGGAAGGATGCCCGTGTCCTGGAACTTCTCTAACCACAGTCTGGCTTCCCCAAATGTGAGCCACCTTCCTGTGAGAGGTAAAAGCAGAGAGGAGAACAATGAAAGTGACACCCAATTTTAATAGCCTATGATTATCCACTGAGCATGGTGAACAACCCTCAGTAGGACTCACAGATGAAAGTTCTTGAAATTGAGTCATTTATTTATTTATTTATTTATTCCATGAGAACTGGAGAAACAGCTTCTCAGTCCCTGGGTCGGTTACTGGCCCTGTTCCGCAGAGAACCTCCAGGCACACCCCAGTGCAGGGCTAGTTCCTTGTCCTCAACAGCCATGATGTCACCAGCTGAAAGTTCATGGGGGAGGGGAAGCCCTGAGAAGTGGGGAATGTTGAGGGTGCTGCTGGAGTGGAGGGAACGCGTGCGTGCGTGCGTGCGTGCGTGCGTGCGTGCGTGCGTGCGTGCGTGCGTGCCTGCGTGGTAGACAGATAACCTAGGAAAACCCAGTTGGGGGGAGGGCCATCTGAGGCAGTGGCCCGATTGGGTACAAGGAGCATGGCTGGTGCTTCCCCAAGGCTAAAATGACAGGAGTTCAGGGGGCCTAGGGATTCCAGGAAGCTCTTGAGAATGTCGCTGAGAAGACTGGCTGGTCAAAGTAGGGGAGACTGGTAGTTTGGAAAAAAAAAAAAAAAGGACTGAGTGATTAAAAGGAAGACAAAGAAAGGGGATGGTAAGGACTGGTAACCAGTTTACTGGAAAGTGAAGTTAGGGGCCTCAAAGGCACAAGTTTACATGGTGATGCATACTGAGGACACCTGCTGGAGGGGAGGGAACATGCTGGTCTCTGTAGGAGGGTGGGGTGTTGAGTGTCACTTCTGCTACACAGGGGATGTCTTAAAGAATGTTCCCTGAGCCTGGCGTGGTGGTTCAGGCTGTCATTCCAGCTACATGGGAGATTGAGGCAGGAGGATTGCAAGTTCAAGGCCAGCCTGGGCAATTTAGCAATAAGACTCTGTCTCAAAATAAAAAAGGACTGGGGATGTAGCTCAATGGCAGAATGCCCTGGGTTTAATCCCCAGTACTGAGAACTGAGATTTTTAAAAGAAAGAAAAAAAGAAAGGAAGAGGGGGAAAAAAAGGGAAAAGAGTACAACTTAGCTTTTCCTCAGAGATAAAGATTAATATGCCTTTGGTGGTTTAGTCTCCTGTGAGTTCTATGGCAAAAGAAGCAGTTTATTGCCAGGTGTGGAGGTGCACACCTGTAATTCCAGCAGCTCAGGAGGCTGAGGCAGAAGGATCATGAGTCCAAAGCCAGCCTCAGAAAAAGCAAGGCACTAAGCAACTCAGAGAGACCCTGACTCTAAATAAAATACAAAACAGGGCTGGGGATGTGGTTCAGGGGTCGAGTGCTCCTGAGTTCAATCCCCAGCACCTCCCCCTCAAAAGAAGCAGTTTATTATAACAATTTATTATAACAATGAGAGCCCCTGTCTATTGACCATCTGTCTTCTGTGTTATGCATTTGATGTGTATTGCCTCATTTAACCTCAACAACCTTATGAACAATTATCACCTCCAGCTCACAGATGAAGAGAATGAGCACAGAGACTGGAAACTCACTCAAAGTCCCATGGTTAGTACATACTCAGAGGCAAATTGAAGTCCATGAGACCCTCAAAGCCTATATTTAAGGAAACCTATCCCTGAGGGTCCTTCTCTCCAAGTGTAGTTGAGGATCCTCAGCAGTCACCTCCAAGGTGACTCCCAGCATGTGTTTGTTGAAAACACATACTTTCTTGCCTTCTGTTAGACTAACTGAAGGAAAGTCTCCAGGAGTGGGACCCAAGGAAGTTGCCAAATTCGGGAACATCTGAAAGAAGCCAGGATTCAGTTAAAGCAGTGGCAGTAGGCAGGGCTGTTCCCAATGGAATCAATCAGATGTCCCCAGGCCTTAGGGGCAGAAGCTAGTTGAACTACGTCTTTAAAGTTGTGGAGTCGCGTTAGAGAGATATAAACTGAAGAGGTTCTCCTGGGGAAGGTTTATTGGTTTCATCACAGAAAATAAAAGAGCCTAGGGACACTGTGGTGCAGCAATAAATAGGCTTGAGCATCCGAGAGTCACAGGTTCACACCCTGATTCTGCTGGTCACTGTGGGACCTTGGACTGGGAAGGCCTCCTCTCCCAGCCCAACTTCCTTGTCTGAGTCCCACATTAAGGTTTTTTTCAGAGGATTAGCTAGTTTATGTAAAATGGCCAGGTGTGGTGAGCAAAAAGCATTGTGCTTGCCCACGGTGGCCAGTAGAGGGAGCCAGGGGGGAAGGCTCCTGTTAGCAAGAGGCAAAGTGCTTACTTTGTGGACTTCTCCTCTGCCAGGGCGGAGGGCTGTCAGTTGGCATAAAGGCGTGGCAGCTGAGTGAGCTACTTTAAGTTTGCATCCTATTTCCTTCAGGCTGGGCCGTGACTCACCATCAGGGCTGGAGCTGCAGACACTTGTGGGGGCTCTGCTGCCACCACTTCCTGTTGTGTTGGAAGTTTGCTTCTCACTGGAGCCTCCAGGTGGCCCTCCAGATGGCCCCTTGGCCACTGGCCTCAGCAGACCTACTCTGTGTTGCGGGGTCTGGAGTGCCTGCCTTCTGCTCCCTCCTGCTGTTCTGTGAGGAAGGCTCAGGCAGAGCCGTGCTATTCTCAGGGTGGTCTCAAGGTCTGGTGAATTGAGCGGGTGTTGAGAGCACCAGGCTACGGGATCTGTCATGGCTCATAGGCCAAGCATAACATGCAAGTACGTGTTCATGCGTGAATAGGCAGAGACTTTAGGAGTCATGCAGTGCTCAGCTACACTACCTCAAAATAGAAATTTGTGAACAAAACAAACAAATACTTTTATTTTTAACTTGCACTCATTGTAGGCTGTGTGCTTCAGACCAGCTGCATGTGGAGGGCTCGAGTGACTCTTCTATGGACCCCTTGTGCTGCTTTTTTACACTCTTTTCTTTGCCCTGAAAAGGAGTGGTATTTCCCTTCCCCCTTCCTAACCCCACTCTATCCCTTAGAGATTTCCCCTAATTAGGGGAAACCCCAATACTTCATAAAGTGAGGAGAAGAGTGGAAAAGAATTGCTGGAATCTACTTCAGTTTTTGCATGCTAGGGCCTTTCTCCCATGGCGCTCACCCATGGCACTCTCTCACCCAGAGCTGGTGTTCCTGCAAGAAACACCTCTGGACGTCATGCCCTTCCCTTTGCTCCCATCAATGGACAGCCCTAAGCTTGCCTAGCTGGCAGAACTAAGGAGCCCTCAAGTCCTGACTTACAGCTTCCTCTAAGACCTTTGCATCTGTACCTTTTATTTCTCGCCTGTGGCTTCTGGTTTTGCTGCCTGTGATCTGAGATGTGATTGTGAGCTAGTATCTGTGTATATATCTATGCACTTCAGGTGGTCTGGGAGTGGGCAGGATGAGGAAGTATTTTTGAGGCTAGGAAGTTGAGTTTGAAGAGTACACTTTCCTGGGGTGCAGAGATTATAGTCTTGTCTACAGGAAATTTATTCCCAGCTCCTTGCCAGAAACATGGGTGACTTGCTACGCCCTTAACTCTTACTCCCATGCAAGATGGTGAGAATTGACATTGGAGGAGAGAAGCTGGCCTCGTGGCAAGACTATTAGGTGGACAGAAGTGAAGTGGTAGGTGTGGGGCCTTCCCTGGCTGAGGGTCTGCCTTTCTCCTTCTTCCCCTGCAGCCCTGGCCCGCCACCGCTACATGAAGCAGGCTCAGGTCCTAGGTCCTCAGATGTTGGAAAAACCCCTGTACTGGGGGGTGGACAGGAGCTCCCAGGTTTCATCTTATGCAATGAACCCGCTGCTGCAGCGAGGTAAACCTTGCCAGAGTCTTGGGAGGGGGAGGACAGAGGGTAAGGGTAGGACCATGGGTGCATCTGGGCCTCCATGGGTGGTGTGTATGATTGAGGATGGGAAGGAGTAGAATCAAGCTAAATAATGTGACTTTTGATGTCCTGATTTCAAGGTGTTTATTTTGAGCCAGTAGTTCTGCATGTTCTGTCCTTGTTTCCATTCAGATTTGTCCTTACGGTCCAGCCTCCCACAGATGCCAATGACCCAGACCACCACTCACCCTCCTATCACCAATGGTGTCCTGGAATATTTGGAAAAAGAGCTGCGGAACCTCAACCCAGCCCAACCTCTGCCCAAAGCCAGGTCTGGCCATCCCTGCAGCATGCTGTCCTCCCTGGGTTCCGAGGTTGTGGAACGCAGGATCATCCACCTGCCTCCACTGATCAGAGGCCCATCCTCCTTGGGGAGGACCAGCGACTCCTCACACCAGCTGTGGCACACCCCAGTTTCCTCCAGACCCTGGGATCTGAGGGAGGGGAGAAGGCAGCACCATTACTCTGATTTCCACCAGGAGCTCCAGGACTGGGGGCCAAAACCCTGGGCACTGGGGAGAAGAG
This sequence comes from Callospermophilus lateralis, assembly GCF_048772815.1. NCBI lineage: Eukaryota > Metazoa > Chordata > Mammalia > Rodentia > Sciuridae > Callospermophilus > Callospermophilus lateralis. The sequence goes on from NC_135314.1 coordinate 56,889,248, forward strand.
AGCTGGACCACCCAGGGAGTGGAAGGCGCCACCATTCCAGGCGGAATGGGTCACCCACGCCGCCCTGGTCAGACAGGGACAGCCTGAGCGATGGCTTCTCGTCCAGTGAAGCCCGCTGCCAGCCCAGCCACCCGCCTCCCAGGAGCCACTGGGAGAGGCCAAGCAGGCGCAGGCCCCGGGAGAGTGTCCCTAGACGCAGGGCCAGCAGCTGCTCCCCGCCACCGCCCTCTGGACTCAGCTCTTGGAGCTCCGAGGAGGAGAAGGAGAGGCCGCCCCGCAGCTGGGGAGCCCGCCGCCACCGCTCGCAGTCCCCGAATTGGCCAGAGGAGAAGCCGCCCAGCTACCGCTCGCTGGATGTCACTCCAGGCAAGAATGGCAGGAAAAAAGGGAGAGTGGAGAGGCGCCCGGTGAGCCTGGGGCATCCTGCTGAGGGTTGGGCGTGGGCAGAGGACCCCTCCAGCTAAGACTGGCTGCAGCTGGCACGGGCGCCTCCTGCTGGTGAGCCGACTGCCAGTGCGGGGTGCAGGGGGAGGCTCCCAGCTTGCGAGGGCTTCTGGGCCCCATCACTCCTGCTCACCTGGTCCTGTGAGGCAGGTGCAGTAGGGTCCTCCTGTTTCACAGGTGAGGAAATGAGGCTGAAATGATTTGCAGCCTGCGGGTGGGGATGCAGGCCTAGGCCTTCGCCCTAAGCCTGTACCTTCCTTTTTTTTTTTTTTTTTTCAAGGCTTTGCCTCCTGTCACAGCTGTGTGGCTTTGCTTAGAACCCTTATTTTCATACCCCAAATTAGAACATGCAGGGGGCTTGAGGATGTTTGTCGATTCAGCATGCAAAGCCCATGTATATGTGAGGATGAGGCCTCTCACATACCCCTGGAAGGTGTCGTTAAACTGATACACAAATCCTGGTGTCCCAAATATGGCCCAAAACTTTAGGGTATGCGAACAGACAAGGTGTCAGATGGTCTTCACCCTATAATGGGAACATAGGAAGACATAGGCTTTTGGGGTCTCCAAATATAGATCTTTCTTCTTTTTTTAAAAGATTATTATATGATTAATACACCCAAATGACAGTCTCCCTTTAATGCTGCTAATTGTTGCCATCACTCAAAAAAAAAAAAAAAAATTAACGAACTTCTGAGAAACAACTTTCAGGATACCATAAAAATCTTTTTTTTCCATTCAACCAAGATCATTTTTCTCTTTTGCTTCTGTTGAGCTAGTCAAAGGGAACTGTAGACAGCTCTAAGGAAGTTCCCAAAGAGTAGAGGGATATTATCAGAAAAGTGTAGTCTCTTGTGGGCTTTGAAGGATACACCTTTCATTTGGAAGTGTTTTTGTTTTTGTTTTTTAAAATCCATCATACATAGTGTGTGCCAAGGAGCAGGCCCCCTTTCTAGAGCAAATCTTGGTTAGAGAGCAATTTTTGAGGAAAGAATAAAGACCAATAGGCATTTCTGAAATAATAGAAGTTGTGGCATATTCTCCCCAAGTAGTCCATGAGAGACAAAGATCAGCAAGCATGGAAATAGCTGGGGTACACAACTGTGGACATCTTATGCAACATCTCCCTTGCATCCACACAGCAATCTGAGTTCAAGCAAGACTACAATTTTCTGATAATTACTCTCTGCTCTGTGAACTTCCCTCATAATCCTTTGACTAGCATAACAGAAGCAAAAGAGAGTAGTGTTTGCACAGTGATCCTCACTTGCAGATGGCACAACTATTCTTCCATGTTAGCATTAAGAAAATTAAATCCCGAAAGAAAGTGCAGAATTAATCAAAGCTGGTACAACTATAGTTACTTTCTTGATATAGTAACTAAATATGTCTTTTCATTTTAACAGAAAAATTATAATTTTTTAAAGTTTTGGTCCAAGATCGGAACTCTACTTTCTCCTAAGTTAAATCTTTAAGTTAAATTATGTGACTTGTAAGTGAGAGAAGTGTTCCAAACACTGGAGTAAAACCTTTCCAAGTCCTATTTCATTTAATCCTCACAACAACCATGTGGGGCACAGAGAAGTCAAGTAACATGCCCAAAGAGCCAATAAGAGTGAAGCCAAAGTTTAACACCCCTCTGACTCTCAAGCCTGTGCCTTTTTCAGTAACTCATACTACCTCCTTAGAAAAAAGGATCACTTAGAACAGTATGTTATAGGACAGATCCCTTCCCCAAGAGGACTGCTCCTTTGCACACCATGTATGACGGATCGTTTTTTTTTTTGTTTTTTTGTTTTTTGTTTTTTTTTTAAGTCACAATAGAACACACACTTCCAAATGAAAGGCATACCCTTCAGAGCGCACAAGAGACTAACTTTCATAAAATATCCCTCTACTCTGAGAACTTCCCTAAAAGCCGTTCACAGTTCCCTTTGACTATCTCAATAAAAGTCAATGAGAAAAAAGGTTTTGGTCAAATAGAAAAAAGATTGGGAAAGGTTGGGAAGAATGACATTTTCTAGTGACGTTATTTCTTCCTAATTTTCTGGAAGTATCACAGCTTCCTTTATCCTCAAGACGTATACAGCAATAATTTTACCACAAGTCAACCAAATTTTCAACCATAAAGTCATTTTTGAGAGGCAAAGTGTTTTTTCCAAGGTCATTTAAAAAAGTTCCATTGTTTGGGGTGTCTTTGAATTTGTTTCCCAAAGAGTTACCACTTGACCACATTCAACATATTCTGACAGTCCCCAGAGGCGGAGAGACAAAGCTGGATTGGTGGATTGATTATTTTGAAGGGCCCAGTGTTTGTGTTATTTATAGCTTGAATATAGAATGCCTTTAGTGGGGCCAAAAGTCTTCAGGTCAAAGTCTTTCTCTCCCCCTCTTTCCTTGGTGGGTCTGGATACTCCCCACAAAGGTTATCTTCCTAGCTTAGCAGCTTGCAGCTAAATTCAGACATTATAGTACTGTTAGGCCACTAGATGGTGATCTTTGATCATGTGTCACCTGAAATTTGCTTATTTATAGAATTAATAGTATGTGTCACTATTTTTTAAGTCAAACTTTAGCTCTTACAGCATTACCATAACTTCAACAAAACATTGATTAAAAATTCTTTAAGTCTTCATAGAAATAGCAATTAAATATTTTTGGCTTACATGGAACTTTCTCTTTCAAGAGTAATGTTTAAGAAACAGAAACCTGGCTACTGGGCACATGATCTCATTGTACCTGAAATACATGAGAACTGTTCTCTGCACAGTACCCAGGAGAAGATGGATCTCCTACCCCACTACAGTTAAGATATCACGTCCACCAAAACTACACTCTCTGAAATAGAAAAAGCAGAAACTTTAAGGTTTTTACTCTAGAGATTACAGACTGAATGGCCCCTGTGTTCTGGCCTCATTAAAATTGATGTTATTTCTCTTCACTCTTATCCTAATAGAAAGGGTTTCCAAAGGAATTTCTGGGTTGTTCCAAACTTGACCCACACTCATCTGTTCTAATACCAAGAGAAAACTACCATGTTTTTCTCTCTGGGTTAACCTCATATTTTCTTTAAGCAATACCAGCTTTTTTCTTTTTGTCTTTGACTTTTTGATTTAATAAAATATTACATTAGAATTTTTATAGCTTAAATCTACTTTAAATAAAATATCTATTCCTTCAACTTTCTAGGTCTTCCTTTAACTGGTTCCTTTTGCCCCATTTCATTGTTTTCCTCTCTCAGAGAATATTCATCCCAGAAGATTTTGATTTAAAAGCATGACCCCTAAAACTCACTTTCCTAATAAATTGGAAACATACTTTTTACAGAAACACGAATGTCCTACATATATGATACCTTTAGAATAGTATATTACAGGACAGACCCCTTATCTCCCTATTTCAAATAAGATGAAGACTTACATGCCCACGGATTATAACTGTAGATGTTCAAAAATGAAGTGAAATGATCTCTACAATACATAATTAGAGAAATACAATAAAGAAACATAAACCATAGTTCCTCCTCTCATCCAACATGTAGAAAAAGCTCAACGACCAAGTGGAATAACTTTTGAAGAAAAGCCACTGAGAGCTGGGGTTGTGGCTCAGTGGCAGAGCACTGGCCTAGCATGTGTGAGGCACTGGGTTCAATTCTCAGTATTGCATATAAAGAAATAAAATAAAGATCCATTGACAACTAAAAATATATTAAAAGAAAGGAAAAGCCACAGAGTTTGGTTAGGAAGAGGTAGTGATTTTTGAAAAATAACTCCAGAAAAATACTAAAATATGAAGCTAAACATTTTAGAAAAGGGTGGAAGAAATGATTCAGGAGATACACATAGGAAGAGGAGACTACCTCCAGAAGGAGTGGGAGAGAGATATTGATGAATGGAACAGGGTATTTTTTTTTTTTTTAAGTCTACAAGAGACTTGAAAATGTTTGAAAAACAGCAAGCAGGAGGCAGAGTGAATAAGACTCAGAACTTTTCAGAAATAAACATTGTTTGAGGGACACTATAAAGAAGGAGGAAAACAGAGAAAGTTAAGCCTGGGGAAGGAGACTGACTCTATGAAGAGTCAACAGTTTTCTTCAGGTTCAGATCTGCAGTACCACAGACAACACTCACTAGGGTGTGAACCAGCGCACCTTGTATGTTGTTTGCACAGACAGTGGATTTCAGCTGACTGGATTGTTTTGTGTTCTTCTCTTCCTCAGGAGAAAGACAGCTCCCATAGTGGAAGGAGTGTGATCATTTAGTCCCCAGGCATGGCACCACTTCCGTGGCTCCATCTCCGCTCCTGTGTGTCATCAGTGTCACCCAGGTTCCCAGCTGACTTGGGGGCAGGGGACACTGCAAGTCTGCCACCAACAGCTTTGGCTTAGATTCTGAGAATCAAATAGAGGAATTTTAAAAACAAGAGTTTGAGGAATTGATGACTAGTTTTAGCCTTGGTCTATGCTCTCTGCATAATTTTTACCGTCTTTGATCTGTAGTGGACCCTAGCTGGGATGTGAACCCTCAGGAACAAAGTAGCCTGAGTCTTCAAGTAGGTTGCAGTGCTAAGGACCGGGGCCATTCTCAAACTGAGATCTCAGGAATCTTTAAGAAGAGATTAAAAGTGCTTCAGGAACAGGAAATCCATAGAGTATTGGGGGGAAATTCCCATGGGAACTTGTCTCCCTCTATTGTAGATCTTGGGGGGACCTTCCATGTTTGGAGTCTGAACTCCTGCTCCCATCTCCACTCCTGAGGAATCCTGAGTTTTCACTCCAAAATAGTCCAGAGATTCTATAGCTGTGAGTCCTTTCTCAGGCTGTTTATTGTACATGTAGAAAAATCACAAAAAGCAGTTTTGCACAGACCTTATTCCTGTCTCCTTTTCTTGCTCATTCCCCCTCTACATCTAATTTATATTTTCTTATATATTATGTATCCATTAAAATCACTTTAAATGTTTCTTTGTAACCACACAGTCTAAATAAATAAGTAAAGTATACTGGGCTTAGGATTCTGCCTCTTATAAATATCTGCTTTTATACTTTGGTATCCTTAATTACAGTAGCTCATTCTTCTCCCTGAATCTAATGGAGTCATTGATAACCTCAGGCAGGGGGACCAGTTGGGAGTCCTGCCAAACAACCATGGGAAGCCCTCTCCTTCCCTCCTGGACCAGAGACTCCTTTTCTTCTGAGGTGAGTTTCTAAAGTGAGCCTGAGGAGCCAATAAGAGAGGCCCAGGTAAAGAAGGTGACTCAATCAGGGAAGCTGAACTGTTTCCTGAGGCCCAAGGCTCTTCTTCCTTGCCCAGAGACACTAGGGCTGACTGGTAAAACCAGGAAAAGAAACCTGTCACAGCTAGCAACCTGGTCCTAGAAGCTATTTTGTGGAACCAAGACTCTCCACCCTGGCCCAGAGAAAGCCAGGTAGCAAGACTCTCCCACATTCCTACCTCACCAACAGATATCTGAGACCCTGTCAGGGGGTATTCCTTCTTTCACAGAGCACCAGCAGAGACTAGTGGGGCCCACGCAGCACCAAATGAACCAAGCAAGCCAAAATAACATTACAAGGGCTTTGGAAATTGAACTTCCATTGGACAGTAGGCAAAGACCTGGATGCAAACAATAACAGAGTGATTCCCTATAAAACAAAATAATAAATAGGACCCAGGGTCACCTAACATAACAGACAAAATGTTTAGAATATACATCAAGAACCAAGAAATCAACTTCATTGAAAATGGAAATCAACTGATGCTGCCACTTGATCAATCAGATGTTGGAATTATCTGATGAGAATTTTAAAAGAAACATAATTACTGTGCAGATCGACTACAAATTCTCTTGAAACAAATAAAAAGAATTAAAAATCTCAAAAAAATTAATAAAAAGTGGAAATTATAGAACTGAAGAATACAACAACAAATTCAAAACTTGCTAGGTGGGCTCATCAGCAGAGATGGAGGATAGAATCCGTGAGCTTGAGGGCTGAGCAAGAGAGATAAAATAGACTGGGTTCTGTGGACAATAACAAAACACAACATTCATGTCACTAGAGTCCCAGAAAACAAAGAGAAAGAGGGTGGGGGTGATTGAATATTTGAAGAAATAATAGCTGAAAACTTCCCAAATTTGATGGAAGTCTCCAACATAGGGATCCAAGAAGCCAAGTCAATCCCAAACAAGACACACCCAAAGAAATCCATGCCAACACATATCATAATTAAACTTTTGAAAAATAAAGTCAAAACTTCATTTAAGCAGCCAAAAAGAAATAGTGTACTACATGCAGAGGAACATTAGAGGATTTTTCAACTGAACCACAAAAAAGGAAATGTTCAAATACTTCTTAAGTGCTGGATGAAAAAACATCCATCAATCTACAATTCTATTTCTGATGAAACTACCTTTCATGGGTGAAGGAAAGATAAAAACATTCACAGATGAGTGAAAAACAAAAAAAATTTGTGACTAGGAGACCTATCCTTAAAATGCTGTTGAATAGGAGTTCTTCCAATAGGAAATGGTAAAAGAAGAAAACTTTGAAGAAGAAACAACAAAAAGAGCAGAAATATGGGTTCATACAATCTCTTTTAGGAGTTTGATGATTGAAACAAACTTCAATGTTGTCTGGTATTCAAAACAATGATATTTAAGGATGAGAAAGTCAAAGGGACTTAAATGGAATTGAGCTTCTATATTTCATTTAAAATAGCAAATGTTGATACTTATACAATTTTTACAATAACGTGTAACACCCAGGGTAACCAGTGTGACTTTTTGTGTGAAGAAGCAAACCTAAAACTAGTATAAATAAATCAAAATGGAATCTTAAAGAATATTTTCAAGTAAACTGCAAAAAGATAAGAAAGAGAAAAAGATTAATGAGAACCAGTGAAAACAGAAAATAAATAATAGAATAGCAGATTAAAATGCTAGCATAACAATGATTACCTTGGATGCAAATGTTCTAAATATACCAATCAAAAGATGAAGATAGGGAGAGTGAATTAAAAAATAACCTACATGTATTAATCTCCTATTACATATGAGAAACTCCAAATTCAAACACAGGTAAACTGAAAATAAAAAGTAAAAAAAGATATACCATGTACACATTAATCAGAAAAAGAAAGAGAACAGTAGTAGCAATAACAAAGATTTCAAAGCAAAGAAAATTACCAGAGACAAAATGAGATATTATATAACAATAAAAGGATCAATCCACTTAGGAAGCACAACATACTAAAAGCTAAGCCACAGATAAAGCTAAAACTGATAAAACTGAAGTGAAAATTAGAATAACCTACAAATACCATTCAAAACTTCAGCACCACCCCTACTCCCATCCCCAGTAACTGATAGAGTTATGAGGCAGAAAAATCACAAAATCATGGGAAATCTAAACAGTACAGTCAATCAAGAGGATCTAATTAACATATCAAATATACAACCCACATCAACAGAATACATTTTTCTCATTTGCCCATTGAACACTGACCAAATATACATAAACAAACAAAGTGTACTCTAAAACAAAACTTGATGGCCAGGCATGGTGGCATATGCCTGTAATCCCAGTGACTAGTGAGGCTGAGGCAGGAGGATTAGAAGTTCCTGACCAGCCTGGGCACTAAAAGGTTTGGGGTTACAGCTCAGTGACAGAGCACTTGGATTACAGGTGTGTGCCACCTTCTCCAGCTTAGTAAACTTCTAAAGGGGAATTAACACCTAGTTTACACACTGTCCTTCAAGTAATGGAAGAGGAGGTAAAATTTCTCCTCATTCAGTACAAAACCCAAGAAGGACATTACATGAAAAGAAAACCACAAACATCTATCTTAAACTTAGAAACAAATTCTTAAATAGAATATTAGCAAACCTTTTGGCACATAAGAATAATTATATGCCAAGAACAATTGGGATTTATTCCAGGTTAGTGAGGTTTAAGGATTTGCATCTAAATCTTGGAGAGATGTTTGTTTATAGTTATCTGCTTTTGAGAAATAGGGATCTAATTTCATTCTTCTTTTCACCAATGTATGTTTCTGGCACCCTTGTCAAGAATCAGATGACTGTTGCTGTGTGGGTTTGTCTCTGTGTCCTTTGGCTATTCCATTGAGCTACATATCTGTTTTAATGCCAGTACTGTTATATTGTTTTGTTTTTTACTATCGATCTGTAATATAATTTGTGCCTCCAGCTTTGCTCTTTTTGCTCAGGATCACTTTGGCTATTCTAATTCTTATTCTTCGATACCAATTTTAGGATTTTTCTTTTTCTAGTTCTGTGACGTATGTCATTGCTATTTTGATGTCTCTTGCATTGAATTTGTAGATTGCTTTCAGTAATATGCTCATTCTAATTATATTAATTCTGCCTATCCGTGAACATGGTATGTCTTTTCATCTGCTAGCATCTTCTTCAATTTCTTTTTTAAATGTCTTATAATTTCCTTGTAAAAGTCTTTCTCTTCCTTAGTTAGATTTTTTTCCCTAAGTGTTTTTTTTAACTATTGTGATTCTTTTCCTAATTTCTTTCTGAGCAGAAGAATCAAATTGTTTTAAGATGGAAAGATTTGAATAAAAATTTCACCAAAGAATATATGAAAGTTCCTAATTAGCACATAAAAAATGATCCATGTCATTAGTCATTAGGAAAATGAAAATTAAAACCAGAATTAAATGCCATTGCACTGCCACTAGAATTGTGTGTTAGTTTTCTGTGTGTTAGTTGGCCTCTAGACTGGTGTTTTCCATGACAAAATGCCATAGATGCGTGTCTTAAACAAAAGTAATTTATTTCTCACAGTTCTGAAGACTGTAAATCCAAGATCAAGGTGTCCGCAGGTTTAGGTTTTTCTGATGCTTTTCTCCTTGGCTCATAGATGGCTGCCTTCTCTGTATGTCCTAATCTCTTTATATAAGGACATCAATTGGATTGGATTAGGACACCCCATAAACAGACTAATTTTAAGTTAATTGCCTCTTTAGAGCCTTATCTCCCAAAACAGTCACATTCTGTTGTACTGGTGTAGGACTTCAACATATGAATGGGGGTAGGGCACAACTCAGTCATCCTGTGGTTATTCATACATAGAATTCTCCTACAATAGAAAGGAACACTTTACCAACACATACTATGAAATGGATGAGTCTCAAAAATATTATGCTAAAGGAAAAGAAACCAGATGCAAAGACCTCATATTGCATGATTCAATTTATATGAAATATCCAGAAAAGACAAACCTATAGAGACAGAAAGTATATTAGTAGTTGCCTGGAACTGGGTTGAGCAAGAGATGGTGGCTGAATGAAAATGCTCTTACTGGGATGATGTGAATGTTCTAAAGTTGGGTTGTGGTGGTAAGACAGAGTTCACACACAGGGAGCTGGGGATTCTCCACCTGGACCTACCACATTGCAGTCAGGATCTCTGAACTTCAACAATGAGACCTTTTGGAAGTCAATGGTACCCTACAGATATCAGAGAACAAATATCAGACTGGAATTGTGTGGCCTGCAGGCATGGAGATGGTTGTGAAGATGAGAAAAGAAGTGAAGAGAAACCAAGTTTAGGTCATGTGAAAACTTATCAGACTGAAGTCAAAAAAGGGCACTAAAGATGTGCTATTAAAAAACAAAAGATGGATGGGCTGGGGATGTGGCTCAAGCGATTACGCAATCGCCTGGCATGCACGTAGCTCTGGGTTCGATCCTCAACACCATATAAAAATAAAATAGAGATATTGTGTCCACCTAAAACTAAAAAATAAATATTAAAAAAAGATGGCCACAGTGGTTTACTTGAAGAAATCCGTGCCATGAAGGAATTAAAACTTAATACAGTAACTAAATCTGCTCTTAGTGATGATATTGATTTTGAAAAAATCTGCAAAAAGAAGACTTATCAACTATTAGTGTAGGATGACTTTTTCTCACTGAGTTTCAGTAGCACCACTGAAAAGGATTTTTAAGCCAAATTCTATTGCCTCTGATAGAGCAATTGCCAGGTTGACAATACACTCTCTTTTGAAGAAAAAAAAATAGATGTGCTAAAAGCTTCTGTCCAAGCCTTTAAAGATGCAAGACAAAATGCTACCCAAGTTGACTTTTCAAAAAATACTTCAGAAGAAAATCACTTTAAAGATACCTTATGTTCAAATGATGATACAGGGAAATTACAGCATGAAGAAATTACCACCAGTGATCAAAAAGTGAAAGAAGCCAAAATACTGGCCAAGAAATCAATAAATACTTCAAAAGAAAAAAATAACCAAGGTGGAACATGGATCCAAAACAGTGAACATTACAGATTCTCTGTCCAAGCCTTTGGGAAAGGATTCTGTAGTTCTTTGAGAACCTGAGCGGACACCTGCTGAAACAAATATGAAAACATTAAGTCAAAACAAACAAACAAACAAAAAGGGTCTGGTAGCTCAGTTAGCAGTAACAGTGATAGCAAAGAACAATTATATGAAGAGAAAAGGGAGTATTTTGGTGAACAGCACAGAAGAAAGCTTCTACAGACAGTCTTCCAGTCTGAGATAGTGACAGCAGTGAGGACTTCCTCATTGGGAAAGCCAGGTGGACACCAAGGAAGGAAAGTAGTTTCCAATCTTCAGCTAAGGAACAAAAGCCCCTCCAGCAAGTGTTTCCCAGGGAAGATACACATGAAGCCCATTGGAATATAAGAAGTGACAAAAATACACCGAGTACAGAAGCCAGAAAGTTAGAATCAGTGTTTCTCCACTCTTTATCTGGATCTAAAATCTCTAGAAGGAATTATAGACAACAAGCTCCAAAGAACAAAACCCCAAATTTTCTGGAAAACAAACCTCAGATTGAGAATTAGTTTTAAAAGAGGTGTGAAGAACAGCCATCTAAAATTGCTGTGTTTCGGGGGGGGGGGGATTACATTTGATTAATTAGAGCTTCTTTTTGGACATGGATTTCTATCTAAAGTTATTTTTCTGTTCCCCCCTGTCCCTGCGGGATATATTTTTTAACTAGATTTTTATTGTACCTAATATCTGAGTAAGTGTTATTGGAGGGATTATAGAAGGTTAAGTGAGAGTTTAAGTTGTGTTTATAAGTGTCTTTCAGAAATCAAGTACATACTTAAATTCATTTTTTGTAGTCCTCCTTGGATTATTTCTTCCATAAAAATTTGGGAATTATAGCAATCTTAGGATTTCTCATTTGTTCATATCATGAAGCGTATTTCACTGGTCCAACTTTTTTTATTTGTATTGAAAATAAATGTCCCGGTGTATTTTAAATATCAATAGAAAAATTTGAGGAACTCATTTAAAAATAGATTACCTTTGTTAGAAGTTATTCTTTTTTTCTTGTCTCTCTTTTTTTTATTTGCTCTAATTAGTCATACATGCAAATAGAATACACTTTGACAAATCTGATGTAAATGGAGTATAATTTCTCATTCTTCTGGTTGTACATGATGTAGAATCATACCAGTCACATAGCCATATATGTACATAGGGTAATAATGTCTGATTCATTCTACTATCCTTCCTCCTCCCATAAGAAGTTATTCTTTTGAGCAAAACAAAAGCAGTTACTTTAATATGGTTGTACAGAAAATAAATTACATAAATAAATATTGATTTTTATTATAGTCCTAAAAGAGTTTGACTGTGGAGATGGTGAACAGCTTTGTAAATTTATAAAGTTATTAATCCATACATTCATAACAGATGAATATCCTGTATATTATACCTCAATAAAAACTTTAAATATAGTTAGATGAACATCATTCCAAGTATCTTTTCCTCTGCATGTATAAAATGTAAACAATAGATATCCTTTTAAAATGTACTTACATGAATGCTGTTTTTAGATTTAAAAAAAAACTGGCTTGACTTTAACAGAAGAAAAGGAAATTGAAGTGAAACTGGAGGAATTTTTAAACTTCAAATCTTTCATTTTGAGGTATATTACTTCTTAAAGGAACTCTCTCAGATTATGAAATAAAAACAAAGGAAAAATTTGAGCAACCCTCGTCATTGTGCTTTAAAACCTCAGGGTTCAAATGGACTTCCTGGTATAAAATCATAAATGCTACCACTCATACTTCCATTAATATTACAACCCCTTGCCTCCCAGCTTAGTTTTATTTGTAAAATTAAACAAAACTCCTAGTTTATGTTTATTTTAGAAAATCTTAAAAATATCATTTTTATTCAAGGTTTTTTTCCAACCTCTGTAGGAAAAAAAAAAGAATTCTGTTGGTCATCTTTTAAAAAAAATCAAAAGCTATTCTGGTCTTTTACAAGTCTGTAGAAACAAAGTTACACTTTTTTGGGGGAGGAATTTCCCGGAGAACAGAGGTCATAGACCTCATTAAAAGTTTAGGTACATCAAAATATGAACTGGCCAACCCTTTGGACTTTTGAAATGAGCTCAAACATTGCACAATTCTTAACAAACAAAATGGCTTACATTTCAGATAAGTCTTTAGATAGCATGACGGTATGTGAATCTTAATTTCTTTACCATGAATGAAAGGAAAGCAAATAGAGAAATAATGGGTAAAGACAGAGGATAGTCAAGTTTTATATTACTGGAAACCTTATCATGCCTGAATGAGTTTGTAAATCCAACCTTTCTTTAAACAGCCAGGTCATAAATACACTGCGCTTCCTAGATCCTGTTATCAGACAAAAACATGGTTTACAAGATAGTGTCTGAATTTTTAAAAAGTATTTTTAGTAACTGTTTTTTATTTTGTTCAGTTTCCTTTTACATTGATACTCTTCTTGGAAGCTTAAATTTTGGTTTATATATCTTATTCCTTATAAATGAGAACTATTAATCCATTTACATATGTAAGTATTATTTCATCAAAGTTTATAATGTTATCTGTTTAACAATCACAATTCTCATAATTATTTGGTATCAATTTTACATTAACTCAGCTTCTCCATTCCTGAGGTCTTTATTTTTATTCATCTTTTCTTATCTGGATTTTTTTTTAAAGAGAGAGTGAGAGAGAGACAGAGAGAGAGAGAGAGAGAATTTTTTTTTAATATTTATTTTTTAGTTTTCGGCGGGCACAACATCTTTGTTTGTATGTGGTGCTGAGGATCGAACTCGGGCCGCACGCATGCCAGGCGAGCTCGCTACTGCTTGAGCCACATCCCCAGCCCTCTTATCTGGATTTTGATCATCAAAGAGCTTTTGCCAAAAATTCTTATATAGGCAAAGTTCCTTGAGTTTGTTCATGCTTATGGAAGTTGTCAGTACCTTAAAATGTCAACCACACCTTGGAATATTTTTTCTTTCAAATATTGTAGCAATTGCAACTTCTGTAGGAAAAAAATATCTTTGATATTAAATATTTCTATGGGAAAAAATGAGGACAGTCTGTGGGGCTTGTTTTAATCTCTATTTCATTTTCTCTCTTTCCCTGCTTCAGTAGATCAATATTTCTTAAAGTCTGGTACCTGGGTGATCTGCATCAATTCAATTCCATTTCTCAGGCCCTTTATATCTATTGAATTAGGAATTCAAAGTACAGAGCTCAGTACTTCATTTTAACAAACTCACCCAGTTGCTTTTCATGTACACTGAAACTTGATAACTGATTAAATATTTACTTTGTCTGCCTGAATGCTTGAGAATGTCTTGTTTGAAATTCAGGACAGAATCGAGAGCTCTCTATCAAAATTCGCTGGATTCCTTTTTCAACTCTGGCTAATTGGCTCTTCAGCTTGATGACCATCCATCCTGGGATGATTTTAATTTATGGCTATTTTCCCAGACTAGTGCCTCCTTTCACTTTCTAAACTTCTCTAGTTTAGGTGATAGGGTACATGGTCACTCTACTTATTACCAATGAGCCCAGTTGTTTTCAAAATATCTATGGCTTGGGGCAGGAGGTGTAGCTCAGTGATAGACAGTTTGCCTAGCATGTGTGAGGCTCTGGTCCAATTTCCAGCACTGAAAAAAAAATGTGACTGACCAAAATGTGAAGCCATGACAGGAGAATTCAGCTAGCATCCCATAAGGGTTTGTAGCAAAATCATGCCTGTTTTGAATTATCTTCATTTTGAGAGAGAGCTCTTGGCTCTGTATGGGGCCTTCGTAGAGACTGGACACCTACTTATCTGTTGGACACCAGCTGCTTCATTGATCCACCCAATCATAGAGTCTAGCATACCATTAATACTCCTTCATCATTTGGTGTACTGTATTTGGGATTGGGCTTGAGCAGGTCCAAAAGGTAAGCTGGACGAGCAGGTGGCTATCACTCCTGGTGTGGTATTCCCATCCCACTGTTGTCCTGCCCTCATCTATGTTTAAGCCAATACAGTGTTCCCTATGACCAGTTAAATAGAAAAAAAAGAGTCTAATTTGCACTTTTGCATGAAAGCTGGAGATGAATTTTTGTAATGCTGCAGCCCCATTAAGGGATGACCCTTCAGTAAAAGAGTAGAGATTTCCTTTGAATGGGAGGAATTTTAAGTGAGATATCTCATTGGGCATCTTGACAAAAGGAAAGATGGTCTGAGGAACAGTTTTAGAGTAATGAATGGTTAGGAAATAATGATTTGGCATGTCAGTCAAGGAAAGGAATAAGATATAATAACTTGGAAAAACTTGTCCTCTCTGGAGAAAGGTATGTGAAGGGATCTCCCAAGTCTAAGAACATTTGTATCCTATGGCTCTTTCTGCTGAGAAAGCTTTCTTTTTTAAAAAAAAAAAAAAAAAAAAAAAAGAGAGAGTGAGAGGGAGAGAGAGAGAATTTTTTTAATATTTATTTTTTAGTCTCGGCGTACACAACATCTTTGTTTGTATGTGGTGCTGAGGATCGAACCCGGGCCGCACGCATGCCAGGCGAGAGCGCTACCGCTTGAGCCACATCCCCAGCCCCGAGAAAGCTTTCTTTACCCAGGTAAACATGATAGCCCTCCTATTGGAACCCAGTGATCATTTATTCAATGCCAGTCATTCCTGTGTTAAGCCACCATGGTTACTGCATCAACTCTTCTACCTATTAAAATAATCAATCCAAGCTGTCTCTGATAACAGGATGCTTCTCATTAGTTTCATCCTGAGACGACATCATCCTTATTCAAATCACAGAAGTTCTTTCAACATCAGTATTTTCCATCTTAACCTCTGGGGTATAGAGAACAGACAACACTGTGCCTTTCAAATATTTTGGCACTACCTTCATTAATGCATCTCTCAGTGCTCTTAGGACAAGCTGTAGGGCTCAGAGGTAACAGAATAAATTCATTCTTACATTCTCATCTGCCTAAATCTTTCTACTACTTTATCTACAAGGGATTTCTAGAATTTCAACTCAGCATTGGCCAATTTTCCATCTATCAACAACAACAAAAGGAAACAACTGCATGTATGAGCATATTGGATGCAGAATCTCTGTTAAATACGCCTGTATAATAATGTAAGCTTAAATTTATTTGCATCCATCCCTGGTGCAGTACTCTTATAATTCTATACTTGGACAATAGAAATTGGTGCAATTCTGTAACTCCTGCTCCAGACAGGCCTCTTGTTCCCAAGTTTGACTTTGCCCATGGATATTGTAGGATCTGCTTCTAGTTATAGATTTGGAGGCAATGAGGGAGAGTAGAGGAGGGCAGGAGGAGAATTGGCACTCACTGGACAATTAATCACCCAAGTGGAACCACTAGAAGGTCTTCAAGCAAAGCAAGGTCACCATCAGGCAAGGGTTAAATGGGGCTGCTTCTGATGGTAACAGAAGCCCGTTGGGGTTTATAGTTAATAGATATTGGAGCCATCTGGATCCTCTTGGAGTAATCATTCCAGTTCATGGGTTCTATATCTTCCTAATTGATAGCCTGTCTGGCTACCTCCTTCACCCAGAAGTCTCAGAACAATACAGAAATCAGGTCTGTTAGAAGTAGATTGGGCTGGCTGGGTTTGTTGGTTATGGCCAGCCTAGGAAGCAGGCCTCATGCCATGCCTCTTGCTGCACATTTCAACACAGCCAAGCCCCACTGTACAGGCCTCCTAATTTCTCAGGAACCACCAAAGATCTCATAAACTCTCCCTTGCTGCTGTACCAAACATTAATCTCACCCTTGAGGAGGTTGCCACTTAAGTCTGTTGGGGCGGTGGGGTCGGGCGGTGGGAGGGGGGAGATCAACAAGACAAAATAAAAATCATGTGTGTTTGAGTTTTTCAAAATTATGTTGGAAAAACTGTTCTTCTTCTACACATTATAATCAACACAGAAGACTTCTGGGTCCCTAAAATTATAGAGGTCCTCACCAGCAAGCAAGCAATGAATTCTGCTATAGCAGACACCACCTGGTGGCCTATAATCCAAGTCCGCTCTAATGCTGTCAATATGGAGGAACCCCGGCCTTTTGGTTTTATGGAAACTTCATTGCATGTTGAAGGCTAGTAGACTGAGTGGGGAAACCCAGGAGGTCTCTCTGTTCAGATTCCTCCTTTTCTCTCTACTCGACATTTCTTCCTGCAAGGTATGGGACAGAACTTTCTGAATGGTAGTCTTGTCATCTACTATCAGACTGCCTTTCTCTGACCCACCTTAGGGAAGAAAACTTCTAGTTTTAATGACTTCCTTAGGGGAGGGAGTTATAAGCCAAGAACCATGGACAAAAGAAAATATCTATCATTACATAAAAGAAAGCAATTTAAAAAAAAAAAAAGTCTATGATAGTAGGGGAATGACCGAGAAAAACAGTTTTTTTAAAAATAGGTTTTATTTACAATGTACCTTTTAAAATATCTTAAAAGTTCTGGTTCTGGCCATGGTTGAAGGTTCCATTCCTTTCTAGCTCTCCTGGTAGCTAAAATAATACAGGGCACAGGAAGACCTGAAGATGGACAAAAGAAAGTGGACCCCAGAGACTTTGAGATTTGAGGAACTAGGTGGTAGTAAATTTGGTTTTCTTTTTACCTCCTACATATCCCAGATAGGTGCCAGAGAATTTTCAAGTGGGAACCAGCCAATAAATAGAGAAATAAATAAGTAAGTAAGTAAATAAATAAATAAATAAATAAAAGTCTTCCATTTGTATTCCTGATGACCTTCTTTGGCTCTGTTCTGGGAAGCAGTGAAGTTACTTGAAGCAGTGTGATCCTTTGCATCTTACCTGTGGGATTTGTCAGGCAGATCCAGGACAGTGTTCATTCTAGGGATAATTAATCCCCACTACAAATATTCTCAATAGTATCCCATGAATTGCTAATTTTCCAGTCTAGTTGGCGGAACAACACATTATTCTCTGTCCTGTGTGGCAGGTACGGCGTCCCTCATAACCTTATAACCTTTCAAATAATTATTTCCACAGTTCCAGGTGGTTTCCTCACACGCCTGCACTTAGTATTCTCCTGAATATTCAGTGTGTTGGGGGGCACTGGTCTCTGATGCCGCCCCCCACCAACACACACTTTTGTGCAGCTTCCTTCACTTTGGTACTTACTCCTCTGAATTCTTGTCACTTTGGTTTTCCTGGACTCCTTATCTCAGGGAGTCCACTAGGATAATTAAGTTTTCCCTCTTTTTTCATGACTAATATCTCAAACTCAGCCTTTGTATGGCTCATTTCATTTCTCTCCCATTCAGGGGCAATTGTCCTTTGATATCTGGTTTTTTGATGTCTTTAAAATCAGTTCCATGCCTTTTGTCTGCTTTTATTTGTTGATTTCTTTTTTTTTTTTTTTTCCACATAGGATGGTAAATTCAGTCCTCTTGCTACATCTTGACCAGACGCTGAAGGCGGCTTTATTTACTTTTGAAGAGGTACTCTGGGATCTGTCGTATTTGTGTCAATTAATGCCTCTAGAAGTGGAGCTCTTAAACCCATTTCAAAATAAACGATAATGCAGATTTATCATTTAAAATAGTTCAGCCTGGCGTGGTGGTGCTCATCTGTAATCCCAGAGGCTCAGGAAATTGAGGCATGAGTTCAAAGTCAGACTCAGCAAAAGCAAGGCACTAAACAACTTAGAGACCCTGTCTCTAAATAAAATACAAAAAAGGGCTGGGGATGAGGCTCAGTGGTTGAGTATCCCCAAGTTCAATTCCTGGTACCAAAAAAAAAAAAATTAAATTAGTTCTATGGAAAATATTATAAAACTTTATTGCAAGATAGTAAAAAGATCTAAATACATACAGAAATATACCATGTTTATAGGGGGAGATACTCATTATCATAAAGATGTTGACTTTTCCCTCAAGTTGGTCTATATTTTATCCATATTCATATCTAAATTCATGTACTTTTTGAGGTTTTGGTTGATTTTTTTAAATTTTCATGTCATTTTTCTCTCTTTATGATATACAGTTCTATGAGATTATGGTTTCTCAACTTTTGCACTAGTGTCATATTGGACCAGATAGTTCTTTGTTGCACGGGAAGGGATTGTTCTCTCCCTTGCAGGATGAATAGAAGTATCCCAGGCCTCTATCTATAAGATGCTAGAGCACTCTTGTTGTCGGGGTTTTTAGCCGCCACCCCCATCTCTTCCTGACCTGCGGGAGAAGCAGGGAAAGCAAGCCTTGACCAGGATGAGCCAAAAAAAGGTCGACTGGCGGCCTGCACCCAGCCCTCCCTTGATGGAGGACAATCAGACACACCAGGGAGAGGAGTCGAAGCAGAATCTCCTTTATTGAGGAAGTACACACAACTTATATACTGCACAGGAGCCAATCAGGATAAAGGTCAGAGAGGTGGAGCAAGTTCACGTGTACACCCATTTCATAGTCCATAAGGGAAGGCATGAGCTGTCCACCGGGCAGAAGAGTCCTGGACCTATCCTGGAGGCGGTTTGCCTTTTCCGTCACCACCCACAGTACCGCCTCCTGGCTGATCGCCAGGAGCCATCCCAGCCACGTGTGTGGGGCCCCAAGACTGGGAAGCGGGCAGCCATGCCCTACATCTTGTGATCACCAAAACTGTCTCCAGACATGGCAAAATCATTCTCAGATGGGAACGATCAAAATATTCAGTGACTCCACTTACACACAACACTTCCATCCTCTGAAATACTTTGCTTCTTCACTGTGGTCCACAGCTCCCTCCTCTCCAAATTCTGGCAACCACTGGCCTGTTTTACATCCTATAGTTTTGCCTTTTCCAGAATGTCATGTGAGGGGCACCACACAATATGCAGCCTTGCAGGTGTGGTGTGTTTCTCTGAGTAAAATGCATTTATGATTCCTCTATGTTGTTTTAAAAACCTAGCTTCTTCCTTTTTATTTATTCAACTATATGATTGTTCCATGGTTCATCAATTTAACTGTTGAAGAACATCTTGGTTCCTTGTAGGTTTTGGCAAGATAGATGAAATCTGCTATAAACATTTGTGAACAGCTTTTGGTGTGCACATAAATTTTCAATTCACTTGGATAAATACCTAGAAGTGAGATTTGGGGGTCATGTGGCAAAGCTGTGTTTCAGGTATGAGACAGCCTCTCTAGCTAGCCGTCTTATGGGGTTAAGAGACATACCAGAAAATTAGGAGTTAAAAAAGTCAATAGAGCCAGGTGCAGTGGTGCACACCTTTAATCCCAGTGGCTTGGGAGGCTGAGACAGGAGGAGCACAAGCTCAAGGCCAGCCTCAGCAATTTATCAAGGCCCTAAATAACTTAGTGAGACCCTGTCTCAAAATTTAAAAAACAAAATAAGAAAGGGCTAGTGGTGTAGCTCAGTAGTAAAGTGCCTTTGGGTTTAAAAAAAAAAAAAAAAAGACCCATCTTCAAGGTCATGAAAGTAACATAACACACCAGGAGACAGGAAATTGAGAAGCCCAAGTTGAGAAGCTCAGCTTTCTGAGATTGTGTGGTCAACAGAAATATCAAGAAGCTAGAACCATACAAGATGAGGTCATTAAAATCAAACCCAATGAGACAGGACAATAGCATGCCCTGTAAAGTAATATTATAATATTAGAGATTCTCCTAGATGATAAGGGACACATTCCAGGTGGTGAAAGGCAAATACATGCATATAATAGTCATAGATGTAACTTGCAGTTGCCCTTACTTTATTAGCACAGTAAAAAACACACCCCGTGGTGCAGACTATAATGAAACATTCACACAAAGAAGCGCAATAAAGAAGCGCTCTGGCACAACTAAAACCCCACCTCCACCTGTAATGACATTGAGTCTGGGTCCCTGCCTACCCTACAGACACCATAAAAGCTGTACACTTTTGTCCTCTGAGACAGCCTGACATGCTCTGTCAGAGCTGCAATGCCCTTCAGAGTAGAAGTCCCCATGAAAGCCTTGCCTGTATAGTCACACTTACTGATCAGTTTCATTGCTACCGTCACTGGGTCAGATGGCCCATCTCCAGTATCATATTTAATCAACTTACTTATAAACTATCAAACGGTCTTCAAAAGTGGCTTTACCATTTTGCATTTCTATAAGGGAACAAATGAGATCTCTGGGTGTTCTTTTATCCTCCCCAGCATTTGGGGTTGCTTTTTGTTAATTTTTGTTTTCTTGTTTTGTTTTTTCTTCACATTGTAATAGAAGTGTAGTGGTGTCTAACCATGAGTTTAATTTGCATTTCTCTAATAACAAATCTCTACATGTGCTTCAAGTATATTCTCTGGTGTCTGTTTATTTATTTTGCTTATTTTTAAGTTGAGTTGTTTGTAATGCTTGAGTTTTAAGAAGGAAAAAAAATGAACTACATAGGAGTACATTTGGTTTGATCCCATTTCAATCAGTTACAATAATATTCAAAATGAAATAATACATTGTTTTGTATACAAATATATTTGATAAAACAATTTTTTAAAAAGCAAGAGACTTGGCAGTGAAGTTGATAGTAGTAAGGTATTTTTTTTACCATTTTTTCTTTTTAATTTAACTTTTAATTTTGAGATATAATACATTCATGTGTAGTTGTAAGAGAGAATACAGAGACATCCTTGGTACCCTTTATCCCAATTTCAACATCTTGCAAATCTGTAACATAAACAGTATTACAAGTAGGATCTTAACATTGGTATAGTCAAGAGGCAAACCATGTCCACCACCACAGGGTTCCTCATATCACCTTTTTATAATGTCCACTTCCTTCTGCCCATCCATTCTGTAACCCCTAACAACCAATAATTTGGTCTCCATTTCTATTTTTGTTGTTTGAAAATGTTGTATTAATGGAATCCGATGTTATGTATCCTTTGGGAATTGGTGTTTATCACACAGAATAATTCTCTTGAGATGCACTCAGGTTGGTGTGTGTATCGATAGCTAATTATATTTTACTGTCTAATAAGGATGAAACATAGTTTGCTTAACTACTTACTTCCTGAAGAACATCTGAGTCTTTCACAGTGTTTGGATATACAAACACTATAAAATTTTCATATACAGAGTTTTCCTTGTTCTAATGAATGCCCAGGATCATATGGTTTGACATTTAGTTCTATAAGAAATTGTTAAACTGTTCTAAGGTGTGGCATTTTACATTCCCACCAGCAACACATGAGTGTTTTAGTCAGCTTTTTTATAGCTATGACTAAAAGACCTGACAAGAACAATTATAGAGGAGGAAAAGTTTATTTGGGGGCTCATAGTTTCAGAGGTCTCAATCCATAAGAGCTGGCTCCATTCCTGGGACTAGAGGTGGGCAGAACATCAGGGCAGAAGAGTGTGGTGGAAGGAAGTGGCTCACGTGATGATGGGAAAGCAGAGAGAGACTCCATTTGCTGGTTACAAAATATATACCAAAAGGCACACCTCCAGTGCCCCACCTCCTCCCCACACCCTACCCACTTTGAATTACTGCTTAATTAATCCCTATCAGGGGACTATTCACTGATTAGGTTAAGGCTCTCATAACCCAGCCATTTTACCTACGAATGTTTTTGCATTTTCTCACACATGAGCTTTGGAGGGACATCACAAATCCAAACCATAAAAGTGGGTAATACAGTTTCTCTGCATCCTCACCAGAATTTAGTGTTGCAACTATTTATTATTTTAGCTACTCTATTAAAATGTAGTTGATATCTTATTGCAGTTTTACTTTCCATTTCCCCTGAAGCTAAATGATGTCAAACATATTTTCATGTGCTTACTTGTTATCCATATGTCTTACCTTTTAAAGTGTCTCTTAATATTATTTGCCTGTTTCCTAAAGGAATGATTTTTTTATGATTTATTTGTTTACTTACAAAATTTTTTAACAGTTCATAATTTGTCTTTTTATCCTTTTCACAAGGGCTTTCACAAAGAAATGTTGATGGTATTTAGATTAACTAACTTTCCCTTTTATGGATCATATTTCAGTAGTAATTCTATGAACTCTGCCTAAATCTAGATCTCAAAGATTTTCTCCTATGTTCTTTCATAAATGTTTTATAGTTTTATGCTTTCCATTCAAGTCTGTGCATTTTTAGTTGATTTTTATATGAGGCATGACCTTTAAATAAAAGTTCTTGGTGTTGTCTGTCTGGTTGGATTTTTGTTTTCGTGGGGATGTTTTTATTGTTTAGTTTTTGTCTGTAACAAAAAATGCTTCAGCACTTTTTGTGAAAAAGGAAGTTCTTCTTCCACGGAATTCTTTTTGCACCACTTTCAAAAATTAGTATTCACAATACTGAAGAAGAACAAAGATGGGAAACAGATACTACCTAATTTCAAGAATCTCCATAAGCTATGGTAATCAACTGTGGTATCATCAAAGATACACAAATAGGCTCAATAGAGAAGAACTGAGAAATAAAACCATTCAAATACTGATCTTTGACAAAAAAGCAAAGGTGGTACGATGGAGTAAAGAGTGTCTTCTCAGTATGTGCCATGGCAACAACTGGAAATCACATGCAAGAAATGAATCTAGACATAGGCTTTACATCCTTGGCAAAAATTAATCCCAGATCAATCATGGATCTAAAGGTAAAATGCAAATCTATGAGACTTCTAGAAGAAAACAGGATAGAATCTAGGTGACCTTGAGTTTGTAATAACTTTTTAGATATAACACAAGAAGCATTATCCATGAAAGAAATAACTGATAAGTTAAACTTCCTTAAAAATTAAAAACTTCTTATCTTAGAGAGATTTAAAAAGTCTAATTTAATATTCCTTATTAAAAGAACCATGGAAGCCAGGCACAGTGGTCCAGGCCTGTAATCGCAGTGGCTCTGGAAGCTGAGGCAGGAGAATCACCAGTTCAAAGCCAGCCTCAGCAAAAGAGAGGCCCTAAGCTCAGTGAGACCCTGTCTCTAAGTAAAATACAAAATAGAGCTGGGAATGTGGCTCAGTGGTCAAGTGCCCTGAGTGCAATTCCTGGTATCAAAAAAAAAAAAAAAAAAAAAAAAAAGAAAGAAAAGAAAAGAAAGAAAGAATAAGAAAATCCAGTGAAGCAGACTTAAAACAACACTAAATGGTCAATTGCTATGCTTACTCTCTATATGTAAATAATTAGGCCATATCTAATGAGACTAGACTTACTTTGCAAACAAATTAATCTTACTGTGATTATCTTTGGTAGAAATAGGAGTGATCATAGGGAGAAAATAATGTTTCAGGACAGTAAAAAACTACAGTGCACTCATTACCTGTCCTTTTTATTTCTTTTGGTTTTTGTTAAACTGAATTGGATCTTGAATTCTTCTAGTTCCCATCAATATCTGGCTACAACTCTCCAAACTAACATTTCAATTTTCTCCTACTCTTCTGACTTGAAACCATTAGAAACTAAAACTATCCATTTCTTGAAGTCCTGAAAACTAAGGCTGGAAGACTTGATATAAACTTCAGGGAAATCATCACAAAATCTCATAGGTGGAAAATTTCCATGGCTGTTGATGTGGAAGCCACTCACGGGAACACCCTTCGATATCACCAGAGATACTCAAACTACAAACCAGGAAATTTCATTGGATTGAAACTGCCATTCTAGTTCCACCAGATAAAGATGCTCCAAAATCAGATCTAGAAATCTCAACTGGCTGCCCTCTGAACTCAGAAACTGGCTTTTTGTTGTTGTTGTTATTATTTTTAGATATACATGAGTATGTAGAGTGAATTGTGGCATTTTATGGATACATGGAATATAACTTATTCTTATTATGATCCCATCCTTATGGTTGTGCATAATGTGGAGTTTTACTGGTTGAGTATTCATATATAAACATAGGGAAGTTATGTCCAATTCATTCTACTGTCTTTCCTATTCCCATCCCTCCTCCCTTCTCTTTATTCCTCTTTGTCTAATCCAATAAACTTCTATTCCTCATTCCTCCCACCCTTTATTGTGTGTTAGCATCTGCATATCAGAGAGAACATTCGACCTTCGGTTTTTTGGGATTGGCTTATTTCACTTAGCATGAGAGACTCCAGTTCCATCATCCATTTACCAACAAGTGCCATAACTTCATTCTTTTTCATGGCTGAATAATATTCCATTGTGTTTACATACCACAGTTTCTTTATCTATTCATCCGTTGAAGGACACCTAGGTTGGTTCCATAGCTTAGCTATTGTGAGTGGAGCTGCTATAGACATTGATGTGGCTGTGGCATTGTAGTATGCTGATTTTAAGTCCTTTGAGTATATACTGAGGGGTGGGTCAAATGGTGGTTCCATGTAAAGTTTTCTGAGGGATATCCATACTGCTTTCCAAAGTGGTTGCACAAATTTGCAGTCCCACCAGCAGTGTATGGGTGTACCTTTTTCCTCGCCAATGTTTATTGTTACTTGTATTCTTGTTAATTGCCATTCTGATAATTGCCATTCTGACTGGAGATGAAATATCAATGTAGTTTAACTTGAATTTCTCTAATCACTAGAGAAGTTGTACATTTTTTCATATACTTGTTGTGAAGTGCCTGTTCATTTCTTTTGCCTATTTATTAATTGGATTATTTGTTGTTTTTTTGTTTTGTTTTGTTTTGGGTTTTTTTTGGTGTTTAAATTTTCTGAGTTCTTTATATATCCTGGAGATTAGTGCTCTATCTGAGTTGCAAGTGGCAAAGATTTTCTCCCATTCTGTAGGCTCTGTCTTCACATTCTTGATTGCAGAAAACAGTTCATAATTTACCTTTTTTGTTGTGGTGGTATGTGTTTCCACAGACATGTCTCTTATTAAATACCTGTTTACTAAAACCATATAAAGTCATAACTCTGATGGGAGCCCACCTACAACACTGTCTCCTGAAATGACACTGTAACTGTTTAACTCAAGTGACCTATCCTCAGGTTCTGTAAGATACAGGGCAATCTACTGTCTCAACTGTTAATGTATGAAACTTTCTTTTTTTTTAAAATATCTTTTATAGTTGTAGATGGACAGAATGCCTTTATTTTATTTGTTTATTTTTATGCAGTGCTGAGGATCGAACCCAGTGCCTCACGCATGCTAGGCAAGCCCTCTGCCAGTGAGCTACAGCCTCAGCCCTGTTAATGTACGAAACTTTCTAACAATAAAATTTCAAAAGGGGGACTATGAGAGACCAGAATATACCAACACACCATATGCCACCTTGGTATGGGGATTATTTCATGTTGAAAGAAATTGAGAAGGAATATATATAAGATATAAGAAGAGATACAAGAAGAGCTTTTTAAGATACAAGAAGAGGTTTCTGCTCTCCCCCATTTGCCTTAAAGCAGGAAATACATTTACCAAGGTATCCCTTCTCCCCCTCTCTACCAAGGACAGCAGTTGATCACCAAAGTCAACATTCGCCCTTCTTGGCCTCAGTACCAGAGTTATCTACATAACAAGCTTTACTAACTAGCCTTTATCTGCTACTTATTTGCCTTCCTATTATGGGCCACCCCTTTTCCTCCAAAAATTTGTGTTCTTTGTTGAAGTGATGCTATATAAACCACCTGGTTGATTTTTACTCATCTTCTGGGTAACTTCCAGGCATACATAAGATACTCATGTTATTAAACTTGTTTTTTAAAAAAAAAATTAAAAGAAAACTTTTAGACGAGTTGAATTTGAGATTATCTGAGCAAGGAGATTCATGAATCAGTCAGCCTTCGGAACCCAAAGAAGTTCAGAAAGCTCTGCCCCACAAGGTAGGCAGGCAGCCTTTATGGCCAGAAAAAAGGAAGTGAGGTACAGAAACAGCTTTTGATTGGTTGCAGCTTGGAATTTGCCTGTTCGCACATGGTTGGATCAGTTGGTTGCCTGTGATTGACTGAAGTTTGGCTGCTGTCATCAGCTGAGATTCAGCTATTTGTTGCAAGAGTATATTCCTAAATTAGGCTTTCAGCTAGTTTACATTCTATATTAGGTTATGGTTCTTTATGTAAGTACTCAAAGTGAAAATTCATCCTTGGACCAAATTTAATTTAATTTAAAAGTTACTGTTAAGCGAAAGAGAAGACAAGCCAAAGACTGGAAGAAAATATTTACAAAACACATATCTGAGAAATGACATGTATCCAAAATATACAAAGAACTTTTCAAACTCAATAAGAAGAAAACAGATAACCCAATTTAAAAATGGGCAAAAGATTTGTGTAGATAGCAAATCCACCAAAGATATACAATTGAAAAAATGAGATATAAGATAGACATGTCTCTGAAAACATGCTTAATATCATATGTCACTAGGGAATTGCAAATTAGAACAATAATATACTACTACACATCTATGAAAATGGTTAAAAATCCAAGTAACTGAGAACTCCAAATGCTGATGAGAATGTGGAGCAACTGGAACTCTCATTTACTGCAAAATTGTAGGTTTTTTGAAAAACACTCTGGCAGTTTCTCATAAAACTAGAAATAGTTTTACTATATGATACAGAAATTTTGTTCCTAGGTAGTATTTACCAAAATGAGTTGAATACTTGCATCTAACAAAAACCTGCATAAGGATGTTTACAACAGTTTTGTTAATAATTGCCCAAATTTGGAAACAACTAAGATATTCCTCAATAGGTGAATAACTAACCAAACTGGTACATCTATATGATAGAATATTTTTCAGTGATAAAAGAAATGGAATATCAAGCTACAAAAAGTCCTGGAGGAACCATTAATTCATATTGCTAAGTGAAAGATGCAAGTCTGGAAAAGCTACCTATCATATAATTCCAACTATGTGACATTCTAGGAAAGTGAAAGTATATCAAATATCAGTGGTTGCCACAATTTAGAAGCACAGGGAATTTTCAGGATGATGATGATCATCATCATCATCATTATTTTGGTGGGGGTAATGCTGGGGGTTGAAATCAGGGGCGCTTGACCACTGAGCCACATCCCCAGCCCTATTTTGTATTTTATTTAGAGACAGGGTCTCACTGAGTTGCTTAGTGTCTCGCTGTTGCTAGGGTTGGCTTTGAATTTGTGATCCTCCTGCCTCAGCCACCTGAGCCGCTGGGATTACAAGCATGCACCACCGCATCCGGTTCAGGGCAATTCTCTGTATAATTCTGTAATGGTGGATATGTGACATTACACATTTGTCAAAACCCATATAACTGCACAACCCAAAGAGTGAACCTTGATGTAAAATATGGATTTTAGTTATAATAAAGTATCAATATTTGTTAATTAATTGTATCATATGTAGAACACTAATGCAAGATATTAATAATAGAAGAATCTCAAACTAAAGTTTCTTCTCAGCAAAAGAAACAATCTGTGAGGTGAACAGAGAACCTGCATCTTGGGAGCAAATTCTTACCCCTAACACATCAGATATAGCACTAATCTCTAGGGTATATAAAAACTCAAAAAGCTAACCACCAAATAAACAAATAACCCAGTCAATAAATGGGCCAAAGACTTGAACAGACACTTCTCAGAAGATGATATAGAATCAATCAACAAATATATGAAAAAAATGTTCATCATCTCTAGCAATTAGAAAAATGCAAATCAAAACCACTCTAAGATATCACCTCACTCCAGTCAGAAAGGCAGCTATTATGCATACAAACAACAAGTGCTGGCAAGGATATGAGGAAAAAGGTACACTCATATGTTGCTGGTGGGACTGCAAATTGGTGCAGCCAATATGGAAAGCAGTATGGAGATTTCTTGGAAAACTGGGAATGGAACCACCATTTGACCCAGCTTATCCCTCTCCTAGGTCTATACCCAAAGGATTTAAAAACAGCATAGTACAGGGACACAGCCACATCAATGTTTAAAGCAGCACAATTCACAATAGCTAAACTGTGGAAACAACCTAGATGCCCTTCAGTAGATGAATGGATAAAAAAAAATATGGCATATATATACCATGGAATATTACTCAGCAATAAAAAAGAATAAAATCATGACATTTGCAGGTAAGTGGATGGCATTGTAGAAGATAATGCTAAGTAAAATTAGCTAATCCCCCCAAAATAAATGCCAAATATCTTCTCTGATATAAAATGACTTACTTAGAGTCGGGTAGGGAGGGGGAGGATGGGAGGAAAAGATGAACTCTAGATAGGACAGATGAAGGAGAAGGGGCGGAGCAGGTGGTTAGTAAGGATGGTGGAGTGTGATGGACATTATTATCCAAAATACAAATATAAAGACGTGAATTGGTGTGAACATACTTTACTAACAACCAGAGATATGGAAAACTGTGCTCTATATGTGTAATAAGAAATGTAATGCATTCTGCTGTCATTTATTTTTTAAAAATCAATAAAAAATAATAGAAGAATCCATGGGTTCAGAGAAGGGAGTTCATGTGATCTCTGCTTTTTGTATAAAACTTAAAATACTCTAAAAATAATAAAATCTGTTAAGAAAAAAATCAGTTTGGCATATTTATACGGATCTGCTCCTGGGTCATCTTTTCTATTTCACGGTGTCCATCCCTCTGTCAAAACTACACAGTATTGATTATAGTGATGACATAGTAAGTCTTAGATGAACTAATTTCTCCCATGTCATCCTTTTCAAAATTACTTTATCTATTATATTTCCTTTGTCTGCATGTATAATTTTGGAATTTTCTTGTCTGCTTACAAATCTACTGACATTTTGACAGAAATTTATGTTAAACCCATTTGTCAATTTGGTGGACAAATGATATATTTTCTATGCTAGGTCTTCCAATCTATGCGTGTATCTATATTTATTTAAATCTTCTTTGATTTTTTTTCCATTGGTGTTTTGTGGTTTTCAGATGCAAGTTCTGAACCTGTTTATTAAATTTGCACCTAAATATTTGTTTTTCTTTGGTAGAGTGTAAGTGATATTGTAAATCATGAATGGTGTTGAATTTTGTCAAGATATGTTTCTGTATCAATCGATGTGATCGTGTGATTTTTCTTCTTTAACTTTTTAGTATGATGTATTTAGTCCATTGACTTTTGATGTTGTTCTGAAATGTTAGAGCTTTTATCTGCTATTTTATCTTTTTTTTTTCTGTGTACTCTCTCTGATTTTCTTTTTCTGTCTTCCTGTGGGTTATTTGAACATTTTTTAGAATTCTGTCTTGGCTATCTGTAGTGCTTTTGAATGTACCTCTTGTATGAATTTTTGGGGTGGTTGTTCTAGGTGTTACATCACATTACACATTCACATACCCACACACAGTGATTTGTGTCTTACAGAACATACAACTTTGTTGATTTTTAAAATTCAAATAGAATATTGTAGTGCCCTCAGAAACTGAGAAATTGATGCCAGCTAATCAAACATCAGAGGAAAGATCTCTACGGATTTAAGGAGGAGATTGTCCCTCACATCAAGAGAACCGTGAACCAGCTGCAAGGTCAATGCATTTTAGATCATTGGAATCTACCTTTCCAGAGAAGTTGCTATAAGAATTGGACAAGAGTGGGATGCTAACTGTTTAGCCTTAGGAAGTCCAAGCAGTGATGGAGCTTAATCAGGCTCCAGTCTTGTTGCCGGAGCAAGATTCTAGAGGTGCCCCTTGGTCAATTAACTTGTTATTTTGTGAAGAAGTCCAGGAGGTACCTAGCAAGAGAGGACAGAAGGATGCCGGTGTAGTGAGAGAATATTTGAGGCACTGGATTAGTTGATTACCAACCAGAATAGAGGAAATCTAAGGTATACCCGAGCACACATGTTGGCACAGGCCCTATTATTATTATAGGTGAACTGCCTAGCACGAGTCTGGACATAGTAAGTGCTGGGTTCGTGGCTATAATTACTACTATTACCACTTCCTTCTTCTTCTTCTCCCCTCCTCTTCCTCCTCTCTCCCCTTCCTCTTCCACTGTACTTTATTTTTTAAAGATAAACATCCGGCCTACAACATTGGGCATAATACTTATTTTCTTTCCAAACTTTTCATCACTCATGAAACTAAACCAGGGTTCCCCAAACTTCTCGTGTCTCTTGGTGTCTCAGTAACTCTTTTATGCTCTAGGCCACAAGAATACTGAACTGTTCTATTTTTTAAAACCAATCAACTGAATAAGTATTTATATGCTAACAACTTAGTAGTCATGTAGAAAACTATTACACATAAATTGAAAGGCAAAACAACACTTTCATTTCATTCTTAAGTAGCCGCAGTGCCTACTAATGCACGAGTGTACTTGTGGAGCCTGCACAACCTTTCCAACCCTGGATTCGGGTTGGATAATGCCATGCTCACTTCCAGTCTGACATGATTTTAGTGTGGTATTTGTTCTTTCCAGTAGCAACTACCAAAAAACCCAATTCTGTAATGACTGGTCATTGAGAGGAATGCAATCTGCCTTAATGTTTAAACTATGAACTCTCTCCTTTTTTTTTTTTTTCAGGGGAGTGGTGGGTAACCAAGGATTGAACTCAGGGGCACTCAGCCACTGAGCCACATCCCCAGCCCTATTTTGCATTTTATTTAGAGACAGGGTATCACTGAGTTGTTTAGCACCTCTCTTTTGCTGAGGCTGGCTTTGAACTCACAATCCTCCTGCCTCAGCCTCTTGAGCCACTGGGATTACAGGCGTGTGCAACCACACCCAGCTGAAACTACAGACTCTCTTAAATAGTAGTATGCATAATGTTCAAGAGATGTTTGTATATGTCTCTCTTGAAAAAATTTTAAATGTACCTGGTCCCTGGGAGTTTGTGGCAGTGCCCTGTTATACATTGGTCCACAGTTTGGAAAACTAGGCAACTGCACAGTAATGATCAGTAGTTGGGGTCACCTAGAGCTAAGAAGCCATAAGTCAAGGATCAAGTTTCATATGTCATTGCCCTTTACTTTGGATTCCAAAAGTCAGAATGGTTGTTCCATCTGACTTCCCATGATGGTTTAATTTGTCAATTTTGAATTTTTAAGAGAAGTGAGAACGTACCAAATGAGGAACTCCAGTCCTTGTTTTAAGTCAGCATTAAGGGTGTTCTCTGCTAAAGCTTATTTATGCATGAAGAGGGGTGCAATAGATTGTGCTAGTTTTCCATAGATATTTTTTTTAATCATTGGATTACCAAACTTGATTCTTTTTTCATCTAAAATTAGATTTTCATATCTCTGATATATCCTTGGACTTTCTCCATTTCTTTAAGGTCTGGAATCTTGGGGTGTGATGTTGACATGTCCTGTGTGGTGGAGGGGGGAAAACCATTGTTTCTGATAGAACTAAGGAATTCTAGTACACAAGAGAATTTTTTAGGTAAATGAGGACACTCTCATTTTGCTTATGAAAAAAAGGTAGATGATATATCATTGAATCTCTCTCTCTCTCTTTTTTAAATCCAGTTTAAAAATATTTGCCTTTCAACTGAATGGTTTAATATACTTATATTTGATGTGAATTATTAATGTTTGGATTTACAGCTGTCATTTTGCAATATGTTTGCTATATGTTTCATGTTTTTAGTTGCTCTTTGCTGCCATATTTTGTTAATATATATTTTATACTATACTAGTCTACTTCCTTTGTTGGTGTTTAGTTTCACATTTTTGAGTAATTTTCTTCATGGTTGCTCTGGGGGGTACGATATATAAGTTAATTTAAAGAAATTGAGTTTTGCTTAATACTAATTTAGTTTTAATAGTATTAGAAACTTTGCTCCAATAGAACATTTTCTCTCTTATTATTATTATTGTCATATTAATAACATTTTTATAATGTTAAAACCCTCAAGTACATTTTCATGGTTATTGTACTATGCAGTTGTCTTTTAAAACCACTTAGAGAAGAATAGAAAGTATATTTATGCTGTCCCTTATATTTACCTCTGGAATTGTCTTTATTGATGCTATTCCTTCATACAGATTAAAGTTGTTACTATCTAGTGTTATTTCTTTCCAGCATAAAGGACCCTCACAATTTTTTTTATTTGATGCTATACTTTTCAATTCTAGAGTTTCTATCTGGTTCTTTTCTGTAATTTTTTTTTCTTTATTGATATTGTCTATTTGGTTAGGCACTTTAATTCTTTTTTTTTTTCTAATTAGTTATTCCTGGTAATATGTTTTAACAACTCAAATTTCATCACCTACCCACACGAGGGTTGTTTGCTCAGGGACTTCCCTTGGCTACTTCTGAAAAGGCTGCATTCTTTGCAGTATGTTGCCACTAAAATCTCTACTTATTTAAAAATTTGTTTTGGTTGTTGTTTATACTTTTAAGCCTATCTCCCTAGAGGTTTTCTCTGTGTCTATATAGCTCAGTGGTCAGACCATGATGGGGTAAAAGACTTTTTTTTCTTTTTTGGATTGGGGGAATACCTGGGATTGAACTCAGTGACATTCAACCACTGAACCACATTCCCAGCCCTATTTTGTATTTTATTTAGAGACAGGGTCTCAGAGTTGCTTAGCGCCTTGCTTTTGCTGAGGCTGGCTTTGAACCCACGATCCTCCTGCCTCAGCCTCCCAAGTTGCAAAGATTTTCTTAAATGACCTGGATAAGTAAATCTCCATTTGCTGAATGGATCTGTTTGTGTATTTATATATCTCTTCAACAATCTGGCAATTATGTCTGCCTTAGGTTTCACTTCCTGCTTTCATTGCATCCTGGGTCCAGTCAGGGCTGAATAAGTAACTGGGTCCTTGTCAATGTCTCCTGAACATATACACCTCCTTCCAAATCTCCTTAGAGCTTATCAGAATTCTCTTTTTCTTTTTTCTTTTTGTGGACTTGGGACATAACTCAGTGATAGAGCACTTGCCTATCTTGTACCAAGCCTGGGGTTCAATCTCCAGCACAGCAAAAATAAATAAATAGAATTTTAAAATCTTTTTAATAGACACATGATAATTATACATATTTATGGGTACAATATGATAGTTCAATACACGTATACAATGTGTAATGATCAAATCAAAATAAATTAGCCTTTTCATTTCTTTTCATCTTTTTTACTTTTTCTTTCTCTTCTCCCTCTTCTCCCTCCTCCTCTTCTTCTTATAGTTTTTGTTTGTTTGTTTGTTTGTTTGTTAGGGCTGCTTTACTATTGGGCTACATCCCCCATCTCTTTTTATTTTTTTATTTTGAGTCAGGGTCTCACTAAGTTGCCCAGGATGGCCCTGAACTTTTGATCCTTCTGTCTCAGCCTCTGGAGTTGCTAGAATTATAGGCACATGCCACTTCACTTTCTCCTTATCATTTCTCTGTGTTCAAAGCCTTCAAACTCCACTCTCCTAGCTCTTTATAAAATATATAAAAGGTTGCTGTAAACTATTCAAAGCTTTGATGGAGTTTATCAATGCTTCTTATAGATCCCTTGTTCCTCAGGTCACTCTAAACTTTTTGCTGGTCTCTTACGGCTTCAGCCTATATTGTAGTCCTATATCACGGTTGCGATGCTGATCTTGACTAGATTGCTTCTGATTACTGTTCTAATAGAATATTCCCAGATAGAGGTACTTAGGTCAATTCCTTCCAGCAACAGCAAGTCCTCAAGACTACCTTGCCACAGTGCTGACATATAGAAGGAAAAGGATTTAAAAAAAATACCAAAATGAACACTAGGAAGGCCATGAACAATTCTAACATGCATTTGGAGTTCCAGGAGAACATGAATAAAAGGAATAAAAGTTTACATTCAAGACTTGGAAAACTTAATATTGGAAAAGATGCCAAATCTTCTCAAATCCAGATGTAGAAGCAATGCATTCCAGGTTGAGATCTCAAAAGATCTGTGTGTAATCATGGGTATGTGTGGGTGTGCAAGTTGACAAGGGCCAATGGTTCTAACTAGATAGGTTATTAGGAGTCAGGTCAGGTAGGGCATGTTGACCTTGTTAAGGAGTTGGAAGTTTATCCTTAAAGCAAATAGGGAGCAGTGACAGGTTTTAAAGCAGAAGAGCAACACAATTTGCATGTTAAAATAGATCATATTGTTAGAAGTGTTAAAACATAGATTAAGCATAAAAGCTATTGTCATAATCTAAAGACATGATGTTGACTTTTAATTGTTTTAGTGACAATGACTGATGGGAGAAAAGTGGGTAAAATAGAATCTAAGAAACTTGTTGATAAATTGAATATGTGCAGCCAGCAAAGGGTAGAGTCAAATAATGCTTATGTTCCAAATTTGGAAAATGAGTTGATGGTGTTAAATTTTGAGCCACATGATCATAATGTTGTGATTTTCTTTTGCAGTTCCAAGTAGCCCAGAAGCAGAAATAGATGTAATGTATAGGTTTGTGCAGTGGTTAAAAACTAGCAGAAATGATGGAAAGTCAAGAAGGCAAAAAATTCTACAGTGCTAACACACAACTGAAATAATTGAGCATGAATCCCAGGGTAGTTTCAAGGCAAATGCAAACAGATTAGATTGTAATTTGAGAGAAGTGGGATGTATCAATAGAAGATTATAATGAAGATAAAAGAGTTCAATGGGAAGTGGAGGGAATGTGAAAGTTCAGATCAAGATTAAAAATTTCAAAAATAGAATTTTTTTTTTTTTTTTTTTTTGGTGTGTGTGTGTGCCAGATATGGAACCCAGGAGTACTTAACCACTGAGCCACGTCCCCAGCTCTTTTTTATTTTTTCATTTTAAGAATGGACCTCGCTAAGTTGCTGAGGCTGGCTTTGAACTTGCAATCCTCCTGCCTCAGTCTCCCAAGCCTCTGGGATTACAGGCATGTGCCACTGCACCTAGCGCAAAATTAGAGATTTGGAAGGTAGCATCTTTCAAGACATACTTCAGTTTGAGAAAAAGCATAGTCTGGTGATGACCGTAGGTAAAATGGAGATCATTGGAATTAAAAAAGAGGTCAGAGAACTGGGAGTTAATGGTTTTTGTCTATGGATAAGAAATACTCCAAAAGTGATTGCAGGAGATAAGTCACAAAAGAACTGAGAGCCAGATACTACAGTTAGGAAAATACAATCACTTCAAAACAATTTTGAAAACAGAAAAAGTTTTGAACTCATTGGTGGTAAGAATAACGTTTCAGCTCTTCCTTTTCCGGTCTCGACTACTCCAGGAGCAGCGGCTTATGGTACAGACATGGCCAAGTCCAAGAACCACACCACGCACAACCAGTCCCCAAAATGGCACAAAAATGGCGTCAGGAAATCCTGATCACAAAGATATGAATTTCTTAAGGGAGTAGACCCAAGTTCCTGAGAAACACATGTTTTCCCAAGAAGCACAACAAGAAGGGCCTGAAAACAGTGTAGGCAAGCAACGCCAAGGCCGTGAGGGCACGTGCCAGGGCTATCAAGGCCTGGTAAAGCCCAAGAAGGTGAAGCCCAAGATGCCAGGGGTGCCAGCAGCAAGCTTGGCTGCCTTGCCTTTCTCGCCCATCCCAGGGGTCATAGGCTCTACTAGCCAAAGGCCAAAGCCCAAGCCCAAGCCAAGACCCAGGCTGCAACTCCAGCTCCATTATCAACTCTAGCTCCTGCTTCTGCTCCCAAAGGTGCCCAGACCCTCAAGGGTGCCCAGGTCTTTGTGAAAGCTCCATAGTAAAAGCCTCTGTCTGGAAGTGCGAGAACAGAAGGACTGGTGTGACCCCTAGGCCCCTATCTACAGGAAACTGGTGTCCTCCTGGGCTATTTGTATAAATAAAACCAGAGACAGGAAAAAAAAAAAGTACATTTCATCCATCTTTGTCTTTTGTGTATACTGCACATCTGGAACAAGCAAATACTTGACAAATATTTACTGATTAAACTGACTCCATTGTCCTTTTTTCCTCCGAAATGCATATTTATACATGCTATGTTTAAATGGCTGTTTCAAATTGTTTCAAATTGAAGAAGTAACCCACAACTAGTTGCAAAAATAGCCAACCAAGAGAATCAGAGGAAAGACCATCACAGGTAATGCAAAGGTCCTGGCCAGGAACAAGTGTGGCTGCTTGAGAAGCAAAGATGACTAGTGTAGTTGTAGCTCAGTGGTCAGAGGAGCAGAGAATGAGAAAGACCAGGTTAGACAAATTCAGATCACCCTTTAGATTGGGTTAAGTAGATTGAATTTTATTCTGATTAGGATGAAAAATCATGGAGAGTGGTTATTAAGGAATGGATCAAGATCAGATCTGTTTACTTGAATCTATGGCATCAACATATTGTTAAACTCCCTCTTCTTTTCTAACCTTATCTCCCATTATTACTCTCAACAAATCAGCCTATTTATTATTTCCCCAATCACACTCATATTTTCTTGTCTGTCTTTTCATCTTTGTTTGTGAAGAAAGCTCTATCTGGAATGCTTTCTTATCCCTTGCTTTTATGTCCAGACTCTTGTCATTTTTGAGGTCAAAGCTAAAACACTGTCTGTTCCATAAATCCTTTCTTAATTCCCATGGCCAGAAGTTATCTCTCCTTTCTATGTACTACCATAGCATTTAGCAAATTTCTTTGGTATAGGTCACATTCTATCTTCATTAAACATGGAAAAATAAGAAGCTAAACAAAGATCATTATATTACT
This sequence comes from Callospermophilus lateralis, assembly GCF_048772815.1. Taxonomy (NCBI): domain Eukaryota; kingdom Metazoa; phylum Chordata; class Mammalia; order Rodentia; family Sciuridae; genus Callospermophilus; species Callospermophilus lateralis. The sequence continues at coordinate 56,926,478 of NC_135314.1, forward strand.
ATGAATTTAAATGTATTTGTATATTTCTTATCTTCTTTGAGATTCTTTATTTATGACCATTTATTTGTCCCATGATTCCCAACATAATACCTTGCAAAAGAAAGGAGAAAAGAGAGACCATTAAACCTGAACTGTGGAAGAAAAAGGAATCAGGTACACTTGCATATAAATTACCAGAACCCAGGTTTGCTAATAGGAACAATTGCTTCCTTCAGGCCAAAGATTATTGTTTCATGCTGGGTTTACCTAATTGTAATAAAGAGTATGTCTTTTATATTGAATCCCATTCTCCTGGGTTTCCTCTTACTTCCATAGGTCACCTACCTCTTTGCCTTTGTTGCATCCTCCTCTTTCCTCAGATATCTAATGTTGGAGGATTCCAGGACTCAGTTCCTGAATCATTTCTCTACATACATTTACCCCTAGAAAGTCTCATTCTGTTTCATGACTTTAAGTAGCGCTTATATGTTGATGATTCTCAAGTTTATATTTGTAGCCCCAGTCTTCTACTTGAACTTCAAACTCAGATGTGAAACTGCCAGTTCAATATTTCCAGTTAGGTACCATTCACTGGCATCTGAAACTCAACATGTCCAAAACAAAATGATTAGTTACTTTACACCCTAAACCCATTCTTACTCCAATTTTTCTAGTTTCATAAAATTATACTATGATTCACCCTCATTATTCAAATCCAAACCTAGGAGTCAGCATTGATGATTTCTTTCTTTGTCCAACCATGTTCAGATCTTGTCAGTTCTACCTTAAAGTTTAGTTCCCAGTCAAACTACTTCTCCCCAGTTCTATTCCTAGCGCCAATTCAGGAGCTTTTTTGTTGTTGGTGGTGGTGTTGTAGGGACAAAGGAGGCAAGGCACCGAAGAGAGCAGGAAACAGTTTTATTTGGCTGTAGCCAGGTTCAGAGGGCACAGCTTTTGCTGTAATCAATCAATCCCCTGAACCCAGAGTTCATATACATTCAGAGTTTTATACCCAGCATGTAAGGGGAGGGGCTCAGAAGTTCATAGTCTGCAGAAGTTCACATAAAAGCACCTTTTTCTTTCACTGTTCTGGGCAAGTTAACTCTTCAAGGACAACACCTGAGAAGGGGAGAGCTTCTTCTCCCCTTTCTTTCCTCCCCTTCCAGCTGTTACCATGGAGCCCATTTGTAACTTATCTTAAAAATGTAGACATCTCTGTGAAGCCCAGCTCAAGTCCAGAGGCCTTATTTGCACATTTCTACAAAGTACTATACTGGATATGTTTGTGAAAAACTAGTAAGAGGGTGTCCAGCACCTGGAGTGCTGGTATCCTTATATAGATAAAATAAGAAGTTTATCTACATTGAACTCATTCGCAGAGACCCTTTTGCTGACAGTCCTAGAATCAGCCATGGTGAAGAGGACTTTTCTGTGGAGAAAGGGGGTGCCACTTCAGTGGTGGTGCTGGGGATTGAAGCCAACAGCACTCTACTCCAAGCTACATCCCCATCCCTTTTTGTTTTTTTGTTTTGAGACAGGGTTTTGCTAAATTTCTGAGGCTGGCCTCAAACTTGTAATCCTCCTGCCTCAGCCTCCAGAGTCACTGGGATTACAAGCAAGTGCCACCAATACCTAGCAAAGCATGACCATCTTTTGCCTGGAATATTCCAAAGGTCCCCTAACTGGACTCCTTTTCCCATTTCTTCCCGTCTATAGACATTTCCCCACTCAATAGCCAGACTGAGCTTAAATAAAGAACCATATTGTGTCACTCATATTTTTAACCTCTAATTGTTTCATACCTCACTTAGAATGACCTCAAAATATTTTATCACGGTCACAATACCTCACACAATCAGATCCCTAGCTTTCTCTGACTGAATCTTTGGTCTTTTTGCACACTACTCTTGTCATACTCTTGTCATCTTATCCTGATTGCTCTTCCTCATTGTACCATGACTTTCTCAAGGCCTTTGAACTCCCCAGGATCTTCACAGTCAGTCAAGATAAGAAAGGCACCTTGTGGGTCATCATATCATCATATATCCAACAGCTGGTTCAACCAATGGCATATAGTTGAACTCGAAGATGTATGTAAGTGAATAATGACTCTCTTTCAAAACTTTGCGGTAAGCCTATCCTGTCTTGTAGTTTCCAAAAACATCTCATGTTACCTTACATGATTTAACAGAAGTGCTTTGTTCAGAGAATAGCAGTTGCTAGCTCTTCTGGTCTGACAACTTCTGGAATGTTGTACTTGGTTCCAGTACTTGGTTCACTTATTAAGATATTTTAATCTTAATTGCTGTATTTCAGGTAAAGTATATTTCTTTATAAGAGAAAAATCCAGTGGTGAGGAACCATTACAGAAATTGAGAATCTTTAGCTTGATGAAAATTAAGAGCATTCATAGTAAAGGAAAGAACTCCTAAATAGCTAAAAGTCTGCCACTGATAGGGGTTATGCTCATTTTTGTTTGCTATAAAGAAAAGAACCAGTAGTCAGATGTAGGAAGCTGTTGATTCAGCATATCAAAGAACTGCCTAACAGTTTTGTGGAAACTAGTGTTCTGCAGAACATGATAGCACATTAAGCTAAACAATGCCTCGTGAGTTTTTTATCTTATTTTTTATTTTATTTTTCACATGATCTCTCGATCTTTAATATGCAAGTAATAAGATAGTATGCCTCACTTCCCAAACGTATTTGTCCATAGACACTTTTATTCACCAAACAGTGTTAACATTTCTTGAAACAAAATTTACAACACAGTTTGGTTTAAAGCAGCTTAACAATGAGTACAGTCAGATTCACATCAAGATACCTGGGGAAACTGAATGGTATTGCTGCCAGTTTTGTACTTCTGAAACCTTAGTTATGAACACTAAAGTACATAAAACTTGAGGAACTAGGGGAAATTCTCTCACCTATTACATTATTAATAATGTGAGACCCAGCACTGTTCTAGATGAGAATAGCAAAGTAAAATGAATAGAATAAGGCCCTCAGGTTCAACAGAAATATACTACACAGAAAGATCAAGAGAGTAGAGAGAAAGAAGCAGGGGAGAGAGGAAGGGAGAGAAAGGGGAAATATCAGGGACTGAATTAGACCAAATTATATTCCAGGCTTTTATGCGTATGTCAAAATGAGTCCTAGTGTTATGTTTAACTAAAAAGAACCAATAAAAAATTAAATAAAAAAGAAATATACTGCACAATCATATTTCCAGGTCTGTGCCATCATTAATTCATTGTGTGCAAGGTAAGTTTCTCAACTTTTTTTCATTCATACAGGCAAAAACCCCTCATTCTCTGGTCCCTCTCACACACAGATTTTGATAGAATCCTCAGGCAGGACCATTCCCCTTTGTTGAATGTTATTATCACTTAGAACCTCAAATCTGAGAATTAATATTATCCTTTTTGAATAAGCAGGAAATTTCCAAGACTAAAGGAAGAATTAGCATTTATATATTTATGGAGAAAGTAAGCCAGGAAAAATCTTAAAACTTTGAGGCTAAATTAAAGAAAAAAATTAAAGGAAGTTGGCTGTATAAAAGCCTTTTGTTATTAAAGATCTGTTGCAACAAGCAAAACAAGAAGTAATAATAAGAAAAAGCAGTCCTGGCAATACTGAAAAGCTAAGTTGCAAAATTATAGTTAATGTCAATACAGCTATGCACAGAAGAGCATGTAGTCCAAGGGTTCAAACAGTTCCTAAGAGCAATGTGCACTGTAGAGGACTGAACAGCTCATCAGGATTTCTGCAATTTCTATTTGTTTCTATTTCCCAGGACCATGTTTACTAATGTTCACTATCTTTAACATGGTTTCCAGGATCTATAAGTACTGAGAAATGGGATATATGCATGAGTATGTAAGTACTGTGGTAATCAGAAAGATACATCTTCTATATGTTAACAAAATGGCATATTGTCTCCTTCCATTTAAGATCTTATTAAACATGGACAAGCCAGCCACTCCCTGGACCAGATCATACCACAAAAACCACTCTTGAGGTCCTTGTGAAGAACACAATTACATTACTGATAAATTAACTTGAAAAACCACGTTTCTAATATTGTGCATTTTTGCCTCTAAACTAGCACCTCAAAAATTGGGGTCATCAATTCTAGAGGGCAGATACCTTTAAAGGAATCCTCAATAACTGACTTATTTCTTTCTATCACACACTTATATTTTATGCCTATTTGGAGACATGAGGCCAGCTTGAGAATGACAGAAGGTTTACTGAGTTCACTGATGGATGGGAAAACACGGTGTCTTAGGGCCTTGATGAAAGATGTACTAGAAAATTCAGTTCTGAAATTACCTCTACCATGGGAGAAAGGTATAAGAAATCAGCTCAGATATGATATAACCTTTCTCCTAAACCAGTAGGAGAAAAAAAAATTGCTTGAAGATAGGTGATGACTGAGATCAGGAACAGGAACTGGAGTCAGTCCAGGGAATCATCAGAGCTTTGTATTCTTGGTCTCTAAGTTGATCACCTCCCCTTGGAAATGGAGAATCTGCTTATCCGCTGGTTGGTGAATATTCTCTGACTTTACAGGTTCGTAGTAGTAGCCCATGATGGAGAAGATCAGGCACACCACCAGGAGGAGGCAGGAAAACAAAATGAATTCAGCCCACTGCAGGGAGAAATAAATACAAGAGGAGAATATGGAGAAACCTGAAACTAAAGAGAACTTTATGGGGTGGAGACTGAGGGGCACCTTGACTGAAGGTTCACCAATTCAGATAGACTTCTCCTAGGGGAACACTGGGTTCACTGCCCCCTCCTCACATAGGCATAGAGTGGTCATTATTGTCACCCACACATCTACCTCTTGACAATCTCTAGGTATCCAATCCATCTCATATCACAGCACTGAGTGGGGAATGTAGGAAACAGAAAGACAGGGAAAAGGAAGAATAGAAAGTTGTAGGAAAACTTTGAGTAGACATGAACTCCTTGCTTCCCTTGGATCCATACCTGTACCAGGCCACTGAACTGCGCCACAACAAGCACAATGATATTCCCAACTGCAACAGTCAACAACCAGGCTGCCTGGAGTACAGACTTCATGCTAGATGGAGCCTAGGGAAGACCAGGTTTGTAAGTAAACAAACTATATGCCAACCCTTTACCCAAGAAGTCTATCCAGTAAACTTCTCCCACGACAGTTTCCATATTTGAATTTCCCCCACTAAGTTCAACTATCACATTGATTGCAGGGATGGTAATAATGTCAACAGTAAGAAAAAATTAGAACTCTTGAATATTTTAATTCATTATGTCATATAATCTTTATACAATCCTAAGGGATAAGTTATATTAGTATACTTAAAAGAAAAGAAAAATAGCATTTGAGTGATGATAATGCATTTGCTTAAGGTTACACAAAAGTCATGCAGACAAAATCTGAACTTAGGTAGTCTAACTCCACAGAGCTTAGTCTTCATATTTAAGTGTTCTTTCCCAGAGCCCAAACATCATGTACGGCTAGGCTGCACTGTCACGATCCTGGAAGTCAAGGTGACTGTTCAAGGTCATACATAGGAACCCAAGGTCAAAAGAGATGGAGGTCTTGGCCAGGATCACATACTTATGTAAGGCAGTGCTAGAATTAAAACTTGGTATCCCTCAAGCAATGACTCCATTTTTATTTTTCACTTAGAAAGTCTTACCTGAGAATAAGAAAATTCAAGTCCTGTGACAGAGAACATGACCTCAGCAACTGTAACCAGAATATACTGTGGTAGTTGCCATGCAATGGACATTTTATTGGCTGGAATGTCTTCTGTCTTCCAGGCCTGAAGACCTTGATTGGTGATCTTAGTGAGAGAAAGAGGAAATGGTCTTATCTGTAGTCTCAAGAAAATGTGCCTAATTGTAGCATTCAATGACCTATATCCATCCCTTTTTAAATTTTCATCCTTTTGCTACTTTGAAAAGATTGAACATTTCCACACAATTCCAGTTTTTTGAATTTTTTTTTTTTTTTTTTGGTAACACTATGCTCAATTGCCAGACTTCAATCAGTTACATTAAGTGAGAGTGGGGTTGAGAATGTAGCTCAATTGGTAGGGTGCTTTCCTCACATGCACAAGGCCCTAGGTTCAATTCCCAGCACTGCCAAAACAAAAACAAAAACAACTCCCCCCGCAAAAAAAAAACACCAAAGTCTGTGAGAGGGGCTGGAGTTCTGGCTCAGTGGTAGCGTATTTGCCTAGCATGTGCAAGGCACTAGGTTCAATTCTCAGCACCACACACAAAAAAATAAATAAAATAAAGATATTGTGTCCATCTACAACTAAAAATATTTTTAAAAGTATGTGAGATAAATAAATTGATGCCCCAATACCCTTAATTCTCTGAGCTTAGAGGCCATTGGGTCAAAATAATATGGTAAAGATTTCCTGTTTTGCTTCTGTTGAGAGTACAAATAATCTAGGCATCTATTTGTATTTTCTCAGAAGAAGAGAAAATCATGAACCGAGCTTCTAAATCAAGGTCAGATAGTCAAATGTTCAAATTCAAGTCATTAAGTAAATAAAACGTGTGAAATGGAAATGAGAAGAACTATGCGAGGTGGATAGCACAGGTTCCATCTAAAAGGTACAGCCACTATAGCAACAGCCAAGTGACACAGTAATATCTGTTATGGAATCCCTGACTTTATGCCAAGACACGTTAGCAATCCAAGTTCTTAGGTAAAATCTCTTGAATTTTAAATATTAACAATTAATTATTTTATTTTATTTGTCAATAAATGCAAGCCAAACAAGATAGGTCTATAGAAAGAACTGGGTCCCCAACTTCCTTAATAAGATTCCTGTGGCACAAGAATTAAAATCAAGAATCAATAAATGGGATTGACTCAAATTAAAAAGTTTCTTCTCAGCAAAAAAAACAAAAAAACAAAACAAACAAACAAACAAAAAAAACCAGTCTGTGAGGTGAATAGAGAGCCTACATCTTGGGATCAAATCTTTGCCCCTCACAAGTCAGATACAGCACTAATCTCTAGGGTATAAAGAACTCAAAAAGCTAAGCACCAAAAAAAAAAAAAAAAAAAAAAAAAAAAACAAATAACCCAGTCAATAAATGGGCCAAGGACCTGAACAGACACTTCTCAGAAGATGATATACAATCAATCAACAAATAGATGAAAAAATGTTCATCATCACTAGCAATTAGAGAAATGCAAATCAAAACCACTCTAAGATATCATCTCACTCCAGTCAGAATGGCAGCTATTATGCATACAAACAACAATAAGTGTTGGTGAGGATGTGGGGAAAAAGGTACATTCATACACTGCTGGTGGGACTGCAAATTGGTGCAGCCAATATGGATAGCAGTATGGAGATTTCTTGGAAAATTGGGAACGGAACCACCATTTGACCCAGCTATCTCTCTCCTCAGTCTATACCTGAAGGGCTTAAAAACAGCATACTACAGGGACACAGCCACATCAATGTTTATAGCAGCACAATTCACAATAGATAAACTGTGGAACCAACCTAGATGCCCTTCAATAGATTAATGGATAAAAAAATGTGGCATATATACACAATGGAATATTACTCAGCAATAAAAGAGAATAAAATCATGACATTTGCAGGTAAATGAATGGAGTTAGAGAAAATAATGCTAAGTGAAGTTAGCCAATCCCCCCCAAAACAAATGCCAAATGTTTTCTTTGATATAAGGAGGCTGATTCATAGTGGGATAGGGAGAGGAAGCATGGGAGGAATAGAGGAACTCTAGATAGGGCAGAGGGGTGGGAGGGGAAGGGAGGGGGCATGGGGTTATTAATGATGGTAGAATGTAATGATCATTATTATCCAAAGTACAAGTATGAAGACATGAATTGGTGCAAATATACTTTGTATACAATCAGAGATATGAAAAATTGTGTAATAAGAATTGTAATGCATTCTGATGTCATATATAAATTTTAAAAACAGAAATAACTGGGTCTCCAGGCCCCCAATTTATGACTTCTGGTCTAAGTGACTATTCGATTTTGGCATTTAGAATTATCTATGGCCTCTATCTTGAACAGCATATAAGAGAGAATAAACAAAAAATGAAATAACACCAGGAATACAACTGTTACAAGTTGAATTGTGTCCCTCAAGACTTGTGTGTTGAAGTTCTAACACCATACCTGAAAATATAACCTTATTTGGAAATAAGCTTGTTTATAGATGCAGTTAGACACATTGAATTGAAGTCATTAGTATATATGACCAATTTATAGGTATCCTTATATTAAAAAAGAGAAATTTGGATACAGAGAAGCACATAGGAAAAATGCCATGTGAAGATGAAGGCAGGCATTGAGGTGATTGTACCACACCCCAAGGAATACTAAATTTCCAGAAAACCACCAAAAGGTATAGGGGAGGCATGGAACAGATTCTACCCCACAGCCCCAAGAACAAACCAACCCCCCAAACATCTTCATCTCCGACTTCTAACCTTCATAACTGAGACATTAAATTCCTATAGCATAAGCCACTCAGCTTGTGATACTTTGTTAAAGCAGTCCTAGAAAATTAATTGGCCTGGATTGGTTTAATATCTGAAAATCAATTAATGCTGCATGCCATATCAACAGAATAAAAGACAAAAATCCACATTATCATCTAAATAAATGTACAAAATTTCATTTTGCATTTGACAAATTCAACCCCATTTATGATAAAATGATCAGGGGGGAAATAAAATAAAACCTCAAAAAACTATGAATAAAAGGAAACTTCAATTTCATAAGCAGCATCTATGAAAAACCTTAATGATAAAAGACTGAATGCTCCCCACTCCACCCCTAGAAAACATTTGCTCTAACCACTTCTATTCAACATTGTACCAGAACAACCAAGCAAAGAAAAGAAATGAAGGCATCAAGATGGAAAAGACAGTTCTCTCTATTTGCAAATAGCATGATGTTGTAGGTAGAAAGTCTAACGAGTCCACTAAAAAAAGCATTCAACCTAACAAATAAGTTCAGTATGGTTGCAGGATGATATAGAAAGATTAATATAAAAAATCAATTGTATTTCTATAACTTACAATGAACAATTTGAAAATGAAATTAAGAAAATTATTCCATTAAGAGCTTCAAAAGTATTGATGCATAGGAATATATTTAACAAAGCTAATCTAAAAGTTATTATACTCTGAAAGCTACAAAACATTTTCAAAAAAATAGAGAAGATGTAAATATATGGAAGACATTTCATGTTTACTGAACAGAAAACTTAATATTGTTATGATGGCAGAACTTCCCCAAAAATGATCAAAACAGTCTCCAGCAAAATCCCAGTTGGCTTCTGGTCCTAATTTGATCCTGAAATATGCGCGGCAATTCATTGGCCCCAAATAACCAAACCAATGTTGAAAAAGAAAACCAAAGTTGGAAACTCACACTTCCAGAATACAAAATTTACTACAAAGAAACAGGAAACAAAACAATCTGGCACTGGCACAAGATAGACAGGTAGATCATGGGATAGAATTCAGAGACCAAAAATAAGACCTCATGCTTAAGGTCAAATGATTTTCAACAAGAGCTTCAAAACCGTTTAATGAGGGAAAGAAAATCTTTTCAATCAATTGTGCTAGGGAAACTGGATATATACATACAAAAGAATGAAAATGAACACCTTAGCTCAGGTTATATATCACTCAAAATAGATTGAAGACCTTCACGTAAGAGCTAAAACTACAAAATTTTTAGAGGAAACCATAGGCATGAATCCTTGTGACTTTGGTTTAGGCAGTGGTTTCTTAGATATGACACTGAAACCATAATCAACCAAAGAAAAAGTAGATAAGTTGAACAAAATTGAAAACTTTGTGCTTCAACAGACAGCATTACTAAAGTTAAAAAAAAAAAAACAACCACCAAATTATTAAGTGGGAGAATTTGCAAATTATCTATCTGACAATAGGCATGTCTAATATATATAAAGAATGTTTACAAGTCAATAATAAAAGAGATAAATAACCCAATTAGAAATTGGGCAAAGGATCAAAATAGACATTTCTCCAAAGATATACAAATGGACAAGAAGCACATGAAAAGATGGTCAACATCTTCTCTAACCACATCACTAACCATCTGGGAAATCCAAGTCAATACCTTAATGAGATGCTGTTTCACACTACCAAAGTGGCTCTAACCAAAAAAGGAAACCCATATTGGAGAAGATGTAGAGAAATTGCAACCTGTACACACTATTAGTGGGAATGTAAGATAGTGCAATTGCTTTGGAAAATCCTGGAAGCTTTATGAATGGTTAACCATAGAGTTACCATGTGACCCAGGAATTCTACTTCTAGATATATAGCCAAAAGAAATGAAAATGTATGTCCCCACAGAAACCTGCATATGAAGGTTCATAGCACAATTATTTATAAGCCTCAAAAGTCAGAAACAACTCAACTGTACATCATCTGATGGGTAAATAATAAAAAGTGGTATAGTCATACAGTAGAATATTATTTGGTAATAAAAATAAGTAAACTAATTGGTATGAATATACTTCATATACAACCAGAGATATGAAAAATTGTGCTCTATATGTGTAATAAGAATTGTAATGCATTCCACTATCATATATAAATTTAAAAAAAATAAAATTTAAAAAAATTAAAAAGTAACAAAGAAAAGTTTTAAAAAGAAAAAAAGAGGAAAAAGGAAAAAATAAAAAATAAATGAACCACTGATGGATGAGCCTTGAAAATTATGCTACATGAAAGAAGCAGACACAAAAACATTCTATGATTTCTTTTATTTTTATTTTTACTCACTTATTTACCTCTTTTGGTACTGGACATTGAACCCAGAGGCATTCTACCGTTAAACTACATCCTCAGCCCTTTTCATTTTTTATTTTAAGACAGGGTCTGGCTAGTTGCTGAGGTGGCCTCGAACTTTGGACCATCTGCCTCAGCTTCTCAAGTCGTTGGGATTATAAGCATGTGCCACCATGCCCAGCACGTGATTCTGTTTACATGAAATGTCCAGATTACAAAATATCTTAGACAGAAAGTAGAATAGTGGTTGCCTAGAACTAGTGGTTTAGGAAGAAATGGAGAGTGACTTCTAATGGGAATATGAGGTTTCTCTTTTTCTTCTTTTCTTCTTTTTGTAGTAAGGATTTAACTCAGGGGTGTTTACTGAGCCACATCCACTGCCCCTTTTATTTTTTTTATTTTGAAACAGATTCTCACTAAGTTGCTTAGAGCCTTGCTAAGTTGCTGAGGCTGGCTTGGAACTTACAATCCTCTTGCCTCAGTCTCCTGAACCACTAACATTACACATGTGCACCACCATGCCCAGCATATGAGGTTTCTTTATGATGTGATGAAAAATGTTCCAAATTGTACAACTCCGGTTATATTAGGAACCACTGAATGCACACTATGGAATGTTTTTTCTCTATATATATTGAATACATATCAACACATATTGAACACATTAATATAGTAAAAGCCATTGTATACTTTAAATGGGTAAATTATACGGCATATTAATCATATCTCAACAAACATGTAATAAAAATATATAACCCAAAGGATCAAATTAAATTAATCAATAAATTATATAAAATTGTATACATGGTATTCTCATCACACCTCTAAAATATTCCCTCCTATTCATTCTTTTTTATCTTTAATAGTGTCAAAAGTAATTAAATAATAAAATTTAACCCAAGATTGGTACCAAAATTAAAATGCAGAAGTACCCTGCCCTGATTGCTGAGACAATTGTTTTTGATGGACTGATCAGTTAACAGATCCCCAAACTTTGTGTGGCAATTGACATTTACTATTGGTATTGGTATTTCAGACTGTGATGAGTTAGTAGGTTAAATTTCTAGAGAGCTAGGAGACCTGCATATGGAGCCACACAAGGAGACATAAATAATTTTGCATTAATAAGCTTTGGTTTCTTAGGGCTATAATGAGACTGGAGTAGATCATGTGATCTCGTAGTGAGGACTCAAGATGAATTACTTTTTCCCATTCCCAATACGATTTGCCGATTGCTGATGTATTTTATATTTAAATTCCCTCTGAAGAGAGTGGGCTTTCTAAAATCACTGTAGAAACTACCACCTTACATTAGAAATAAGCACTTGACCCTGTCTTGTCGGAGTCTTCTCCCTTTGCCCTTCATCCCTGCCAAAAGGACCCCAGGATGTGGTGGAAGCGGGCAAAGGGAGGTAGCTGTGAGCTACTTACATTAATAATAACAAACAGATACGATGCACCGAAGTCTAGTAGACCCAAATTCAGAGAAAAGTCCTTATCTTCAGTTTTACAATGCACTGCAGGGTATCTGGAAAAGGATGAGTTTAGGTTAGGATATGCAGCATGGCTCAGCACTCATCTCCAGAGAAAAGAGTGATCCCAGCTGTCTACTGATCATGAGCAAAGTCACCTCTTTGAAGAGAGATGCTTCTAGGAACAAGTTATTTTCATGCCAGGTTATTTGCCTCCTCTGACCACGAGCTCTTTATTGCCTGTAAGGTTTTTATTTTTGCTTTTAAGTCCTAAATCTGAATAAAGAAGGCACAAATCATCTTTTGTAGATTTCAGGCCCCGGTGAAGTTTCTCATGCAAATCTTATGACCTGGTGGAACAGGTCATAAGGTAAACACAGTGAACCTGAGTGGGTAAATTCTAAGTAATGAGGTGCCAATGGGACATCCCACAGAGTAAGAGTCAGAATCAATAATAAAGTTTGTGAGCCTCACAGAGATGGGCCATGTTAACTACCCAGTGTGGCCATCACAACTACCATGATCTCAACATATCCCTGCCTAAAAATGGTGAGACTGAGGGCAGGAGGCAAGAGTGGAAAAGCAGTAGGAGTCTGTCTATGCAGATGTTCCTAAGTTCCCCATCTATAGACATAGATAGCATTTTAAAAACAATTCTTGATAAAATTAAAATGTCCACAGGGCAATGCTCTTACTCTCCTCTATGAACAGTTCTGTAAGGAGACACACCATAGTCTTCACCAACACTGATGGGGGTGTCGGTACCCAGGGAGATGTTGACATCTGTATGCAAAGTGTTAATAAACCTGAGGGTAGAGAAATTATTTACAAATCAGACAGATACAAACAGGACACCTGATAAAAGAGGGTAGGGACCTTTTCTATTTTCCCTATCACTATATCCCCAGTGCCTAGAATAATGCCTGGTACATAAAGGTTCATGATACATACTTATCCAGACAAATGAAAGAAGTCACATGTAAGAAGTAATCAGTAGTCTTAACTTTCTCTAACTTCTTCTCCTTGGGGTATTAACTTATCATCTGTCACATTCTCACCAGATCTCTAGCTGGATGGACGCTGTCATGATCACCCAATTGCAACCTGAGTTTCCTTTCTAATAGAGCTTAGGTATATCCAATTTCTTTTCCTCTTAATGGTGGAATTCGCCAACTGAGACTTTACTAAAAAATAATATAATTATTATAATATAATATATAATAGAATAATATATATTAGAATAGATAACTAAATATAAAAGTATTTACATAAAAGTGACATCTTACCCTATCATGAATGAAGTCCAGTTTGACTCATGAAAAACTTAGATCTTAGTGCATAGTAATTTGTTATTGTTTTCTAGTCTCCAGAAACGTTGTACCCTTCCAGAGCCAACTTTCTAGTCTTCTGAACCTAGGTCCCTAGATTAATTCCTCAAAATGGGTTTTTGGTACATTTCTGTTTTGATAGCTTTTGCCTTTGTCTCTGCCACGGGAAAAGAAGGGTAGTTTCCTCAGAGTCTTACAGCTTGATTCCTGCACTATAGATCATCCTGCGCTGATCTAAAAAATACCCACCCTCTTGTAAGACTTAGTTCTCTTGCTTTCTGGCCTCATTCTTGCCTTATTTATTTTGAGCTGTTTGCTTTTCCTGAAGTTTATTCAAAAGCAAGTTATTATGATTGTTCCATCCTTCAGTGAAATTCAGATTTTTCATCAAAACTTCTGTACAACACTCTTCTTAACAACAACTACCTCAGCTTGGTGGCACAGGCACGTGTATCTCTCTTGTGTCTAATTCCTACCACAGACAGCAGGTGACCTCTTTGGTGCTCCATCTCTGTATCTATCCCTTGCTTCAGCTTTGTCTAGATTCAAAATCAAATCTTTTGACTTAAAATGTGAACGACACCACGATGCCACTCTAGATTTACAATAATTTAAACAACAGATTTCCAATTACCAACTTTGAAGAGAAGATTACTTGCTTATTTCTAAATTTCTCTCTCATGGCCACAGAAAGAAAGTACTTAGTTATTTTCTTGAGGTCAAGATAAATGGAGAAAATATAGGAAAAACATATTTGCAGTGGAGCAGAGCAGGCATATGGAGATAGTGTCATTTCTTTAATTCCACATGAGAAACCAAGCCTAGCTCCTTCTCACTGCCCTGGAAGATGCTTTCGGACACCAGTGTCCCTGACCTTCTAGGAGAGACAATCCCTGTTCAGAACAAGTCAAATGAGGCCTCTTCATCTGAAGCCCCAACGATCAGAAGAGACCCCAGATAAGAAAATGGTGTGGCCTGGGGTCTGCCTGATATCCAAACCTGATGGCTGTCATCCCATTTGTTGTTTTGTTTTCTATATCCTTTACCTAGAATAGAGGAAAGTAAAAAATCAGTAACAGCTGATAGAGGGAACGGATGATAAGAACATTGAATCAGCAGACAGATCCTTGATGTGGATGAGCCAGCCATCCTACTTTGAGATGGCAACTTGGAACATGGGCAATTCCTCAACTTACCATCATGCTGGAGACACTTTTCCCGTTCTCATGAATGATCAGACTGTACCAGTTCTTCTCCTCCACAGAATGCTCAGTATAGACAGACAAATTATGATACTTCAGATGGAAGTGGAAATCCTGGCTTTTTGTTTTCAGTTGCAGTTTGGAATAATTTGTTGTTTTCTGTAGAGTGAAGTACCTGTTACACTCACCTTCTATCCCAGCTTGAAAATGTTTTCATATGTTTTACTTTTTGTTTTGGGAATCACTGGGAATTAAACTCAGGGCCTTACATATGCTAGGCAAGCTATCTACCACTGAGCTACAGTCCGAGCCTGCTAACCCAGCTTGGATACTGCAATTTCATAGCATCTCAGGGTGAATGACCCCATCAGATACTAATAATTTCTTTCTTTGAATTAGTTAGTTCTAGGAATGTACCATAGGAAATAGAGGCATTCATAAAGATTCATGAGTAAGGATGTTCATTATAGGATTATATATAATAATAAAAACTTGAATGTCTATAGGAAAATATTTAAATTAACTATATATATATAGGATGGAATATTATATACTCATTAAAATCATGTTGTCATAAATTATCTAAGAACACAGGAAATGTTTACGATACAATTCATGTTAAGAAAAAAAAAATCAAGGTCAATACAGTACATAAAGCTTCTGGTTCATTCAGGTTCATAATTCACCTGAAAGGATTTGATGGACTCTATCAACAGAGAATGATTTCCATTTCCCAGCACTGTCACTTTCACTTCATCATCTGCCAGGTTCAAGATTTGTAGGTAGATTTCTTGTGAACCTGGCTGGGGTGGGGCCATTCCCTTAAAACAAATAACATATATTAGAATCACCAACAAATAACCCTCCCAGAACATGATAACACATAACTTGGTCCTGCTCTGACAACCTAACCTATGTAGTCAAAAGGACATGGTTTTCTCTCTCTGAAGAGCATTTAGCACTTGTAATTTGGAAGGCTGAGGTAGGAGGATTGCAAATTCAAAGCCAACCTCAGCAAAAGTGAGGCCCTAAGCAACTCAGTGAGACCCTGTTTCTAAATAAAATACAAAATAGGGCTGGGGATGTGGCTCAGTGGTTAAGTGCCCCTGGGTTCAATCCCCGGCACCACCCCATCCCCCCCACAAAAAAAAAAAAAAAAAGAAGAAGAGTGTTCGGTTTAGAAAACCCTAATGGTAACTTGAAGGGGGAAACAGTTCAATGAAGCAGGCACCAATGCCAGGAAACAAACTGTGTTTTTCAACTCAGTCGTGACCTTACACTTCACTCCCCATTAGTGGCTATTTGACTGCCAACAATAATCTATTAAGTATTTGGAAAGGCATCACAAAAGCCTGTGTTCCCTAAACAGATGGCTAGATATCTTGGATATTAGTGTTTGGGAATTCCCTGAAAATAAATTTCGAATCATTCATGCAAAAGTTGGGCCTTATTTTGCATCCGTATCTATTTACCTATCATGCATACTTACCATGCACTTCCTACAAAACAAATACTGTGCTAGATCCCAGGGAATCAAGAGTGAACAAGTCAGTACAGTGAACAAGACAGATATGGTCCTGCCCTCCTGGAGCTTAAGATTTGTTGAACTCACATTTATTTTTATTTCTATCACTGCTGCAACTGCAAATGCCAGGCATGCTAGGATCATACCAACTGCCATTTTCCTGAGTGATCTGCAGACAAAAGGGAGAGAGAATTGTTCTATCCTTTAGACTCTACAGTAAGAATTCCAAACTCCTTAGCCTGTCATTAAAGACCTTTCTTAATTTAGTACCAATTACTTTTCAAAGCCTTTCCCAGAACTCTTATTAATACATCTTCTCCCCCTTCTTTTACTAGAGGCACATCTCTTTGTAATTGTACCACCTTTTCCCACCTCTACCTTGACTTATGATTTTCCAATCTATTATGTCATAATATCAAAAACGACAGCAATACAACCAGATTTGTTGAACATTTACCATATATCAGGTCCTGTACATGCTTTAATTTATTTTCTTCTTCAGAAGCCTTTTTTGACCCTGGTGACTGGAAGGACTCTCTCCTTTTCTACACCTTTCTACCATTTTCATCTTCCCTTCCTAGAGAATTTAACATAATTTACCTATGTAATCGTTATTCTCACATGTGCTCTAGCTCCCTTACTATTTAGTAAACCCCTGGATGGGAAAACCTGTGCTTGATTTACATTTGCATAGCACTTGGTCCTGAACTGCCTGATGTCTGTTCAGTGAGTGGTGAGTAAATAAATGATAGGCCATTTGAATGCGGTAAAATAATAATAATAATAGTAATAATAATTTTTAAAGGAGACTTGAAACCCTCCTCTGGAAAATATTACAAAGAATAACTTCTAAAATAGGAGAGAAGGAGTAATTGGGAATAATTCTATCCTCTGCCCAACCCTGTCCCCCACTTGTTTCATAGGGACAATGATAAATTTAAAGGAATTAATTATCATCAAAAACTTTGGGCTTCTTTGAAGAAGCAACATTCAAGGACAAAGCAACAAGTTGGTTTAGGAGCCTACCCTCATATACCTTTGACTTTTAATAAAGCCTGGACCCACCCCTTCAATATCACACACTTACATTCCTAGTGAAGGCTTTGACTCTCATTGATTACACCCAACTCCCACTCTTCAATATTAATTGGCACATAATTCAATGAGGAAAAATAGAAGCAAAAACAATAAACCAAACCCAGACACAATTAAGTAGAAACATACAGGTATTGAATCTGTATCAAAGTGAGCAAAGACTGAATCAGTTTGTAGTTAATTCAAGGTATAGTGAGCACTTACGAGAAGTTAATTCCACACTTGGAAATCAGAGGATAAATGACAAGGTCAAACAATGGGATGCAGACAAGAACCAAAAAGGGATTTAGTACCTGCAATGCATGGTAAAAAAGGATTAGCTACAAGTGTTCTCTCATAAGTGTGAGCACATGCTGGTATTCGCATGCTTGCACTCTCATCCACATAAACTTAGTACATATGGAACGATTCAACATTTCTCAGCCCTTTACACCCAAGTCTATCTTCCTTGTATAGTACCTTCCAAATATCCCAAGGGGCTACTTTCTCTCTGAGAGTGTTTTTCGGCCAATCATATTCAGAGTTCTCCTCTCCCACTGTTACTTTAAAAATTTTTTTTTTAAAAAAAACATTTTTAGTTGTAGATGGACACAATAACTTTATTTTATTTATTTGTTTATTGTTATGTGGTGCTGACGATGGAACCCAGTGCCTCATATGTGCTAGGCAAGCACTCCACCACTGAGTCACCCAGTCCCTACTATGACTTATTTTCATAGCTTAGTTTCATAGCTCAAAGGGAATATGACATAGTCAAGGGAAAGGAAGGAGAGAAGAAAGAAGTAGGTATTGTTGAACAAGAGGCTTAAAAGGGAACTGGGAGTCATCAACAGATTCTGACTTCATTGCTCACACAACAAAGGCTTATACTCTCTTTGGCAATGTTTCCATTACCCACTGCCTTGACAAAAAAAGAAATCCAATGATTATACTTTACCTGTGGGGGGACAAGCTCACTCTCCCTGGAACTGGGAGGCAGCTACTTTCCTAATATTTAAAGTTTAAAAAGAATTTTATCATCTCTGCAGTTGTTTCTCCTCAGTATATAAGAAGAAATGCATCGGATTACAGCTGTTAATCCTAATACTGCAGGTAGAAGGATAGATGAGGAAAGAAACACATCCACATGCCTACAGGGAAGTCTCCTACCTGCATCTGGTCCGGCTGAAGCACAAAAAATCCCTGAAACATTATAATAAATGGTAGTGAGATGGTGCAGAAGACAAGAAAAGTCCAGATGAATAATCTTGCTAATTAGCAGGCAAAAGCATTTAAAAGAAAATTCATCAGATCTTTGGTTGACGACCACTATCTTGCCTGTTTGGGACTGAGAGCAGACTTGGAATGGCTTCTGGCTACATTTGGTGAAGGCTGATGGGCCTAACGGAGAATATTCTTTTCTGTGTACATGTTGAGTATACCTGAAATGCTTGGGGTTAGAAATGTTTTGCACTTTGGAATATTTGCATATATATAATGAAATATCTTGGGGATGAGACCCTAACCATGAAATTCATTCATATTTTATATTTTTCTCATACACATGGCCAAAGATAATTTTACACAATACTCATAATAATGGTATGCATGTAATAAAGTTTCACGGTTGGAATTTTCCACTTGTGGCATCATGTCAACACTCAAAAAGTCTAGGATTTTGAAGGGATTTAGATTATGGATTTTGGAGTTAGGGATGCTCAACCTATACTATACTTTTCTTAGACTTTGGAGAAGATAGAGTTGGTGTGTTTTTATTAATCTCAGCAACTGCAGTCACAAGTGGTAATATTGAAAAGGAAAAGACATTGTTCTTAGGGTGAGGACTCCCACTGACACAGTGCTTCCAAAGTTGTTCTCCAGAGGGTCAACAAGAGGACCACCATGGTTAATCTTGGACTACTAGAGAAAGGGAGAGGTAAAATTATATTTAGCAGGCTGGCTTCAAACATACTGCTAATATGACCCTGTCTGTCTTCTTCAGAACTATACTATCATAACCTAGGAAGTAGAACAGTTGAGAGCATGGTTGATACTTTGAGTGAACTGAAGAACAGCATTTGGAAAAAGAGAAAAGAATATTTACAACTTTTCCATTCTTTCCACATCCTTATTCAAAATGTTCTACCTCTCACAGGTCCCTGCTGGGCCATGCCTGAGAGATGGAACCAGTTGTGTAATGACACCAATCAAACCTGTCCCTGCTTATGTTCTAGGATTAGCTAGAAGAAAATCTCCACCCCAGGTCTGTATCACTTCATTTGATATCCCAGTATCTAGCTACATCCGGGTATACTTATTTCTCATCCTTATGTTCCTGATTTCTAAAGATAAAGTTCTGGGTTTTATTTCATTGTCTGCTCAGTGCTTAGGCTAAATGCACCTCTAAAATGATACTGTATTGATTTTTAGGAAAAAACACTAATAAATTAAATTTTCTTCAATATGGATGATGAAAAAATAAACCTCTCTCAAAAATCTCTTCTACTCACCAAATTCCCATTCATCTTGGTGGCTTGCAGGGTCCATCGTGAGCCCTGGGGCAGACAAATGTTAATAAGTTAAATTTCTATTCTATGGGAGTAAAGTAGTGGAAGAAGGGGTGGCTTTCAAAAGGACTATTCTTACCTGCTGATCCAAAAGAGCCCAGAACATGGGCAATGGAATATAAAGGAACAGTATCCTGGTCAGTGCCTTCACATCCATAATGAGACGCTTCTGCAGGGAGAAAGAAAGAACGGGCAGAATTGCCAGAAGGTCCACTTAGAACAGAAGTGCCCAAAAGCAGAAAGAGAAAAGAGTCAAATACACAGGAGAAGATGTATTTGGAAGACCCCATAGAGCAAGGAGACTTCTGCAGTGTTCACTTACTGGGTACTTCTCAGAGGCCCAGTCCAGCCAGTGCTGTCGCTTTGGAATATCCCCAGAACGGTTCTTGAAGCGGTTGGAAATAGCAAACTAGGGCAGAGCATAGATATCAGGTGAGAGAAAAAGAGGAAACCATTCTCTGCCTTTTCCAATTCTTTTTTTTCCTTTTCCCTCACACACATACACACATACCTTTTGTGACCTATTCCAACTCTTTGATCTCATTAGACATTGAATTTCAGAATACTCAAGATAAAAATTTATCTTTTTTCCCCATTAACATCATATATAACTATATATCAGAATATTTTTGCCAATTTCAAAAATGATTATGCTATTTTTTAATTTAATGGTTAAGTAGACATATGGAGAAAAATAAATTAATCTCAGCTTGTCAAAAACCATGCATGTAGAACAGAGATCACAGAGAAAAATAAAAGGCCATTTCCAAAGGTGCATACACTCAGCATAGCATCTCTTTATTCTTTTGATTGCAAAAGGTAGGTACTTACCCAGATACATTTCGTAACTTGAGCCACTATGTTTCCTTCAGGAGGTGGTTTTTTGTACATTTTGCTTCCCATTGCAAACACAACTGCAATTGATACACAAACAATGTTCTTAGCATGTCATTTGGTGTGCTCGGTGCATCAATGCTGAACTGTAAGAGTGATGGGCAAATCTCATTAAGAGATTACACTTCCTGACTTTGATGTTACAAAAATTACAAGCCAAGAAGAGATAAAATAGTCAACTGGTATCTATTGAGACTTTCATGTAGTCACAGAGATGTAAGTCATCTTTGGTTTCTCATTCTTCTTTCTCCATCCTCATATCTGATGTTACCAACTTTCATAGATCCCCTTTCTTCAATGTATTGTCCATTGGCCCCATTTAGGTTACCGTTGCTCCTACCCTCGTACAGATTTCCCAACTTTCTACCCTTGATTATAAAATGGCCACCAACTTGTTTTTTATCCTCTGATCTCTTCCTTTTTTAATCTGATGCCATATTAAAACCTTCTTTCCAGAATCTTCCTAATAAGCCTGAATTCCTAGAAGGAAAGATTCTCTAAAATTCATTATTAACCTACCATATTTAAGGTTATTTGTACATGTAAATTATTAAGCATTTTACATGCATCAACTGATTTAACCTGACAAAATATACATATTATTATCTTATACACAAATAAATCAAAGATTAAAATATTAACCAACTTGGGCTACAGATGTAGCTCAGAGGTAGTGCACTTGCCAAGAATGTGCAAAGCCCTGGGTTTGGTCCCTAGTACCACTAAACCAAACCAAACCACACCAAACAAAAAACGTACCATGTGTAAAGTTATACAACTAGAAATTGTCAGGAATTTTTTTCACCTGAGACCATTCTGATTCAAAAATCCATGCTCTTAACTACATAAAGCATCTCATTCAATAATCATTGCATCATACACTGTACTAGATACTACCAGGAATACAGGTGAAAGGCATGGCTCCTGTCCTCAAAGGACACCTCAGCCTACTATTTTTTTTAATGTTTGTATTATTGCATTAAAATTATACATAATAGTGGGGCTCATTTTGACATATTCATAAATGCACAATAACATAGTTAGCTCCATTTCAGGCTTCAATAGTTTCTCTTTCCCTCCCCTCCTCCCTCCCCCTAATCACCTTCCTGTACTTGATTGGTCTTCCTTCTATTTATTTATTAATTTTTAATTGGTGCATATAGCTATATACAAAGTTTGAATGCACTGTGATATATTCATACATGCGCTTATCAATGTGGTCAACTTCATTTCCCTAGTTCTTCCACTTTCTCTTCCCTCCTCCTTTCCCCTTTATCTCCTGTCTCTGTCCTACTGATCTTCCTTCCATTTTTGCAAGGTTCCTTTTTTAAAAAAATCCTTTTCTTTCTCTCTAGCTTCCACATATGGGAAAAAACATTCAATCCTTAACTTACTGAGTCTGGCTTATTTCTCTTACCACAATGTTCTCCAGTTCCATCCATTTACCAACAAATGACATAATTTTATTCTTCTTTATGGCTGAGTAGAACTCTATTGTAAATATACACTACATTTTCTTTATCCAGTCATCTATTGATGGGCACCTAGGCTGGTTCCATAACTTGGTTATTGTGAATTATGTGCTATAAACACTTGTAAGCATATATCAATATGGCATGCTGATTTTAGTTCTTTTGGATAAATACCGAAGAATGAGATAGCTGAGTCACATGGTTGTTCCATTCTCATTATTTTGAGGAATCTCCATACTACTTTCCTAATGGTTGTACTAATTTGCAGTTCCACCAACAATGCAAGAATGTCCAACACCTCACCCCCACACATCCTCACCAGCAATTAACATTACTTGTATTTTTGCTAATTGCCATTCTAACTGTGGTGAGATAAAATCTTAGTGTATTTTTTATTTGCATATATTTTTAAATTTCCATATATTTGTTGGCCAATTATATTTCTTCTTTTGAGAAAAGTCTATTTAGATCTTTTGCTCATTTATTAAATTATTAGTTTTTTGATTTTTTAAAATTTTTTATATACTCTGGTTATTAATCTCCTATGGAAGAGTAACTGGCAAAGATTTCTTTTTCCCTCAACCTACTGCTTCTCACCTTATGTTTCATTACTCTTCTTTAGGTACATTATGCTCTAACCACTATTCATCATTCTTACACAAAATTATATTCTGTACCATTTGTATTCTTTTTTAAACATTGTTTAGTTGTCAATAGACCCTTTTTTGCTTGTTTATATGTGGTGCTGAGATTCAAACCCAGTGCCTCACACATGCTAGGCAAGCTCTCTACCACTGAGCTAAAACTCCAGTCCCCATTTCTATTCTTAAGCTCCTCCTGTTTCCTATAACCTACATCTGTATTTTTTATTTCCCTTTTATTTTTCGAATTATTGGCAATAATTTTATGATTATAAAATTTTTATGATTATAAAATAAATTTTATGATTATAAAATAGTAAGTGCCATATTTTTCAAGTTTACTAAACTTCAATTAAAATCAGTGGAAAGATTTCATCTTGGTTCCTCTCTACGTATTTTGCCCTTTAACAAATTTCCCATCTCCAGCAAGATGCCTCTCTAATACATCTCTGCTAAAGATGGCTTTCTCAGTCACCAGTAGCATTTTCCAATATCCTTACATAACAGAACTCATGAGTTATCTTACTTTTTTCCCTTTAGCTTTATAATTTCTCCATCTTCAATCAGATTAACTCTACCATGTCCTCTCAGTTTCCCCCAAAGCTTCTTCAAACAGCATAAATTATCTATCATGACCTTCTTATTGTTGAAATAAATAGAGTTCAGGGAAAGAATGATAATGCTGAGAATGAAGTGGTCAGATAAAGAGGTACAAAAGAAAGATTTTGCATGGGAAATAAATTGCTTACGAAACTAAGAATGATCTAGGAGAGGCCTTATCCCTGTCAATGTTGCAACAGTGACAGTGGAGTGATAAAGGATGGCTTGTAATCAACTTGATAGTGTCACACTTAAATTTTAAGGTCATTTATCTGAAGGAGTCAGAAATGTGTTTCTACACTATCTCCTCCCTCTAGGAGATGATGTTGCTTACTGCACTAAGAAAACTGAAGTCTTCAATGGAAATTCCATTTTCTGTCACCACATCCATTAATTCCTGTGTCCACATGCATCTTTTCCTTCCTCCATTTAGGTGAAGGTGATGTTCCTCCTCTGTCTAAAGCTCATTCTTCCATGTGGCTTTCGTACCAACGATACTGTCCTTCTTTTTTCATCTTCAACCTGTTTCTATACTGGATTTTTCCTAATAATATTTGGGCTCAATATCTCATCTCTTGAATTCCTATCACGTTCCAGCACAAATACTTGCTGTTTTCACTTTTTAAACCTTATTCACTTCCAAATTACTCCAAACAGTCTGATATCACCATATCAATGACATCCTTGTTGCTATAAGGATATTTTCACTTTTAGCTCCTCGCCCAATAACACCTGTCACTCTGAACAAGTCCCTTCTTGAAATCCTCTTTGTATTCAGTATAGCACGATTACCGTTGTGGCCATCCCTTCTAAATTTCATTTGTAGAATTTTCCTCTTTGCCTGTCCTTTATATGCTTGTGTGCCTTGAGGTTTGGTCCAAGGACTTCCTTTTATCTTATTTTAATTATCTCTTCTTTATCTGGGCTCAAGATTTAATTGCTATCAATGTACTCATGACTCTAGGTCTATATCTATAGCTCAAACAATTCCTCAGAGCCCTAAACCAGTTATTTCCAAATAACTATTTGTTGATTATAATTGTTTCAAGAACACCTAAAATGCAGCATATCTAAAACAATATCTAAAACAAAATTCATCAACATTGCCTGTTCTCCCTCACTATCTCATTTGACAACCTCACTATCTACCCAATGGTTTGAGCCAGAACTCTGCATCCAACATTGACTTATCTTCTCCCTTATTTAACATCTTTAATCATACCTAGGCTTGTTAATTCTACCAGGGCCTCCTTAGTGAGTTGCATAAGGCACTTGCCTTGAGCACAAAATTTAAGGGAGTGCCAAAAGTGCCATAATCAAGATAAATATTATCCTTGCCTCACCTTAAACCCAACCTTTCTCCATATTACAGAGACACCATTGCAAAATAAAAATCTAACAATCATTCTTCTGTTAAAAACTTTTTTCTTTGTTGATTCCCATTTGCTTAAAGTAACCTTCATTGTCTGGTTTCTGCCAATTTCTTCTTTTTATCTTTCTCATTTATGCTCCAGGTAATCTGAATTCCTTTGAGACCTTCCAACATATCATACTATCTTCCACCTTGTCTTACAAGTACCAAGTTCTCTTTCTGAATCACTTACATTCCATTTTTTGGTGAATTGCTGCTCATCCCTGAGGTCTTCCCTTAGAACTAATTTCTTTAGGCAAACATTTTACAACTTTCAGTCTTAATCAACCATCCCTTCTATGAACTCTCTCTCTCTCTTTCCTTCTTCAGTTGTGACACTGACCATACTATACCGTCAATTTCTGTTTCCTTATTTGTCTTCCACTCCCTACTAGACAATTTAACTTCCTGCAGAGAGTGAACTGTATAGTTGTCTAATTCACCAATGTGGCCCCAATACCTAACACAAAATCTGTCACATAATAGATATCAATAGCACTCAGAAAACTAAAGCAGCCAACCAATAATGACATCCCTTATGTAACATTTCAATTTATAAAACATTACCCTGGCAGCATCTCTTTTGAGCTTCACAATTACCTGAAATGTAAATTTCCTTATTGTGCAATGACCTAGAGAAGGAGTTATAGTACTAATCAGTGGAAAATCAAAAAATACTTGAGAAAATATTTGGCACTGAAGAGAGAAGGAAGCAGAGAGTGTATGCTCATAGCTCTCCTGGAATACATTTCCTTGGAATTGAGAACTCTGAGAACCACTACCAGCCCTGATTCAATCCCAGTAGAAAATGAGCAGACTGAACATGGAGTCTCTGGACTCCTTGTCCTCTCTGGAGCCCTTTATGTGTTTGGACTGGCTATCTTCCGAGGAGGCGTCACCCTGAGTCTCAGAGTGAGAACAGGTTTCCAGGTCAATGATTAGAAACAATCATGCCCAAGTTTCCCTGTGGCCCGCCTAAACTAAGTAACCCACATATACTCCTCCTCTTCCAGGGTTCTTTAAGGTAAAGAGGATGCCACTTGATCTAAGTTGTGTTACTTTCCAACTACTTATTCTCCTCTTCTTATTCTCCTTGTTCCAAGGACAAATTCCTTGGGAACATTGAAGAACAGGGCAAATATAGTTAAACCTAGAAACTGCTTTAAAAGGCCCACAGAACTGAAAATGCCTTCTATTTAGCAAATAAATAAGTAACAACTGATATAAATTAGTTTGTGAGAGGATTAATTATCTCATTCCTTCCTTATAGCCTTGAATACACATTAGAATCACTTGAGATACTCTCAAATTTATAGATTCCCAGACCCCTGGTAGGTCCTACATGTGGTCCAGAGACTGACTTTTTTATGGGTTCTTAAAAACTTCCTATCAGTTATGGAACAGTGGGCACCTCTTTTTTTTTTTAAAGGGTTCTGACTTCATTCATAATTTATCTCCAAAGTCAAGGGAAAACTCCTATAATAACACTTACCTGGAGCATTAGCCTGAAGAGTGAATGAAGTAGTTTGTGTAAAGTGC